>NC_067401.1:88645033-88974533 GCF_016432865.1 Antechinus flavipes | reverse complement strand
TTTTAATAATTTTGTGCACAAAATGGTAAATAAGATGGATTTTATTTTGAGCAAGCAATGAGTACTAAAAAGTTATTGCATTATTTGAGTGTGCATTGCATATTTACACAGGACTGGAATCAATCGCCATATTTTATATAGTTGCAACATGAAGAGTACTAATATGCAGCTATGCAACCACTTCAGGGAACACACACACACACACACACATAGAGCAATTATTTCAGGTGACTTTATTAGTGGCAGGCAGATTTGTCACCTCTTATATGAGGTGACCTTTAAATTAAACCTTCAAAACAGGGTTTCTAAAAGATACAGATACAAAAGTACAATATTGCAGAAATGGAAGCTAGCCTGGCTAACAGACTGGGGGCCTTTCTTTAAATGTCTTATTATTGTGTGGACACATGCATCACTAATCAGAGCTAATGGATGCTGCATTGATGCTCTTTTAGGAAATATTTGAATTATGCTTCCATTCACCATGGGTAGCAAATTTGGCTTAATGCTGGGATAATAGCTAAGATCTGATTTCTGGGTCCACTGAAATTAACATACAGAGAGAACTAGAAATAGTAAATGTTGCATGCTATAATAGGCTGGGTAGAATAGTGATTATTCTCAGGAGGCCATTAAAATGAGGAGGATATAAAGTAACATTACAAAGATAGGAATCCAAACACTAAATGGTTATGACTGATTTTAGTGGCATTGCTAGAATCTATCATATAATATGGGAGAAGAGTTTGCAATCTCTACTATTGGTTCACATCCTACCATTCCAAAATTTAGAAGGTTGGCAGTTCTACCAAAATAACTCTTTTGTCAAACATATGAAAATAGACATTAAAGAGTATTATCAAGAAAGATGCAAGATCCAACCCTATCTTAGACACTTACTAGATAATGGAAGTATTGCTTAATTTCTGTGAGTCTCAATTTAATCTAGAAAAAAGAAATAATAATAGGACCTACCTTGAAGGGTTGTCATGAAGAAAAAATAATAATATTTGTATAGCATTTAATTCAGTGTATTTCTTAGTCTAAATCCTGGGATCTATCCATTGTAGTAACTAACTTCCTTCCTGGGAAACTATCTGAATACTTACAAGCCTCCAATCAAAGTATGTTTGGAAGGGGAGGTTCAACTATATTAGAATAGACAGATTATACTGTATATAGTCAGGGAGGAGGAATGAATCCTAGATTTAAATCCCTAACCAATAGGAATAGAGTTCAAATTGTGAAAGTCAGAAATATGATTAAATAAGAGCTTAAAAAAAAGCATAGAGATTAATGGCATTAGAGGTCACAAAACTATAGTTTTACTTCATTAGCACAGGGTCACAGGAAAGCTATAAGGTCCTCTGAGGCTGAGACCATTTTGAAATTATAAACCCTAATATCCATTTCTTCCATTTAAATTTAAAAAGCAAGTAGAAGAATGATGGGAGAAAAGACTCAAATTATATTAGCTTTGTCTGTGTGCCTTTTATTTTTTCCTGTCAGATTATAAACTTTTATTCATATATGTATTCCACCTTGCTAAAATGTATTCTGCACATTAATAGTCAAAGATATTTGAAGAATTGAATGGAACTAAGACAATCCCTTAAATTCTTTCTAGACCTAAAAATCCAAAATGCTAATGATGGCTCCTTTCTCTGTTGTGTCAGGCTTCTGGAGGAGATGCTAATGAGCAGTGACACCTGCAAACAGAAGGAAAGGGAGCAAGAGTTCTCAGTAATCCACATACCAGCTCGTTTAGGGGCCCTTGAAAACTGGAGAGCTGATTACAATTTTTCACTTGCAAGTCACAGCTATTTAAAAAACAAGATTATTTTTATTTTAAAGAGAGTTCTTGGGCTGGAGCTCTAATAATGACATCTGTAAGACAAAACATGATTCATGATTTTTATTGGGCCCAATGTCCACCCTATTAGACTGCGTATACTTTGTTGCTGAAAAACACAAGCTCTTTTAGGAGTCACTTATGAGTCACATAAATGTTCTAATTAAACCTAACAATAACAGCACCCGAGGGGAAAATGGCAAGTGATTCTTAAGAAATGTAAAGGAATCTGTATGTTGTTTTATTCTTCTGAATTGGGATGCAGTTTCATTCTTAAACAATGAAATGGGGATGGGACATGGGAGAAAGAGCTGTTAAGTTCTAATTCCTGATGACAACAAAAAAGGCACAAAGGAAGAATAATTCCTTGACAGTTTGTTTTATATCACCAGCATTACTGCCAATTTTCTCTGACTCTTCTTGTTTTTGCCCCTTGTCTGACCCTTGTCTCACAATGTACAGGACAGCAGGACAAAACGGATGGTAATTTGAAATCATTTTAGCCATTTTCTTTGACCTTTCCCTTATGATTTCACAAGTAATAAAAAGTTGCCATAGGGACTCATTTAAACTTTCAACTTGATTTTTTTGAAACCATAAACAACCAAAATGGCACCTGTTCCATGCAAAATCTCTGTTTTCTGGTTGCAGTACTATCAATGAAATGAATAAACAAGAGGAAACAATTAGATAATTCACAGAATGAATAACTGACTCAAGGACAGCCTTCTGGTTGATCTCCTTGCCTCACGTCTCTCTCTGACTCCAATTCTTATTCCACTCAGCTGCCAAAGTGATTTTCCTAAAGTATAGATTTGATAGATTTTTCACCTCACTTAATAAAGTCCAGTGACTCACTATTATGTTTTGGATGATACATTCCTCTGTTAGGCATTTAAAAGTCACTACAACTTGGCCCTTTTGTACCCTTCCATTTATCTTCATCTTGATACTCCATGAATTCAATGATTCAGCTGCAATAATATCTTTACTGCTCATCAAGTGATACCCCACTTCACATCTATGTATCTTACACATGCTTTTGTGTGAGAAATGCTGTTTCCTTACTTCTCTCTTAAAATTGTGTAGCTTGCTTAAGGGCTCAACTCAAGTCCCACCTTCTGCAGGAGGCTATTTCATGTTTTTAGCTGTCCCTTTCCTCACACTAGTCTTTAGTGTCTTCCTCTCTGAGACTATCTTCTATTACAAATTGTATGAACTTGTTATTTATATACTAACTTCTCATTAGAATGTAATCTTAAGGAAGGGACCATTTTTATTTTTGCTTCCCTTCCCCCTTTCTTTACTTTCCAAACATTTAGCACTGTTTCTGTCATGTAAGAATAGAGATAGTGACTAGGGACTGGACAGACCTGTGATTTTATTGGTAAAGGGACCTTCCAAGAGAGAAAACTTCCTCCACTGATGTAGATTAACACCTTCTCTAAAATTAAAAATCTTAGAGAATTGTCTAGATAATTGAAAGATTGCATGGCCTTCCCAGGGTCAATTATCTAAAATGTGTCAGAATATAGCAAGGTATTACTGGCTTCAAAGTCAGCTTTCTATGTACAATGCCACCAACTCTTATTTAAGAAATGATTTTTGTGGAATAATCCAAGACACTCTGAATGATTTATGATGAAAAATGCTATTTGTACTCAGAGAAAGAAATGATTTTATTCAAATATAGATTGAAGCATACTTTTTTAAACTGTATTTTTCTTGATTTTTTTTCAAGGGGGGAAATCTATATCTTTATTCACAACATGGCTTTTTTGGAAATGTTTTACATAACTTCACATGTGCCTTCTCAGCGATGAAAGTTGGGAAGAAAAATTGGAAATCAGTTTTAAACACAAATATTAAAATTGTTTTAGATATAACTGCAGAAAAATAAAATATTAAATAATAGAAAAAATAAATGATTGCTACATAATCCACTAAAGAAAAAACAAAAACAATAACCCACTTTTACATCACACCCAAAATCTAGTCTCTGACCCACTGAGTTTGCATTTGACCAGAATGGCTGGTCTGAAAACAAAACCATAAAAAACTTTATTCAAGATACAGAAGGCTAATAAGAGTTTAGCAGAGCTCCTTTCAAAATAATTGTACTTAGAAACATAGCATTTGGAAGAGTTTCATTGTAAAAGCAACATCAATTTGCTATCAAGGACTTTGCATTATTTGCTAGCTGTGGCATTTAAAAAATGTAAATTGAACATTCATTAGCCAACCTGATAGAGATAAAAAAGGCATTTTGTTAATGGTCTGCCTCATTATATCAGTTTGGGTTTCATTACCCATCCCATAGATCATGCTGAAAAAATACAGCAAGATAGAATATGGCATCATTTGTCACAACTGAAAAAAAATGTGATGGATTAGGTATAAATTGAAGGAAGAAGTGGAAAACCAGTGCATTTTCAAGGCAAATATTTTCTCTGGCCAAAAACCAGAATCTTCTCCCCTCATCATTAGTAATAAAAACTCATGTACAGAATGAAAATCTCTTTGAAAGTTTGCAGGGATTATCAAGATTGCTCCCACACAGACAATCATCATAAGACTCATGGCTTCTAAGTAAGATTATATCCAAAAAAGCCAATAAAAACAAAACAAAACAAAACAAAACAAAACAAAAACAAGTTTTAAAGAGGAAATGAATGTTTCTCTGTCCCTCAGTAAATCAGACAAGTCTAGCAGAGGAACAAGCAGATACTAAGCAAAGAGATTCATGCAGTAAGTGATGAGTGATGAAATTAATATATTAGTGATTCTGTCTTTTTAAAATAGTGACTGCAAAAATGAAAAGAAGATGGGGCTTGGAATTAGAGAATTTGGGTTCAAATTTCAATTTTATTACTACCACAAGATCTTTGGAAGGAATAAATTATACATTCATATATATATATATATATATATATATATGTTCATATATATATATATAGTATTTTATAACATATATGCCATATATGTAATTTAAAACATCTTTAAAATGCTGAGTATTACTGATTTTACTCTGTCAAGGCTTACCAGGGCTTGTGGTGAACTAACAATTAATACGTCTAGGACCCCTGAGTAATTAGGCATCCAGAGACATGACCCATTGACACACAACCAGAAGTGGTAAGTGATGTGGAAGATTTTTTTAAAAAATCTAGACAGAAGTCTTTGCTTAGGAATCATACTTTTAAAAAATCATCTTCCTATAAGATACTCACCTATTCTATATATGTAATAAGAGTTTGCAACCTGGAATTTATAATTCAGAAGTACAAGAATTTCTCTCACAATTTGCAAATATTACAGTCTTTGAGCCAAGAGATAGTCCTAAATCATGAAGAGTTATTAAAAGAGGCACACACAGTCAGAAGGAGTGGGACATTCCAAGAGTTGAACTATAACAGCATTAGGGAGATAGCAGTCCCATCCCACCTCCACCCCCAGGACTTATGTTGCAGAGGCAGAAAATTGGTGGCCAAAAGAGAAATTGAGAGACTTGAAGGAGAAACCAAGATGAAAACTGGATTGCAGCATAGAAGTGAGATGGATGGAGGAATTTCAGAATATAATAGTTCATCTGGATTCACAGGTTGTATCTAGCTAGCCAATGAGGAAAATGACAAAAAAAAAAATTGTACTTTATTCTTGATTTCCCTTTCACATGCCTGTTAACAGGAATTATAATATACTTTGCTCACTTATTTTACCCAACCATTTTCTATATCCTAATTTTTTGCTTAAATATAAAAAGATTAGAGATTAGCAAGAGAAAAACTTTGAATTAGGTCAAAGAATTATACCTCTCTCTAAATGTTAGGTATATGCTTATGTAGGGGCTATGAACTATATATATAGCAAACTATATTATATTACTAACTTTTTCATCATCCAACAGCAGTGGAGTATACATAGCAGACCAGAGAAATTTTTTATTTTCTCTAGGCTAGTAAACAAGGTTACTGTTGGAACAAAGTATAGCTGTTAGCTTCCAGACAAAAAGAATACATTATATGTACATATTGAAAAGATAAGTGTTACATATATATACACAAATACACAAAACATAAATCCCACATACACATATAAATCTGAGGGTATTAGATGTGTATGTATACGTATGTTTTAAAACAACTGGATAAAGACAATCTGAATGTTTCGAGTTAAATGGAAAACTAAGTCAATTATTCTTCTTAGGTGCTTCCCAGTTCCTTATAGGATATTATAGTTAGAGCTATATGGGACCTTAGAAAACAGAGGTTAAGTCACTTGCCCACGTTTATATAGCTAGTATTTGAGTTAGGATTTTAACTCAGGCCTTCCTGATTCAACACCAAGGATTTTATCCACTGGATCATGCAGCTATCTTATCCCTTCCCTTTTCCCACTCCGCCACCATCTTATCCAAGTTTAAAGGAAAGAATCAGTTTAAAATGAAACAATAGGAAAAGTAAGAAAATGCATTCAGGTATAGTTTCCAAAATCTCCAGGTTCTACCTTGCCCTATTAGCAACATGAAAAAAACAGCGATTGATTCTCATAGCACAAACCTCTTAAAGTACAAAAAAAAAAAAAAAAAAAAAAAAAAAAAAAAAAAAAACTTAGTAATTTGAAGGTATACATTGCCTTCCTTGCTATTTTCACTAATTTCCCTCCTGATCATAAGAAGCTTACATTCATTTTTGGTGAAATGACTCAAAATCATAAGGCAATTAGAAATGTCACATAATTATTACCTAAATTAAATACAAAGAAGTACAAAATTTATGGCAAAAGCAAAAAAATGCTATGACCAATAATGAAATAGGAGTAATAGATTAGAATAGGCTTTATAGAAGAATTGGCCTTTGTGAACTGATAGTGTTATAAAAGAGAGAAGGTAGAGAGTATTCTAATAAGGATCAAAAAATCAAATCAAAAAATAAAGATCAAAATGAAGAAAAACAAGCAATCAGTACTGACTATGACACTTGCAGGTGACAATAGACCAACTTAATTTGGATAAAAAGGTATATATACTGATGGGAAATGTCCATCCTAGAAACACAACCAGCCTAAGTAGTATCTATTAAGTTATATGCTGTCTAGAACAATATTAGGTACATAGTTATAATTTCATTATATTTAGAGTTAGAAAGGACCTTAAAAATCAGATAAGATAAAATGGCAGCCTAAATGAGTTCAAACCCTTCATTTTTAAGATGAGGAATTTGCCTTTCCTAAAGTCACTAAAGTACTAAAAAGAGCTCAAATTTTACTCAGGGTCCTCTGACTTCAAAACCAATGCTTCCACTATATTATTCCGGTGTTAGTTAAATTAAACAATGTTATTTTTGAATTTCATTTCACATGCTGCCCTCCATTTCTATGGCCCCCAGATTTCTGACTTCCATTTAAAATTATTTACATCCACTTCACTTGTATTGGGGTTGTTTTTTCAAGCCTTTGTTCTAACTTGTAAAGCATTTGAGTCTATATGATTTCCCTTAAATGACTTTGTTGTCTTTTTTTATAATGTGCTTTTTTCAAATGGTAAATCTTCATAATCCAGATTTTTAAAAATCTTAAAGAAATGTATTTAATACTAAGTATTAATATCCGCCTTTTTTTGTAAAACCTGCTAGAGCTCCTTCAAAGCACTCAACTTTGCCATAAAGGGAAGTGAAATATCAACAAAGACAATAAATGTTTCAAATTTGTTTTTAAACTATATTTAGTACTTGAAACAGCCATGTATGCTAGAATGAAGCAATGTCCCAGATGTGTTATGTATCTGATAATTAAAATCACCAGTTATAATACATAAGGAAAATCGTGTAAAATCTATAAACCTTTTGGAATCAGCAGTCTTAGTCCATAAATCTTTGCTAAATAGGAATCTATGAAATTAAAGAATAATGAGTTCTGTGCCTAGATGCTCAGAATTTTCCCTCTTCTTTAACATTAATCCATCTTATGTCATGAGGGAAGTTAATAAGGTTCATATTGTAGAAAAAGGAGAAACAAAGGAAATAAGCATATATTAAATTCCTACAATATAGCAGGAAAACACAAAATTGAGGGGGGGGGATTTTCAGTAAATTTCTTTAATAAAAGTTTTGTTTCTCAACTATATGAGGAATTAAGAAAACTATATACATATATATGTGCTTTCTTCTTTTGAAAACTGCCTGTTCATATCTTTTCTGTTCATATGTTTCATATCATATCTGATATGAACAGTTTTCAAAAGAAGAACTCAAAGCTATCAATAGTCACATAAAAATTCTCTGAATCATTACTGATTAGAGAAATTTAAATTGAAACAACTTTCAGATACCACTCATATCTATCAGATTGACTAACATGATATAAAAAGAAAATGACAAATGCTGGAGGAGGTGTGAAACAATTAGGACACTAGTTATGAACGAGTGTAACCATTCAGGAGTACAACGTGAAACTTTAGTTTCATCATTTGACCCAGCAATATCACTAGTAGGTCTATGTTCCAAAGTATTTTTTTAAAGGAAAATAAAATTTTAAAAAAGACCTATTTGTACACAGATATTTATAGCACTTTGTGTGTGTGTGTGTGTGTGTGTGTGTGTGCGCATGTGTGTGTGTGTACGTGTGTGTGTATGTGTGTGTGTGTGTAGAATTGGAAACTTAGGGGATGGCCATTAATTGGGGAATGGCTGAACAAGTTGAGGTATATGATTGTGATGGAATGTTATTGTACTATAAGAAATGATGACAGGATGGTTTCAGAAAGACATGGGAAGATTTTATATGAACAAATCCAAAGCGAAGTGAGGAGAACCAAGGGAGCATTGTACACATTAACAGCAGTATTATATGGATGATCAACTAACTGTACAAGACTTAGCTACTCTGATCAAATCAATGATATAAGAAAATTCCAATATTTATGGTGAAAACTCCTCCAGAGAGAGAGCTGAGCTACTCTGAATGCAGATTGAAGCATACTTTTGATGAGGAACTAGGTAGCTAGGTGGATTTTTGATGAAGAGAGCCTGAAATAACTGTAAATAATCTGAAAACTTAGCTAGTCCCTGAAGTAAGGAGAGAAGAACATTGGTAAGCGAACCTTTTGATTTTCATCAGTCCTTTTGTTCTTTAAGTGGACTTTATCCTACCTTCCCAGAATTCTTAGCCTAATGCTTTACATTGACAAAACCATCTTAACCTACAATTACTGTATTTAATCAGAAAGCAAAAATATGATATCAACCATCTGAGGTTATATTTCCCCTATAAAGGACTTAACTGTACCTTACTAGCTTGCTAACACCTAATAGAACTCTAACTCCCTTTTAGGGTTAGTCCTCCAGTCAGTAGAATAATCCTGCCTTATGGCTCTTTTCCCTTGTTATGGTTAACCCCCAAATCCTTTTTAGGGTTAGCCTGCCTCATGGAGTTGAGGTTTTTTTTTTTGGAACTTTCAATGCCTTAAATGGGCCCTCCTTCTTAATGGCATCTTCCCACTGGTTACTGTGAATTCAGCTAGGGAACTCCTCTTCTTTCCTCTAGGTAATGACTAAATGGCTAAAACCCTCTTTTTTTGTGATGGTATTTTTTTTAATTATAGCTTTTTATTTACAAGATATATGCATGGGATAATTTTTCAGCATTGATAATTTCAAAATCTTTTGTTCCAACTTTTCCCCTCCTTCTCCCTACCCCCTCCCCCAGATGGCAGATTGACCAATACATGTTAAATATGTTAAAGTATAAGTTAACTACAATATATGTATACATGTCCAAACGGTTATTTTGCTGTACAAAAAGAATAGGACGTTGAAATAGTGTACAATTAGCCTATGAAGGAAATAAAAAATGCAAATGGACATAGAGGGATTGGGAATTCTATGTAGTGGTTCATAGTCATCTCCCTGAGTTCTTTTGCTGGGCGTAGCTGGTTCAATTCATTACTGCTCTATTGGAACTGATTTGGTTCATCTCATTGCTGGAGATGGCCACGGCCATCAGAATTGATCATCATATAGTATTGTTGTTGAAATATATAATGACCTCCTGGTCCTGCTCATCTCACTCAGCATCAGTTCATGTAAATCTCTCCAGGCCTTTCTGAAATCATCCTGCTGGTCATTTCTTAAAGAACAATAAAATTCCACAATATTCATATACCACAATTTATTCAGCCATTCTCCAATTGATGGGCATCCATTCATTTTCCAGCTTCTGGCTGCTACAAAGAGGGCTGCCACAAACATTCTTGCACATATAAAAACCCTCTTTTCTAAAAACAAAACAACCCCCCAAAAAAACTTTATGGATTTATCCCACAATTAGTAGAATAATAAAATCTTTGCCCCTTGATTAGGAACAGGTCTAAGTTTACAAATTCTTTAGCAACACCTCCCAACATCAGCCATAACTCTAAAATACTTTGGGGCTGACACCCTTGAACCCCAACACTTTTAAACTTTATTTTTCTTTTTTTATGTGTGTATATGTGTGTTTTCAACATGGATATCAAAATCAAATTGCTTGCCTTCTCATGTAGAAGAAAGGGGAGGAAAGGAGAAAGAGAATTTGGAACTCAAATTTTTAAAAAATGATTGTAAAAAAGTTGTTTTTACATATAACTTGGAAATATTTAATAAGTAAAAAAAAATTTTTTTTAAAGAAAGGACCAAAGCCTCACCTTTGTATACCATCATGGTCCTTGAAGCCTCTGCAATAGCTATTAGTGGTTATATTCCTAAGACTAACACTTAATTCAAAGCAAGAAATTCTCTCAGGCCTTAAAGAATATACCCTGCAAGGAAAGTTCTCTGGCAGCCTCAGTAATTCCGTTTTTGTCCACTTTAAACCAAGGACCAATTGTTTTAATCACAAAATGTAATTTCATTAAAGCTACTTTTAAATATTTAGTTTTTATTTCTTTTGTTTTATGTTGTATTCACTAGCTTACCATTGAAATCATCCATTTAGAGAGTGCCTACTGCTAAGTGGTAGTGAATACCACTAAGTCCCTTATATTCTAAATCACAAATGTATTAGAAATTGACAGCACAAAATTACAAAAAAAGAGGTGAAAAGTGGAATTTTAATTAATCTTGGAGTAGGCAGTATTTGAGCTATACTTTAAAGCACGAGTAAGAGTTTATCAGACAAAAGGTGGGAGGAAGAGAGGAAGGTCATTCCAAATCAAGGGAAAAGTTAGAACCAAAACATAGAGAGGTGAGAACAACATATATAATTTAAATTTGTTCATAATACAGAATGTAAGGGGGGAAATAGGAAATAGAAAGTTGGAAAGATAGAATAATATGAGATTGTGGAGTGCCTGACATCCAGGAGTCTGAACTTACATAGGAAGGAATATCTGAAACATTTTTATCAGAAAAGTGACATGACTAGATAGACAAATGAGAAAGATGTTTCTGGTTGCAATCTAAAGTATGGAATAGAGGTATGGAAGAGTAGAAGTGAAACGATATGAAAGAAGGCTTTTCAAATACTCCAAGCAGATTTCAATGGGAGTTTTATTAATGTGGTCCAATTGTAATAGGGGAAAGGATATAGATTAAAGAGATGTAAGGATATAATCAACAGGAACTGGTAGCTGAATGGTTAAAAGATAAATAGAAAAGGTCAAGGATTATGCAAATATTTTGGAAATGGGAATTCAGGTAAATGGTGATTCCACAGGTAAGAATATTGTAGTCAGAAAGAGGAGTAGATTAAGAGGAAAAGAGAGGAGGCAGCTGTTATAGTGAAGAATTGTAGAATTTTGACCACTGGAACTGTATTTCAATCCCACTTGATTACCTGTGTGATTTGGGGCAAATCTCTTAAATTTTCTGGGACTCATTTATAAAATAGGGGAAATAGGACAGGGAAGATTGGATTGAATGACTTCTAAGGTCTCCTCAAGCTCTAAATTTATAATGCTATATCTCAATTTTAGAAATAATGAGTTTGAAATAATCCTTTATATAATTTCCCATAAAGAGCTGAAGATGTAGCCCTAGAGTTAGTTCTGGAGGATTAAATTTGGATTTCATCAGTGCAGTGGAGATGTCATAAAAATAAATGAGATTTCCTAGGGAAAGAGGAGAAATTTATCTTTGGGCCCCTTTTTCTTTCAAAGGTTCTTATAGCATTGACTTTTATGAAAACCCATTAGTTAGTTAGAGGGTCTATCCTTGGCTTTCTTTACTTCTCTCCTTATTCCTAGAGAGAGAGGGAAAGAGAAAGAAGAAGTGAAGGAGGTGGGAGAGACAAAAAAAGAGAAAATATTAATCAATATGCAGGTCCTTAGATGCTCTGTTTTGAAGGGAATTTTTCCATGTGATCTTCACAGCATCCCTAGTGTGTAATATTCAATCTGCTAAAGATTGTCAAGATTTACAGTGAATGGAGCAGAAGTGTTCCATAATGTCTCTCTCCTTTTCTCTACCTCATTTCACTTAGCATTAAAATATCTGCAGTAAAGGATAAACTCACACAGAATCCAAGAGTGAATGGAAAGTATCTGGGTCTTTCACTGATTTACATCTCAGTGACTTATGTCTAGTAACAAGAACCAAAACTCTATTTTGGGGGCCAAAGCAGAAAGTCATAGTATTTGCCTTTCTCTACCCAGAAACTTTTATTATTGTTAGCAAGAAGACTTTACTTTTTAATCTAATGCATATAACTATTGTTAACCTGCTCTTATGCCTATTATGTACTCAAAGCAACACTGGAATTTATAATCATATCCCAGAATGCCATATAAAACTAATCATACACACACACACACACACACACACACACACACACACACACAGTTATTAACTTTCTGTTGAGTATGCTGTGGAAACAAATCATTCCCTGGGTGAGACAGGGAGCTATAGGACATCATACAACAACAAGGATGGTCAATGAATAATGCAATGAATTTTTTCCCTGCATGGCTTTGCTCCCAGGCTCATTCCTATCTTGCAGAACCTAAGTTGAATTTAACTCCCTTTTACTCAGAAACCAAAAAAAGAAAAATTATTGTTTGCTGTAGCACAGATATAATCAAAATTCACAAAACCTTAGAATTACAAGGGCCTCAGAGAGCATTATAAAAGAGAATTTCAAAAGCACATTGGTGATTTGTCAATGATAACAGAGTACAGCAGCCTTCTAAATCCTAACTTTCTGGTCTGTTATCAGGTAATGGATATTAGGTAAGTAGAAGTCACCATTCCCAGTACCCAATGGATGGAAAATAACTGCTTATTTATTGTCTTTTTGAGGTTTGAGTTGCAAATTAAAGGTGTTTTACGATTATTATTAATTACAGAGAATATCTATCACTAATAAGTTTTATATCCTTCTGTAGCATTGTCTTTTAGCACTAGTGACCAAGTAAAGAAACCCCAAAGCATCAAAAAACAAAACAAAACAACAAAAAACCCTTTCCATCATTATCAAGTCAGCGGTGAATGCAGAAGAGTCTTACTGAAAAAGAGTCCCTTCCAACACAATAATTTGTCAGATATGAAAATTTAAATGGCTCCTCAGTAAGAAATTTTCTTCCTCAGTCATGAGTAGATTGATGGCAGTCCTATCAGACTGTAAGTTCCATGTGGTCAAGGAAAAAGTCTTATCTTCATGTCATCTGTCGCCTGGCACAATACTTTGAACATGTTATTTCAACATTTTAAGACTCTAGAATTTCATCAATATGCTTTCACTGTTCCATACCTTTACCATACCAAACTTCTCTCCCATTAGAGTTCCTTCTAAGGCCTCAATTTTGGGGAATAAGTCCACACAAGTTTTCCTTTATTTCTCTTGCCTGTTTCTGATTTTCCTATCATGACTCCATGTACCCTTTCTCTAGTCCTTTTAAACTCCTTTTTATATATGTCTTTCCTTGTCAAGATATAAACTCTGTGTGTATGGTAGCTATCTTTCTTTTTGCTCATACTTGCATTTCTAGCACTTAGCAAAGTGCATTGTAAGTATTTAATAAATGCTTGTTGCTTTTTACTAGCCTAGATTATAATCTTTCTGTGATTTCATTAATGGTCTTCCAAGATTTCTATCACAAAAAAAAGTTTTTTAGAGATATTTTGACCTTGTAGATAATCTGGGAATTAACCCTTCAAAGTTTTGTTAGGCCAGTCTTCAAATCAAACACACTTTCTCTCCCTGGGCTCATATGCAAAGCCTTTGAGATTGATAGGATTTGGCATATATTATACTTCATTAATCTAATTTCTCTAAACTCAGGGTCATTTCAATGCCTCAGAGAAACATCAAAGTATGTCTTCAGTGAAGGCAACACATAGTAGGTACTCAATCAATATTTGTTGAATTATAAAAGGAATAAAAAGAGTGAAAAGCCACAAATGAGACAGAAACTTAAATCACTCAGGTGATAACTAAGGCATCATTGGACATAATTGCCAAGGAAGCCATGCCCAGAAATATTACAAGAAACTCTTATTCTCATCATGAGTCATCCATAACATACTACATATATGTAATATCTATGACTATATCTTTTTTACCATGAGCTACTCAGCTATATCAATAAATCCCCAATTTCCTTTAGGAATAAAGAAAATGTCATCCACCTTTACAAAGAAAAATGGTAGAGGGTGTAATTGGAAGGAACCTTGTAGATATTTAATCTAGCCCCCTAGTTTTACAGATGAGAATTCATAGCATCCTAGATCTGGTAGAAGGAACCTCAGAGTCCAACCCATTTTAAAGATGAAGACACTGAAGTCCAGGGAAGTCATGTGATTTTTTTGTCCTCAGAGTCACTCAGGTATTAAGGTGAGATTTCATTTCTCATCCTGAGAAGTGAGATTTGAACGGAGGTCCTCTGCTTCCAAAGCAAGCATTTTTTCCCCATTGTACTATGGTGCTCCCAAACATAGGGAAAAGAGGCTTGGAATGTTGAAATAAGCTGTTCATAATAGCACAGGTATGAAATGGTATCATATCACATCAGATTGTATCAGCTTTACTGACAAGTACTCAAAAGCCCCCATCAAGAAACAGATAAAACAACAGAATATTAGAGGGATGTTGAATTTTCAGTACTGGAAGATGGCATTTGCAATTCACAATATAGAATTCCTTTTCAACTGACTTCAAAATCACATAACACATCCCTGCTTTTGCCCTTCACCTACCATTTAAATTTTTACCAAATAATCTTAGGGGAAAATAGCTTTCAAAGAATGTTCTCTTTGTTAATTAACATTCTGTTTTTCATCTCATAGTAAACACATGGGAGCTTGGGTGCAAGTGCAATGAATTTAACAGTTTTGAGGATCAGACACTAAGTCTGGGAATGCACTGTGCTATTATTAGGCCTCCCAGAACAATCATCAAGTTCCTCAGGGACACACCAGTTCAGGACGAAAGGCCAGTTCCATAACTATAGCGTGTTTAGACTTGTAGCAGAAAATACTTCAGAAACAAATAGAACATACAATTTTCAAATTTTATGTTTGTTTTGCATATTCAAAGGGATTTTAAATTTATTCATATTTTTCTGGCATACTCCAATGAAGAGTTGCAATTTGAAGAAAGTTGCAATTTGAATCCACATATAAGGCTACTCAGCAAATGCTGTTGACAAGCTAAATTTGTCAAGTGAGGTTTGAGAAGACCTCTTAACCTGACTGAAATTCTACAATGAGGCAAAATTCATAAGTGCAGCAAAATTAGACTTATCCTTTTCTTCTTTGGGGAAATGATCAGTTCTATCACCCAGTGCATTGCTTCAAACTGGGTTGATTCTCTTAACTGGGAGGTTCAAATATTTCCTGGGATATCAATCATCATGGCAAATTCTGGAAGGAAAAAACCCCCAGAAAATCTGAAGAGTCTTTAGGAAAATTGTCATGAAGTCAATCTAACTTTTCAGGTCCACTTTTATAAAGATAGCAATGAGTTGGGGCCCAATGAGTATGGTCTCCTGCAACCATTTAATAATTGCTCTAAGATAGTAGAATGAGTCTGTGAACCTCCTCCCAGAAATCCTCACAACTGCCAATATCCTAGTGTGGATTAGAATAGTCCAGAGTTAAAGCGAATTATATAATAAATAAAGTGAAAGGCATATGTATAAGGGGCTTGGTTGCAAAGGGAATAGAGCACTGAGCCTAGAATCAGAAAGATCTGAATTCAAATTCTGCTGCAGATACATATCTATGTGACTCTAAGAAAGTCACTTATCTTTATCAATCTTGCTCTTCCTGTGTGAAAGATAGGGATAATAATACCAACTTTTCAAGGTTGCTGTGAAGATTGACTGAAATAATATATATAAAGCCCTTGGGAAATCTTCAACTGCTACATAAATACTAGCTACCAGCATCAGCAGCATCACCAGCATCACCTGTTTTTTTTTGTTGTTGTTCTTTTTAACTGTACCATCTCATCGAATAACCCTTTCTGAAAATTGTTTTTCTGACTGACAATCAATGGGGTTGAAGAATGTACTAGATAGAAGATGTTGAACAGCATTTCTAGAGAAACTACCCTCAACTCCTCAGAATTACCCCTAGAATCCTGAGGAAAGAAGTAGTCAGATACCTTTTGGGCAAGCTGGTCCATGGTGCCTTGGGAAAGTGAGCCCAGAGGAAGCACTATTCTTCCTACTTCCCTGATCTCTCTTTAGGTTGAAGGATCTGAGCATTTTACATTATTCTGAATATTCCTTACACATGACATTATCTCCCATCTCCACGTACAGGTGTGTGTGCCTAGAATGCTCTTTTGTTTCACCTTTTAGAATCACTAATTTGCATAAGAGAGATGATCTAAAATCCACCTCCTATATGAAAGCTTTCCTGATCCTTCTAGCTACTGCCTGCCCCCTTGAAATTGACTTTTTAAAATTTTCTAAATATTTTCATATGCTTACATGTGTATAGAGGGCTGAAACTCTGAATGGATGCACTTGAATCAGACAATCGAGCACTTAAGGCTAATTATCTATTTGCTATGAGACAATGATTCTATTAGCATATGTTTGGAAAAATGACTCTTCTCATAGCTGATGCTTGCTGAATGTTTGGTGTTAAGATAATAGTAGACAAGGATTAGAAGGACAGAGGCCAGACTCACTTGGCAGCAAGAGGAGGAGGAGAAAAATGGAGATTCTAGACCAGAATTGAGAAGAGATCTTTGGCAAAACTCCTGACAGTTTGCCTACTTCTCCTCCTAAAGACCAAGGACGTTTACTTATCCTGACTCTGGCTGATCCTGAGGCCTCCAGGGAACTCATCTGGACTTTACACATATGTATTTGTTATCTGCCTTGATAAAATGTAAGGTCTCTGTAGGTAGACACTTGTTTATTTCCAGTGCCTTGATCACCAGGACAATAGAGCAATTTTATTTTTTAATATATATTCATAGTGATGTACTTTGTTTTTATATCATTTACATTTCCATCAAAAGAAGACTATAACAATGTTATTTACAATATTCTGAATAGGAAGCTGAGCCACAGACTAGTTGTGGGTTTAGTTTAGCAAATGTTAGTGTACAGTGGATAGCACATTGGAGTTGGAATCAGGAAGACTCATCTTCACAAATTCAATTTCAGCCTCAGGCACTCACTAGCTATATGACCCTGAACAAGTCACTTAATCCTGTTTGCCTCAGTTTCTCATATGTAAAATGAGCTGGCGATAGAAATGGCAAACCACTCAAGAATCTTTGCCAAGAAAACCCCAAATGGTCACTGAGAGTTGGAAACAAGTAAACAAGAAAAATTGGCCAGAGGCTTATTGTGCAAAATTCTACAGTAAAAATGCTGCAGCAACAACAAAATCAAAAAGAAAAAAAGAAGAAAAGATGGGTGGAAAGAAAAGATGGGTGAAAAGATGGAAAGAAGGAAGGAAGGAAGGAAGGAAGGAAGGAAGAAAGGAATATAAATCTTTTAGAATCACTAATTTGCATAAGAGAGATGGTCTGGAATCCACCTCCTACATAAAACCTTCCCTGATCCTTATAGCTACGGCCTGCCCCTTGAAATTGACTTTTTATTTTATTTTGAAGGAAGGAAGGAAATAGGGAGGGAGGGAGGAAGGGAAGGAGAAGAGGGAGGAAGGGAAGGATACACTTTACCGTAATTATGTAGAGTCCAAGAGGAAAATAGGCTCATTGTATGTGACAACTACTAGGGATACAAGACAGACAAAAGACAGTCCCAATTCTCAAAGAGTTAACAATGTAATGAAGAAGGCAGTAGACAAATAACTATGTGCAAATAAGATATATACAGGATAAATTATAAATAATCCATAGATAGAATTGTGAGTGATTGAGAAAGACTTCTTGGGGAAGATGGGATTTTGAGTGGAACATGAAAAAAGCCAGGAGGCAGAGACAGAATATAAACAAAAGGGATACAGACATAGGATATAGCAGTAAAAATGCCCAATCAGGAGATGGAGTGTCTTGTGTGTATGTGACAGCAAGGAAATCAATATCAATGAACTGCAGAGTACATGATGGGAATAAACTATAAGATAACTGCAAATGTAGGAAGGATGCAGGTTATGAAAGGCTTTGAAAGCCAATGGGTAATTTCATATTTGGTCATAAAAGTATTGACAGGAGTTAATTGAATTGAGAGGGAAAATGATATGACCAGACCTATACTTAGAAAGTTCAGTTTTACAGAGCAGTGAAGGATGGAATAGAGTATGGAGGGACCTGAATGCAGGAAGACAAATTAGCAGATTATTTTAATAATCCCAACCTGAAGTGATGAGGATCATATCCAAGGTGGTGGCAGTTCACAAAAGAGAAGAGGGAATATAAAAGAGATATTATCTAGGTAAAGCTACCAGGATTCAGCAGATGATTCTATATGGCAGGTGAAAGAAGATAAGGAATTAAGGAGGACACCAAAGTTTCAAGTTTAATTGATTAGAAGGATACTGGTATTTTTACCATTAATGGGGAAGTGAGGGAAAAAGGAAGGATTTGGTTTTTTTTTTTATTTTTATTTAATAATTACTTTATATTGACACTCGTTTCTGTTCCAATTTTTTTCCCCTCCCTCCTTCCACCCCCTCCCCTAGATGGCAAGCAGTCAAAAGGAAGGATTTGAGAAGAATAATAATGAGATCAATTTTGTTCATGTTGAGTTAAAGGTATCTATAGAACATTTGGTTTAAGATAATGAATAAAAAACTGGATATATAAGACTGAATAAACTGGTGCCAGAATTATCTGGCATATATCAAATATTATATCAAATTGATAGGAATATCAAAAAAAATAGACATCTTTGAATCCATGAAAGTTGACTAGATCATTAGTTGAAGTAGCATAAAAGGAGATGAAGATCCAGAAAATGAAAATGAAAAGGAATGATCAGATATGTAGGAGAAGAATTGGGATACAAGAGTTCACAAAAACAGAGAGAAAAGAAATTATCAATGAAAAAAGATTTGCACTATCAGAAGCTGCAGAGAAGTCAAGAAAGATAAGTTTTGAGAAAAAGTCATTGGATTTGTCAACAAAAGATCACTGGCAATTTTTGTAAAAGCAGTTGTGTTTAAAAGATAAGATTGAAAGCCAGATTGTACAGAGTGAGAAGAAGAGAAGCAGAAGCACTTTTCTCTGATCTGAAGAAATCACTCCCTCTTTTGCTATCTTTCCTCAGTGTGTATGGTTCATCCTCTCTTAGGTGCTTGTAGGTTTCATTATTTGTTCCTGCCGCAGTCTCTCTACTAACATTAGTATAGGTTGAGGTTGGGGGTAAGGGATTGTATGACACTTCTTGGTTCAAATCTTGCTGCCCCTCCAGTTACAGACTTAAGATTCTAGCTCCCCAAAGTGTATTTTCAAAATGCATAAAGCTAGAGATGTGTTTAATTTTCAACCAATTAAAATAACTTGCAGAGAAAAAGCACCTAGCTTAAATCTTTGATTGGTTAATTGACAGATTCAATAAAGATATCTAGGAATTGTTCCTACCTAGTTTACCTTTGATTAACTTGTTCTGCAATTCACACCAAAAAAGGCATTTTCTTTTGATAAGGGATTAAGGGTAGATAGCATCTTGTTAATTGGAATTAGGGGGCACAGAAAATCCCTCATACAAGATTTTTTGTTGGTGGATAAAAATGACTAGATTTAATCTTACAATGAGATACAAATGCTCTGACACTAGTACACATGTTGTTATTGCCTGCTATAAAACTTTCTGCTTGAAAGGTAGGCCCTCACCTTCATAATCATCTTCTTACTTTTTATTTTTCCCCTGTGACTGAGATAAACAAACTTTATTAGCTCATGCTTTTAGTAATTTAATCTGCTCAATAAAAAGTGGTCGCAAAAAAATTCCCAATAGAAGATTATCACTTACTTACATAACCTGTTTTTTGTTCCTGCAAGGAACAAATGAAATGAATTAGCTACTCAAATGAAGTAGCCAGAAATAGGCCAAGAAATAATTTTATAAATCAATTATTCAATCATTCAGCATCTATGGTTTGTTAGGTACTCTTAGATGCTGGGAATAAAGAGAGAAAAAGGCAAAATTAAAATTCCTCTTTTCAAGACAATCACATTCTATCCAGGCTAACAATGAAAATGCAGAAGAAGAATCATGGATCCAGGTAGTCAAAGAGCACATAACTATATAGTTCTATCCCTTTTTCCTTATTCCTTCAATAGGAGGAAGAAGAAAGCAAGGAATTAGATGCCAGGAGAACCAGAGCAATATATAGTTGATGAAATTTAAAGCAAATTTCAAACTTAATCCAGATACAATCCCAGGTTACAAATATCCACCTACAAAATGTCCTCTTCATGGCACAGATATTCAAAATATGTTCTTAAGAGAATGATTTAAAATAAGGAACCACAGTAGAACATTTTACCAGCTACATAAAGTACTCTCATTATCCAGTAAAAAGGATAGTAGACAAAGAATAACTTCTATAGTCAGAGTATCCCACATTATAAAGAAATCCTTAGAATTTTATAAATTGAAGCAAAAGATAGCTATTTGGGGCAGTGAATTCTAAAAGAGCTAGATTTAGCAAGAGATGGTCAGGACTTTGTCAAACATTTGAAGGACATGTGACTTGCTTCTGAATTCTAGCACAGTATCTATTAGTTCAAAATGCCCTTTCTTTCCTCCAGGAATGTCATGGTCACTTCCCAACTAGTCACATAGTGGAGAGATTACTGACTTTGAGTGAAGATGTGAATTTAAATTGTTCCTTAGGCAAGTCTGTGATTCAGAGCAAATGACTTAACTTTTCTGAGTTTCATTATTCTTATTGTAAAATGTGGATAATAAGAGTAGCTATCTAATAGAGTTGTGTTGGAAATACACAGCGAGAAAGCTAAAGGGAGAGAGAAAAAGAGGAAGGGAGGGAAGGAAGGAGGCAAAGACAGAGACAGAGAAAAAGAGAGAGAGAGAGAGAGAGAGAGAAAAGAAGAGAAGAGAAGAGAAGAGAAGAGAAGAGAAGAGAAGAGAAGAGAAGAGAAGAGAAGAGAAGAGAGAGAAGAGAAGAGAAGAGAAGAGAAGAGAAGAGAAGAGAAGAGAAGAGAGAGAGCATTTTATAGAGTTCAATGATTTATATAAACATTACCTATTGGCTAAATGTTAACAATTTCCTTCATAGGCACATCTTCACACTGCATCTATTGACATATGCTACCTGGCCTAAAGCCAGGATCATTAATGAAGGCAACATCCTACCAACAGCTACCCCCAGTAGCTTTTATCTTCCTCTGCTCCCTTTCCATTGTATACTCTAGAGACCTGGAATACCATCATTGGTAACAAATTTCTCATTCTGACTCTTCTTCTTGTGCTCTTCCCATCTTTTAGTCCTCCATGAAGCCTATTTTCAAGGCTGACTCTTCCTTCTGTTTGACACACAGGGTTAGAAGGAGAAAATGACAAATTGCTTCATCCTCACCATTCTTTTCAATTATTCCCCCTTCTTTCATCACTATGACCACCTTTACTCCTTTAAAAGCTATTTCTGCCCAGAGCCTTGCTTCTGTGCTTTACAATTCTTCAGGTTATCCTTCCTTCTCTCTATTTAATACTTGGCTTGAAGTCTTTTTTATTACTCAGCTTATTACTCAGCTTTGGGCATTATAGGTCAACCATAAACAGGATTGTTCATACTCTGGAACCCTTTCTCAAATGAATTTTCCCCAAATGCTGACTCTGATTTTCTACCTATTATATTAAAAGTACTGTAAGATTTGAGATGTTTAAAACTGCATCCAAATCTACCTACAGTTGTACAGAGAAAAAAGGTCTGCTCAGAGGAATTGTCTTTCACTAGAGGTACTTGCCAGCTGAGTACTTGATACCATACCTGAGCTATTCAGTCTTTGTATGTTTTAATTTTAAAGTCCTCTTGGCTAATTTAGACAATGCTTTTCCATTTAAGTGCCACTCAGAATAGAAATCAGCTGATACTGAATATTCATTGTGGATTTATTCATGAATCCAAAGATGGATTTTATTCATTTTCTTAGATGAAAATTGGATTCATTTCTCAGCTTTAGAAATGAGAGAAATATCATCTCAGATGACAAGGTTGATAGTGTCAACAACATTTACTATGTATTGAAAGTTCAGTATTTTCCTAAGTGCTGAAAAAAAGAGGTAAAGAATATGAGAAACGTCCTTTCATTAAGGAGCAAGCAATATACCAGGAGAGTACAATATTGAAACATGTAAATAGTAATAACCAAAACATAAACATGCAGAAAAATAACTGAGGCCATACATTGAGATGCATATAATTCAATTCAATCGTTCATTCAATCATTCAATAATGTTTCTTGGAATATAATTCGATTCAATTCAACAAACCTTTATGAAGAAAATTCTAACCACCAGACTTAGTCCTGGGTATGCCAGAGATACCAAAAAAAAAAATGAAAATAAAATGTTCTCTGTTCTCAAGCAACTTATAACTTCAGGGCTAAAACAGTATCTTTCAAAGTAGAATTTGAAAGTGATAAAGTAGAAAGTGCTTTGATATTTCAATGCAGGATGAAGCTTTTCTGACTGGGTAAGTCTGAGCAAATCAGAAGGGAGATGGTATTTAAGCTGGGCCCTTAAAAATGGATAGAATTTCATATAAGACCACAACTCTCACCAGGACTATTAAAATAGCTTTCTGATTAATTTCCTTGTCTCTGGTGTTCCTACTCTCTATTCAGCTGCCAAAGGAATTTTCCTGAAGTGAAGATCTTACATGTCACTTTCCCCTCCTTCCATCACTCAGCAACCTCCAGCATCTTCTTATCACCTTTAGGATCAAATATAAACTCCTCCTGGGCAGTTAATGCTCTGTACAATATGGAATTTTCCAACCTGTTTAACTCCTAACACTTTAGTACCCTTCATACTTTCTATAATCTAGTCACATTTGATTATTTGCTGTTTCTTGCATTTTATGCTCTATCTCCTATTTTTTTTTTTTTGCACTGGCTTTTGTCCCAGGTCCAGAAAACTCTTTCCTTATCTCCACTTCTTATGTTTCCCAGCTTCTTTTAAGACAGCTCAAAACCTGTCTCTGTAAAAAGCCTGTTTCTGTCCCAGCCCCTTCATTCCCCAGCTATCAAGATGTCTTTTTCTTTCTAAGATGTCATTTTTAGTCATGTCCCACTCTTCATGACTCCATTTGGGTTTTTTTTGGCACTATACTATAACAGTGTGTCATTTCCTTCTCCAGTTTGCTTTACAGATGAAGAAACTGAGGCAAATAGAGTTAAGTGACTTGGCCAGAGTCACAAAGCTAGGAATTGCCTAGTCAGATTTGAATTCAGGAACATGAGTTTTCCTGACTCCAGGTCCACGCATTCTAGCTACTATGTCATCTAGGTGTCCCATCTACACTGTAGATATCTAAATATATACACATATAAGTGTATATATATTTATATATATATATATGTATATATATATATATATATATATATATATATATATGCCTGTACATGTGTTTATATGCATATTTGTGTGTATATCTAATATTTCTATATTTGTTTCCATCATTAGGATATGAGCTTCTGGAAGAAAAGAGATTATATTTGCCTCTCTTAGTATTCCCAGCTTAGTACCATTCCTGGAAAATCATGTTTAATAAATATTTGTTGAGTGACTGAGAAGTAAGGGGGAAAATCCGGGGACATAAAGAATGATGTCAAGGTAGGGATATTGACTAGAATTCACTGAACCTCTTGAAGTTATTAGAACCAATTTGAAATGGAGGTAGTGGGGAAAGAAAGACATAGTTTAAGAGAGTGGAAGGCCAAAGGTGTTCCAGATAGGAGAATTCTCTTTCACTCTGACACTCTCTTCCTGTATTGTTTTGGATCAATAACTTAAACTTTCAATTCCCTCACCTGTACAATGAGAATTTTACTAAATGCTTCTAAAGTCCCTTTCAGGTCCAAATCTATGACCTAGCAACATATATTGTCTCAGTCTTATGAGAATGACTGTTGAGAACAGCAAGATGTGAACAATAATCAGGATGTGACAACACTGCACAGATAAGAAATGGACAATAGGCCATAAATGTCCTGGAATTTTAAAGTGATGGTAGAGAGAGTAAAAAGCACTGTAGGGTCCTAAGCAAGGGAATAATATCTTTCGTGTGTTTCTGTTGGTTATATTTTTAAACAGTACTTGAATAAGAGATGATATTTGATGTTCTATGTAGGATGAATTGGAATGGTAAAAACCAGAAGCAAGGAGGCTAAAAACTACATTATTTCTGGTGTGAGGTAATTGGATCCTAGCCCAAGGCAAGGTTGTGGGAGTAAAAGTAGAGAGGTGGATCTAAGAAATTTAGTAAAGCAGAATAGGCAGAAGTTGGGGACATACTGGTTGCCTGGGGCAGAGAAAAGAGAGAAGTTCAAAATAAACTCAATGTTACAAGCCTAATTAATGATGGACAATGCTGAGAAGGGAGGAGGCCTATTAAAACTCCTCTCTTGAGAAAGATTTCAGGGAGAGCAACAGTAGCTTGCAAACAGATATGTAAACAGCTGTGGTGGAAGGACATGCATGGTGCAGATGGGAAAGAGAAAAAGCAAGACCAAAACAATAAAAATAAGTTTCTGTAAGCTCAGTATTCTCTAGATAGAATGAACAAAGGAGAATCTGTGCCTCAGCCAGGGAACAAAATAAAAGCTTTCAGCCAGCTAATTGATTCAAGAGGCACAATCATTTTGATTATGCTTTCTCCAAAAAAATTTTTAATAGAAATTTGCATAGATTATTCTCTGAGAGGGGAAAAAAGGAAACACAGCATCATTTTGTCAACAAAACATTAAGTTTTGTTTGTTCTTTTCAGGGCAGAATGAATATAACAATGGGTCTGCCAACTGATATAGAAAGCACTGATAAGCATATTGTCTGAAATGCATAGCTGTCTGAAAGGAAAATATAAATGTTACAACCTGCTCCATGTAGTCAATTAGCTGAGATAAACCCAAATAAAGTACCTGAGCACTAAAAATAAGGTTGTTAACTTTGTACCCACATTCAGAATGAGCCTTCTGGTAATTTAGATAGAAAACTATTCATCTTTCTACAAAACAAAGAAATTCATCCAATCTAAACTTGAGTTTAATTTTCCAAAAAAGTATATGGCGAGTTTGATCCAAAATGAGGCAGATTTAGATTGTGGCAGAAAGAACATCATTGAATTTGGAATCATGATTTGAGTTCAGATTCTGGTTCTGTTTCTTGCCTAGGTGATTTTGACCAAGCTACCTCTTCTCTCTGGATCTCCTCTGGTAAAATGAGGAATGAGACTAAATATCCTCTGAGACCTCTTCCAATTTCAGGTGCAAGGGCCTACATTTAATCATTTGTCTAGTTTTAGAAAAGCATAAGAATAGGCAAAGGACTAATAATTAAGTAATCTGGATTGGATTTCCTTTGCCATTGTTCAATTTCCCATAACTAGTTGCCTAACATTTTAAGCCACAATTTCTTCTAGGCCTTCAAAAACTATAGCTAGCAATTTCAGTGCTCAAGTCAAGAATCAATGATGCTCTTAGGTGAATTTTCTAATTTGTATTGTAAAATTAAGACATATTCAATGAAGAAAAGTGAAATCCCAGGATACCAATTCCATCTGGTAGGAGAAGAACCCAGTACTTCACCAAAGAATATTCTGCTGAAAATTCCCCTTGATAAGATAGAGACCCCAAAAGAAACTAACCCCCAAAGGGGAAGATCTCACTATACCAAACACTGGTTGCTGGGATGTAGCTGGCTAGAGGGGAGCTTGATATGTGTATGCTAAGAAAGAGTTCATCTGGTATCTCCCTGTTGGAAAAGGTAGCATGTCATCTGCTAGTTTCCTATTTAATTATTCCTTATATAGGTTTGTTAACCTCAGTAGAGTCTTACATTGCTATAAAAGTGTAAGTGCTATACAAGCATAAATAATTTAAAATTACAGAAAGAGGACAATGGGAACTGAATGTGGATGACAACATAGTATTTTGTTGTTTCTTTATATTTCGTTTTCTTTCTAATTTATTTTTCCTTTTTGATCTGTTTTTTCCTGTGTAGCATAATATTCGTGGAAATATAGAGAGGAATTGCACATGTTTAACATATCTTGGATTACTTGCCAACTTGGAGGGTGAAGGGAGGGGAAAAAATTAGAATACAGGATTTTGTAAGGGTAAATGTAGAAAATTATCCATGTGTGTATTTTAAAAATAAAAATTTTAATTAAACAATTTAAATTGCATAATATTATAGAGGCATTATTTAATGCTTGTGTCTTCTAAATTTCCATATCCTAATGCAAACCTCCAATATCCTGACTCAATTATGGCTTTTGTTTCTGAAGAGATAAATAGCATTCAGTTAATTACCACAGTAATGTTATGAGCAAAATAGTATATCTATAGTGTTTGAAATTGTAGATCAAAACACTATTTCCCAAGATGGCTCTTAGTAAATAAAGAATCATGTGAATGTTCATATTACTATATATGCTATTGTCTAGACCGGAGATGTCAAACAAATCCATGGATCACATATGGATGCACAACAGTCCAGAGTATGGCTCGAATCATATTTAACAAAAACTGGGAAATACTTAACAATTATAGGATATACATACATACATATATATATATATATATATACACACACATATGTATATATACATACATATAGATACATACATATGCATATAAATGAAACAAATAATATTACATTTAAAACTAAGACAATCTGTAATCTGCAGAGATTCTTTTGTATGAATTAATGATCTCTATTTCTATTTGCTTGATACCACTGGTCTCCATGGCATAACATGAAGGAGTAATGTTGAAGTCAGAACTGACATCAGAGAATAAACCTGACAACTGAATTCAAATGTCAGCTCTGCCTTTTATTAGTTGTGCGGCAAGCCATTTTCTTTGTACTTAACACTTTCCCATCTTAAAATGGAGGTAATGATGCTTGAACGAAATCATCAACCTTAAGTTGCTTGGCAATTGAGAATAACTATTATTATTATTATTATCCACAAAGGAGTATCATGGTTGACACTATCCTTAGTGAAACATATATAGGATTACAAGCTAACTGTGTTTGGGAGTAGACAGAAAGATCAGCCAACATTTAAACATTGGGAGTTGGGTCCACCATTTCTACTTCACCAGAACCATCTTTGACTTCACAGTTGCTAGCCACCCATAGAAGCATCAACCAATGTCAAATGTGGGAAGGTAGGCTGCTCCAAAGTTTTGTCATAAAATAAGGACAAGGCATGTTCTTGAAAAATGTTTATTGGTGGTCATGGGCCCATTCTCACATATCCCCTCCCAACAGATTGACTCACCCTAGAGATGTGGAGTAGAGATAGTATTTTCTTTTGTTGCTTCTGGGCAACAAATCAACAGCTGCTAAAAATATTTGTTGCTAGGGCATGAGGATCATTTTCCCTATCCCTTCAATAAACAACTGGATCCTAAGGAAGAAATGCTTTGTGAAACTGCAGCTTCTAAGAAAACGCATAAATCAAAAGCAGACTGCTTTTCTAAATTCAGAGAGAGATAACTGAATTACTTTAAATACCAATTGCCTTGTAATGCCCAGGCCAAAGGATCTGTTCAACAAAGAGAGGCTCAAGAGACTTTGGGAATCCTATGTAAAAAAGGTTGAAAAGATAGCTAAAATACTAATTGATAAATTACTTGCTATATTGATATAGCACATAATAAAAAAACCACTCAACTCATTATACTCCAGCAAGGTAAATGGTATACAGATTACTGTTCCTGATTTATTGTGAAAAAAATTGTAGCTTGGAGAATAAAATCATTTGTTATCTTTGGAGATGGAGTAGGAAAGGGAGATCCAATATAGAAAAGGGCCATATCTCTTTTTCACTCCTCCATCCTCCAACTAATTATTTATTAGTTGGAGAAGGCTCTTCACTCTACTTTTGTTAAACATTTACTAATATATAAGATAGTTAAGGTATTTTTTTAAGGCAGAGAATAAATTAATGAAAAAGCATTTAAGTCCTTACTAAGTGCCAGGTACTTCACCAAGTGCTGGAAAGTAAATGGAAAGAAGCAAAATAAACTCTGTCCTCAAAGAATATACATCCAATAAGATTAGGCTACTAAAAGAGTTGACCTGACTTGTGTCCAATTTGTTGTTGTTTGTAATGTCCTGGCTAGCTTTCTGAAGGTCTCTGGACCAGCCTTGGTTTTTGGAGAGTAATCACCACGAGAAATAGTCAGGAATAAAGTCCCAAGTCTTTATTGTTTCCTTCACAGTCTGTCTCCTTCACCTGGGTCCCTGCTAGCTTTCCGGTCTTCTCAAAATGCAGGAGGGAGGAGAGCCACCAAGAAGCTGGTCAAGTCTTCTCTGTCAAAGTGCAGGATGCAGGAGAGCCACCAGGACAGTCTCTATCTTGAAGACTTTCTTTGGCTGAGATTGTCCCAGTTTATATACTCTATTACAATTACATCATTACAGTACACTGAGTATAAACCAATCATTATATCACTAGGGAACAATTATTTGTTGTAAGATAAATCAATCCTACTGAACTAGAGAACTCACATGCTAAACTAGATAATCATTGTCTTATCAATTCCACTGAGTTAACACCTTGTTGTAGGATTAAATCAATCATACTGAGTTCCTGCCCTTTACAGTTGTTTAGTGCTTTCAGTCTTGTGACTCTTTCAGACTCTTTGTGAACCTATATGGAATTTTCTTGGCAAAGATATTGGAGTGGATTGCCATTTCCTTCTCCAACTCATTTGAGAGAAAAGGAAACTGAGGCAGAGTTAAGTGACTTTCCCAGGGTCATACAGTAAGTGGTTGGATTTGAACTCACGAAAAATAATCTTCCTGTTTGTAAGTCCAGTGCTCTATCCACTGCACCAACTACTTATTCCTCAAAAAGGAATAAGCTTCAGAGAAGGCAAAGAAGCTTCTGTGAGTCTATGGATCATTTCCCCCAAATTCTATTAGTGTATTTTTGATGAATGAAGATTCCAGTTAATGTTAAATGAATCAATAAAAGGATAAACATTTTTGATATATAAGAAATTGAGGTATAAGAATATCTGAAAGACTTCTGGGGGCAGAGCCAATATGTCAGTGAGCAGACTCAGTTCTCTGTGACCACCTATGATCATTCTCTCAAACCAACAGCAGATTAAGCCTCTAAACTTGTTTTGGAGTCAAAGAATCCACAAATATTTGAAGTACTACATTTTCCCAGAAGAAGATACCTTGTAAGACTGTCAGAAGAGATCTGTTTCAATCCGGCAGGGGGACAGTCTGCCCAGCCCAGATCACAGCACAGGGACACGGGGCAGGGAACTGGGAGAAGAGTTGGAGCTCTGTAACTTCCACGCACCTGGGAACCATCTGTGAGCCTCTTGGGCCACCCTGTCTTGGTTGCAGGCAGGTGGTTTGGCAGAGTTGCTACTAAAGGCAAATTGTAAGCCACTGAGCTCAGGAAGAACACGGGACATAACTGCAATTACCCAGCACCAGAAATCAATCAGCAGAACTGCCCCAGAGAAAATTAAAGCAGCTGTTGCTTCTTTGCATTGAACAAACCTCAAGCTTTAAAAAATGGATAAAAAATAAAAAAGAACCCTCACCATAGAAAGCTTTTATGGAGAGAGAGAAGAACAGACCTCAAATCCTAAGGTTCCTAAAGGCAAAGCAACTCCAGATGAAGCCCTAAAGGGAGATATGAGTTGGTCCCCATTTCACAAGGCTTTCTTGGAAGATTGCATAAAAGACCTTAAAAGAGAGTTAGAAGAAAAATTAGAAGAAAAAATAGAAATGAGATCATTGTAAGAAGGAATGGGAAAAAATGGAAAAAGAATGCAATGAACAAAAAAATTGAATTGGCCAATTGCAAAAGGAGCTAAAAAAGGTAACTGAAGAAAATAATACACTAAAAATTAGCATTGAACAAATGGAAGTGAATGACTCAATAAGACTTCAAGAATCAAACAAAAACAAAAACAAAAAAGAAAAAAGAGAAGATAATATGAAATATCTCCTAAGAAAAACAACTGACCTGGAAAATAGATCTAGGAGAGAGAATCTAAGGATCCCTGGGCTTCCTGAAAGCCATGATGAAAAAAAGAACCTAGATATTATCTTACAGGAAATCATAAAAAAAAAAAAAAAAAAAAAAAAACTGCCTGATATTTTAGAATCAGAAGGTAAAATAGCCATTGAAAGAATGCACTGATCATCTTCTAAGAGACCCCAAAATTAAATCCCCAAGGAATATTGTGGCTAAATTTTAGAACTATCATACCAAGGAAAAGATACTGCAAGCAGCCAGAGAGAAACACTTTAAACACCAAGTAGCCACATTTACAATTATCCAGGACCTAGCAGCTTCCACCTTAAAGGGCCTTGAATCTGATATTCCAAAAACCAAAGGAACTTGGAATGCAGCCAAGAATAAGGTATTCAGCTAAAATGAGCATTATCTTTCAGGGAAGAAAATGGACATTCAATGATATAGGTGAATTTCACCTATTTCTATTGAAAAGACCAGAACTGAAAAAAAAAAAATAGATCTCCAAACACAGAACTCAAGAGAAACATAAAAAAGGTAAAAAGGAAAGAACTTTTGAGAATTATATTTCTGTTATGGGTATCCTTAGAGAGTATTGGTATAATTTGATTTTATTATGATAGCAACCTTGCTTTCTCAGAACTAGATAAATCAAACCACAAAATAAATAAGAAAGAAGTTAAGGAGGTAAACAAAATGTTAGAAAACTTAGGCATGATAGATCTTTGGAGAAATTAAATGGAGACAGAAAGGGGTTTATTTTTTTTTCAGTGGTTCATGTGACTTATATATAAATTGACAATGTGTCAGAGCATAAAAACCTCAAAATCAAATGCAGAAAGGCAAACATAGTAAATGCATTTTTCAGATCCTGATGCAATAAAAATCACATGCAGTATAAGACCAGTAGAAAAAAGACCAAAAAAGTAATTGGAAACTAAATAACCTCATTCTAAGAAATGAGTGGGTGAAAAAGAAAATCATAGACACAATAATTTCATCCAAGAGAATGACAATAATCAGACAACACAAAAAAATTTATGGGATGCAGCCAAAGCAGTAATGAGGGGAAATTTTATATCTCTTGATGCCTACTTGCATAAAATAGAGAAAGAGAAAATCAATGAATTAGGCTTGCAACTAAAGAAACTAGAAAAAGAACAAATTAACCCCCCCCAAATACCAAACTTGAAATTAAAATTAAAAAGGAGAGATTAATAACATTGAAAGTTAAAAAAAAACTATTGAGTTAATAAACAAAACTAAAAGTTGATTTTATGAAAAAAACAATAAAATAGACAAACCTTTAGTTAATTTTATTAGAAAAAGAAAAGAGGAAAAATCAAATTGTTAGTCTCAAAAATGAAAAGGCAAAATTTTCCACCAATGAAGAGGAAATTAGAGCATTGATTAGGAGTTACTTTGTCCAACTTTATGCCAATAAATTTGATAACCTAAGTGAAATGGAAGAATATATACAAAAATATAGATAGCCTCGATTAACAGAAGAGGAAATAAATTACTTAAATAATCCCATTTTAGAAAAAAAGAAATAGAAGAAGCTATTAATCAATTCCCTAAGAAAAAAAATCCCCAGGATCTGATGTATTTATGTGTGAATTCTACCAAACATTTAAAGAACAATTAATTCCAATGCTATATAAAGTATTTGAAAAAATAGGAAATGAACAACTCCTACCAAATTCCTTTTATGACACAGACATGGTACTGATACCTGAACCAGGTAAGATGAAAACAGAGAAAGGAAAAAAAAAACTATAGACAAATCTCCCTAATGAATATTGATGCAAAAATCTTAAATAAAATATTAGCAAAGAAATTACAGAAAATCATCCCCAGTATAATACATCATGACCAAGTAGAATTTATATCAGGAATGCAAAGCTGATTCAATATTAGGAAAATTATTAGCATAATTGACTATATGAATAACCAAATTCCAACCAAATAACCAAAAAACATATGATTATCTCAATGGATGCAAAAAAGCATTTGGATAAAATCTAACACCCATTCCTAATAAAAACACAAGAGAATATAAGAAACAATGGACTTTTCCTTAAAACAATCAGTAGCATCTATTTAAAACCATCAGCAAGCATTATATGTAATGAGGATAAAATGGAACTATTCCCAATAAGATCAGGGGTGAAATAAGGTTGCCAACTATCACCATTACTATTCAATATTGTATTAGAAATGCTAGCTTTGGCATTAAGAGAAGAAAAAGAGATTAAAGGAATTAGAGTAGGTAATGAGGAAAACAAATTATCATTCTTTGCAGATGATATGATGGTATATTTAGAGAACCCTAGAGAATCAACTAAAAAACTATTAGAAATAATCCATAACTTTAGCAAAGTTGCAGGATATAAAATAAATCCACATAAATCATCAGCATTTTTATACATTTCTAACAAAATCCAACAGCAAGAGATACCAAGAGAAATTCCATTTAAAATAATTGTCGATAACATAAAATATTTGGGAGTCTATCTGCCAAGGAAAAGTCAGGAAGTATATAAGCAAAACTACGAAACAATTTCCACACAAATAAAGTGAGATCTAAGCAATTGAAAAAATATCAAGTGCTCTTGGATAGGTCAAGCAAATATAATAAAGATGACAATATTACCTAAACTAATCTATTTATTTAGTGTTTTACCAATCAGCCTCCCAAGAAACTATTTTAGTGACCTAGAAAAAATAACAACAAAAGTCACCTGGAAGAACAAAGGTCAATAATTTCAAAGGAATTAATGAAAAAAAAAAAAAAAAAGCAAATGAAGGAAGCCTACCTGTACCAGATCTAAAATTATATTACAAAGCAGCGATCATCAAAACCATTTGCTACTGGCTAAGAAATAGACTAGTTGATCAGTGGAATAGGTTAGGTTCACAGGACAAAATAGTCAATGACTATAGCAATCTAGTGTTTGACAAATCCAAACACCTCAGCTTTAAGAACTCATTATTTGATAAGGTCGAAATGGGTTTATGATCTAGACATAAAAAATGATATCATAAACAAATTAGAAGAACATAGGACAATTTACCTCTCAGATCTGTGAAGGATGAAGGAATTTGTGTTCAAAGAAGAACTAGAGATCATTATTGATCACAAAGTAGATAATTTTGATTATATTAAGTTAAAAAGCTTTGAATAAACAAAACTAATGCAAACAAGGTTAGAAGGAAAGCAATAAACTAGGAAAACATTTTTAAATTCAAAGGTTCTGATAAAGGCCTTATTTCTAAAATATATAGAGAATTAAGTCAAATTTATAAGAATTTAAGCCATTCTCCAATTGCTAAATGGTCAAAGGAAATGAACAGACAATTTTCAGAGGAAGAAATTGAAACTATTTCTAGTCATATGAAAAGGTGCTCCAAATCAGGTTGATTTGATTGATCAGAGAAATGCAAATTAAGATACTTTTGAGATATCACTATACACCTGTCAGATTGGCTAAGATGATAGGAAAAGATCATAACGAACGTTAGAGGGGATGTGGGAAAATTGGGACACTGATACATTGTTGGTAGAAATGTGAATGGATCCTCCAACTGTTCTGAAGAGCAGCTTGGAACTATGCTCAAAAAATTTTCAAACTGGCTACCCTTTGATCCAGCAGTGTTTCTACTGGAATTATATTTCAAAGAGATCTTAAAAGAGGGAAAGGGACCCACATGTGCAAAAATGTTTGTGGCAGCCCTCTTTGTAGTGGCTAGAAACTGGAAACTGAGTGGAAGCTCATCAATTGGAGAATGGCTGAATAAGTTATGGTGTATGAATGTTATGAAATATTATTGTGGTATAAGAAATGATCAGCAGGATGATTTCAGAGAGGTCTGGAGAGACCTACATGAACTAATGCTAAGTGAAATGAGCAGAACTAAGAGATCATTATACAAGGAAATAAGATTATATGACAATTGATTCTGATGGGTGTGGCTCTCTTCAACATTGAGATGATTCAAACCAGTTCCAATTGTTCAGTAATGAAGAGAGCCATCTGCACCCAGAGAGAAGCCTGTGGGAACTGAGTGTGGACCACAACATAGCATTTGCACGCTTTCTGTTGATGTTTGCTTGCATTTTGCTTTCCTTCTCAGGTATTTTTTCTCTCTAGATCCGATTTTTCTTGTGCAACAAGGTAACTGTATAAATATGTATACATATATTGATTTAACATATATTTTAACATATTTAACATGTATTGGACTACCTGCCATCTAGGGGAAGGGGATGGGGAGAAGGAGGGAAAATTTTGGAACAGAAAGTTTTCCAAAGGTCAATGTTGAAAAATTACCCATGCATATGTTTTGTAAATAAAACACTTCAATAAAAAAAAAGTTAAAATAAAATAATATCTGAACTCAATATGTCACAAATGTAGCAAAGTGAAGAAAATGTATAACTATACTGCTGTTGCCACAAAACGATGTAAATTACCTCTCTGAGATTCATATACAAAATGGATTCTTATTTATAACATTTACAGGATTGTTGTGATTCAAACATTTTATAAATTTCATTGTTGTAAAACCATAAGCTATCTTTATATAAACTAACTTTATTTTATCTATCCTAACCTTATCTAGTATTTCTTTAATTGTCTCATTATATTAATTATTATGGTATCAATTAAGATTCCAAATATCTATGTATGTCTCTTTTATTCCCCCTTAGAGGTAACCATAGTAGTGAAAACAGGGCAGGAACTTTTTGAAAACTCAATGGAAAAATCTATTTATGTTTGGTGTAGTGCCCTTGTTTTAAAAATCTGTGCAGGGTTGTTTTACAAAAAGCATTAGTTCACCATTTCAACACTGAAAATGAATGAAAGTTTTTCTTTCAAATCTGACCTCAAACCAATATTCATAACATGTCTAGTAGATAAATAGAAAACAGATTGCAGTATCTAGAAGATTCAGCTACTGTAAGTCCTAAATAGATACAATATAGTACAGTTGACTTGGTAAGGAGAAAATATGGAAAGCAAGCAAAATGAATTAGTTGTTAAGCAAAAGAGTACTCTGGCTTTACCTAATGGCTCATATATTAAGACTAAATAACAAAATTTTTATAAAAGTGCATAAAAGACAAGTTATGATCCCTTTTATTGGTGAGAAGGAAGGATGGGAAAATTCTCCAACCTTTTACATATTCTCATTCAAATCTGATATCTTTTTATCTTTTTCAAGGTTATTACTCAGCTATTAAAAAGAAACATGATACAGCTTGATAATCTATTTATAATTTCCATTCTTTTCATAACATATACCCAAACTGCAGAAAATGATTCTTACACTGTTTTTTAGAAAAACTTTAGAAGAGAAACAAGATGAGTGGTATCTCTGGCTCCATTGCTTACCAGCTCTATGTTCTTCAGAAAGTAATTTAACATCTGTGGATTTTACTTCCCTCATATCTAGTAAAAAGGCACCAGCAAGACTCTTGAACATGGAATTCAGAGGCCCTCAGCTCAAATTTTGACTTTCACATTTAGTAACTGTGTAACTCTAGACAATCACTTAATCTCACTAAGTCTCAATTTTTCCATTTGAAAAATAGACAGTATCACTCTCTATCTTCCAGGGCTACTTAGAGGATTAAATAAGATGAAACATGCAAAGTACTTAGTAACCTTAAAGTGCCATTGAAATGCAGTAAACAAGTATACATATGCATACATACATACATACATGAAAATGTATATATAGTAGCTATAACTAATTTTTATCATTATTTAACTTCAACCTCCATTTCAATGATGAAATTAAAGAATTATATTAAATGAACTTTGAGGTCCAAAATTCTCTTTATCTAATTTTACTACACATTACTTCAATTTTTTTTAAGCTGCATGACTTTAGTTTTGCTATTGTTCTCTATCTCCCAGTGTCTCTCCATTTGAGCAAACATGAAGTTCAAGGTCATTGCTGAAGTCAAAACAGCTATGTCTTTCACATTTTGCTTTTTAAAAGTAATTCTTTCCATGTACTTGTCCCCAGAGCTTTTGGGAAGGGATTTGTACATATTTAAAAAGTATATATCACTTACTGTGGAAAATTACTTTCATATGATTAACAGGTCTTTATTTAATTTGATCAAACAAGAGCTGATAGAGAGAAATAGAATCATCTGTCATATTCCCCATGTTACCATTCACATCTGAATAATGTATATATCTCTTTCTCTCTTTGAAAAAGTAGACTGCTTGGAAATAAAGATAGATTTCTTATACTTTATTATAAGATAGGTTCAAAGTGGATATATGATCTAGACATGAAGAATGATATCACAAGAAAATTGGAGAGCACAGGAAAAAGTCTGTCAGATCTGAGGATAGGGAAGGATTAATCATCAAACAAGATACAAAGTTATTAGGGATGAAAAATGGTTAATTTTAATTATATTAAATTTTAAAAGTTTTGCAGAAAAATTGTATTCACAATTAGAAGGAAAACAAAAAAAAAAAACTTTTTTGCAGCAAATTTTCTAAATAAAGTTTTTATTCTTCAAATATATAGGGAATTTTTTATAAAAATCAAAGACATACTCCAATGAGTAAATGGTCAAAAGTTATGAACAGGAAGTTTTCAGGAAAAGAAAGAGTCATAAGAAAAATGCTCTAAGGCAATAATAATTATTGAACTATAACTTAAAATAACTTTGAGGTATCACTTTACATCCAAAAGATTAAGATGACAGAAAAGGAAAAAGACAAATTCTGGAGGGGATAAATAAGAATAGATATACAGATAAACTGTTGCTGGATCTGTGAGATTATTCAGCAATTCCAAAAAATAATTTGATACTAGGCCTAACGGGTTATTAAGTTGTACATGCACTTTATTCCAGAAATGCTACTACAAAATCTATATTCCAAAGAGATAAAAATAAAGGACCCATATAAGCAAACATATTTATTACAACTTTTCTTGTAGTGGCAAAGAAACTAAAACTAAGGGGATTCCATTAATTGGGGAATGACTGAAAAAGATATTGTATACAATTGTGATGGGATATTATTGTGCTATAAGAAATGATTAGGATGGCTTCAGAAATTAAAAAAAAAAAAACATGGAAAGACTTATATGAAAAAAGGGGACTGTTTGGAGACCACACATGTGGATAATACACTCTGCAGCTGAGTACCTGAGACAAAAATTAAAACCAAGAAAAGTAGCACATGACACAACAAAATACTGTTTCTATGTGTATGGAATGGAGAGATAAGGTGAAGAACTTCCAGAAATGTTTAAATTCTTTTTCTGTATTTTATTATTCATTATTTCCATGTCTCTGTGACCTACATAAGTATGTTGTGTGTTAGCCAACATTTACTTAAACTTTAGATATATTTACTTAACCTGAAATGATGACATTTATCACTATTCAATGTTATCAATATTTAGACTATTAGTTGAATGCTGTTAGCTTAATAATCTAAATTTTAAAAGTCTGTTGGCACCCTATCTAACATTCAATTAAGGGGAGAGGGCACCTATTTTCTTAAGGCTCCTCAACCTATGATGTAATCCTTTGTAATCAAACCTATAAAAACTGTATCTCTTTCCTAATTCTTTAGCCCTTCTACCACTAGCTTTCTCTTTCTTATCTCATGATGAGACGACTCATCCTCCAGAAGTTTTAATAAGCAACTTTTCTGCTTTCTACTGAATGATTTCTGAATAGTCATTTTGGGTAAGGGTCTTCTACATCCCTCACTTGTGTTAATTCAAAACAATGGGTTTTTGTTATTGTTGTTGTTGTTTTCCAATATGGGCAATGTAGCTTGGCTCCAGGACCAAGGTATAGCTATATTTTCTCCTTTGGCAGAATACAGAAAGATGGGTCACAAATCTATCAAGTATATAACAGAAGCTAATTAAGTTTTGTGATGTAAATCTTGTCCTCAAAAAAGCTTTCATATTTGAAATGTCTGTAAACTCACAACAAATTTTGTGCTTGAAGGACTTAGATACTTTGTTCTGGCTTATAATTTCACAGACTAAAAGTAGTAAATTGAGTGCTAGAAGGTTCGAAATAATAGGACTTGAATCTCTAATAAAAATAATTATTAACATTCATAATAAGAAACTGGCCAGATTTAATCATGGAATATTCTTGTCGAGATGTTATCATAAAAGTAGTCTTCAAAAAGTAATATTCCATCATTTCTGACCAGCTATCTTGTAATACCATGCAGATGATATATCATTTGGTATTTACAATGCACCTTTCTTCTGATGATTCAGTTAAGATCTCATTAATTTTCACTAAATCTATATCAGGTATATAGAAGATAAATACCATTTTTCTTCTCCCTTGTTAGTGTGACTAATGATTTTTTTTCATTTATTTTCATTCACTGAAAGGTACTTATACAAAGAAGAAAAAAAGAATAATAAAAAGAGCTAATAAGCTTGAATAGAAAAGGAGATATGTTTCCTGTAGTTTTTATGCATATTAAAAAAATTCAAATTCAATCTTACACACTTACATTTTTGTGACTATTAATTAAAAACTAAAATAAATTCAATTACTGTTTTCAAGAGTAGTCACTACTACTACTACTGCTACTACTACTATTACTACTACTAGTTAATCTACCAAAAATTTTATCTAGTTTTCCTTGAGACTATATTTTGAAATACAATTGATTTTTCTCCAACTTTATAGATCACAAACTCATTAGATTTAGTACAAGAAGCAATATTACAGATCAAGTTCAATATCCTTATGAAATAGATGAAGTAAAAAAGGTTCACAGAAGTAACTTGCTTAATAAGTAATAATAACAATTACTAATTAAAAATAGTAATATCAAGCACTTATAGAGGTCTATGTTTTTGGGAAAGTTTGTGAAATGCTGGACATATATTAAATCCTTTGATAGTAAAGCCAATATTTTTAATGTAAATCCTCTCAGCAATTACTCTGTTGTGGATATTCATGCATTTCTTCACATAGGTAAGGGTCTTCCAAAGATTTTTCTCCTCGGGTCTCAAAATCCTTGACAAGAGGTATAATAGATAACAAAGTTTATGAACTCAACTACAAGTGATTCAAAAATAGCCAACAATATTTTGAAATGTATCATCTAACTACTGTTTAAGGTGAACACATGTGTATAAAACTAAAGCTACTAAGAAACCAATAAAATGCCATTGAATATATTGGATTTGTGAAGGGAACATAGTTCTGATCTGATGAAAAACTGGACAGAATTCGTTTATGGCAGTTTACTCTATATTTCGGGCTACTGAACTGAATTAGAACCCGAAGTCCCAATTTGATCTACCCACCCCACCTCAGCAAAATGATGCTTTTATGTGAAGCAGACATTTTGATGTCTACAAATATTAAGAAATACAATTCCCAACTAAGAACAGTTAATATTCTCATTGTAAGAGTGTTTTATGCATGCAGTGCAATCAAACTAGGTCAAATGGCAACTTTTGATTGTAATGCTTTTATCTAGATGAGTAGGCTAACTATGGCTCAAATCCAGGCTGATGCCTATTTTTGTACAGCCTACAAGCTAAGAATAGTTTTTACCAACCCCTAATCTAAAAGATGAAATTCTTCTTTTTCTGTTATTTGACTAGTACTGTTTTAAAATATGGGTTAGTCTAAACATTTCAAAATAAAATATTTTAATCAGTGGTAAGGAACATATAAGAATTAAGCAGCAAAGAATTAAAAAAAAATGTGTCAGTAGGAAATTTCAACTTGATGATCAATTCTGGATATAATAATTTCCCAGGATTCTGTCTCCTGGAATTAAGGATCTGAGGAAGGTAAAAGAATGAATAGCACAGCAGGGCCCTTGACAACACTCAGCAGGATTCATTAATGATCTCAAGCATCTTGATGTGGTTCTATCTCACTTTACATAATATAAAATAACATAAAGAAATCTTACACTCTCCTCTGAGAATATCGAACACAAAAATAATAATAATGTGTTCTCTTCCCCTTCCACATATTCTACCAATATTAACTATCTCTCATTATTCTTCTGCAAGGATACTCTCCATATAAATATATCAACTTAATATCATGTGCATTTTCTCAAGACACCCATCATATTTAAAAATAAACTTAATGCTTACAGACAGTAAAACAGGGGTCTGAATGTTACTAATAGCTTTGCATAAAATCATTAGGCACTGAGATTGAAAGTTATCATGGCCAAAGCAACAACAAAAACAAAACAAACTTAAAAAAACACCCAAAGGGGTGTAGCCTAGTGTAGAAAGCATGCTTAAGTAATATATTTATTTAAAAAGCATTAATTAATTAACTAATCAAATGCTTTTTATTAACTAGAAGGGAGGGAGAAAGAGGGAAAGGAATAAGCATTTATAGAGTACTTATTATGTAGCAAGCAGTATCCTAATATTTATACAAATATCTCATTTGATCTTCCCAACAACACTGAAAGGAGAGATATTATGATTCCCATTTTATAGTTGGTGAAAGTGAGACAAACAGAAGTTAAGTGACTCATCCAGCCACAGAGATACTAAATGTCTGAGATTACATTTGAACTCAAGACTTCCTAATTCCAGGCACATTTCTCCATCCTAATAGTATGCCTCCAGGCCCTGAGCTAAATGCTAAGGATACAATTAGGCAACAATTCTTATTCACAAGAAATTTATTTTCTAGGAAAGGCAACAAGAACACATTAAAGAAAAACAATATAAAGATAATAAATACAAGATATTTTGAAGAGGGAAGACACTAGCATGGTGGGGGAGGAGGATCAGGAAGAATCCACATAAAAAGTGGTGATAGAGCTCCTTGAAGAAAAAGAGAAATCCTAGGAAGAGGAAGAAGGAGTGCATTACAATAGAGAAGATGACCTATACAAAATAAGAATACAGGAGAAGTTGAGTGTGTATGAGAAAAAAGGGGGAAAGACTTTTGGTTAAATTACAAAATTGGGGCATAATTTCCAGTGAAATTGAAAAGAGAGGTCTGAGCTAGTTCACAAAGGATTTTAAAAGAGAAAATTTATATTTTATCCTGTAAGGAACTGACATTGGTTGTGAAGAGTTGGTAAAAATCATGTATTATCATGTAATGGAAAGTTTCTGTCACAAAGGCAAATAGTATGCCCAAAGAGCTATCAAACTGTGCATACCCTTTGATCCAGCAATGTTTCTACTGGGTCTGTATCCCAAAGAGATCATAAAAAAGATAAAAGAACACACATGTGCAAAAATATTTGTGGCAGCCCTTTTTGTAATTGTAATGAGCTGGAAACTGAGTGGATGTCCATCAATTGGAGAATGGCTAAGTGAGTTATATATTCATTGGTCTATTTTATTCAATATGTTATTGAACATTATTTAATGTTCAGCAGGATGATTTTGGAAAATGCTGAAGAGACTTACATGAACTGAAGCTAAATGAAGTGAGTAGAACCAAGAGAACATCGTACACGCAACAAGATTATACAATGATCAACTGTGATGGACTTAGCTCTTTTCAACAAGGAGGTGATTCAGGCCAATTCCAATAGACTTGTGATGAAGAGAGCCATCTGCATCCAGACAAAGGAATATGGGAACTGAATGTGGATCACAGCATAGCATTTTCACTTTGTTGTTTTTGTTGTTTGCTTGCATTTTGTTTCCTTTCTCATTTTTTCCCTTTTTGATATGATTTTTCTTGTGCAGCATGATATTTGTGGAAATATGTAAGGAAGAATTGCACATATTTAACATATACTGGATTACCTGATGTCTAGGAGAGGAGGTAGGGAGAAAGGGAGAAAAATCTGGAACAACAGGTTTTGTAAGGGTGAATGTTATTAACTACTTTTGCAAGTATTTTGAAAATAAAAAGCTTTTATGGAAAAAAAAAAAGTAAAGCTTAAATCCAGAACTAAGGAAATAGAGATCTGGCCTCTGGCCATATCCAGTTATATCAAAAGGGGGGGGGGGGGCGCAAATAGTAAGTAATACTGTTCACCTCAGGAACTTATGATTCTGAAAACTAGATTACCATCATGAAAACCTTGACTTTAACACTTTAATTGTTTAAATAAATACCAGAATCTGTAAGTTCCTTCTCAGAAATTCTTGGTATAGAAATTCCTTCTACCAAAGCAAGCTTTTTTTAAGTTTTTTGTTTCAAAAAAATATGTATATATGGATAATTTTCAACATGCATCCTTACAAAACCACGTTCTAATTTTATCCTCCTTTACCGCTACATCCTCCCTTAAAGGGCAAATGATCAAATATATGTTAAACATGCAATTCTATACATATTTCTACAAATATCATGTTGTACAAGAAAAAACAGATCAAAAAGAAAAAAATGAGAAAGGAAACAAAACACAAGCAAACAACAAGAAAAAGAGTGAAAATACTATGTCTACATTCAATTCCCACAGTCTTCTTTCTTGGTGTAGATGGCTTTCTTTGACACAAGACCATTGGAACTGGCCTAAATCATCTCATTGTTGATGTCTATGTCCATCAGAATTGATCATTATATAATCTTGCTGTTGCTATATAAAATGTTTTCTTAGTTTTACTCACTTCACTTAAGCATCAGTTCATGTAAGTCTCTCCAGTCCTCTCTGAAATCATCCTGCTGGTTATTTCTTATAGAACAATAATATTCCAGAACATTCATATGCCATAACTTATTCAGCCATTTTCCAACTGATGGGCATCCACTCAATTTCAAGTTTCTTGCCACTATAGAAAGAGCTGCCATAAACATTTTTGTACATGTGGGATCCTTACCTCCTTTATGATTTCTTTAAGATACAAATCCAATAGAAACACTGCTAGATCAAAAGGTATGCACAGTTTGGTAGCCCTTTTGGCATAGTTCCAAATTGCTCTTCAGAATGGTTGGATCTGTTCATAGTTCCACCAACAATGTCAGTGTCCCAGTTTTCCCACAACCTCTCCAATAAGAATGTTGGAATGTTTTCCTACATTCTTAGCCAATCTGAGCGGTGTGTAGTGGTATCTCAGAGTCATCTTAATTTGCATTTCTCTGATCAATCGTGATTTGGAACATCAAAGCAATCTTAATAGATTAATCCTAGAGAGTTGTATAAGTCACCTAGAGGTTAATTGACATATGAAGGTTCATCTAGCTAGCAATTGTTAAAGTAGAGCTTTAAACCCAGGTCTTCCTGATGATGTCTGATTGTTGTTGTTTTTCCTTTGTTCTAGAAAAGAACCAGGACATCAGAGAGGTGATACCAGGACATGGACATGATTTGGATTTGCATGAGGGAGGGCTGTGCAAGATTGCCAGCCTCACTCTTTCCTTTAGAACTATTTGAATCCCATGGCCAGATATAGATCACTGGAGATGATAGAAATCCAGATGAGCTATTTAAAATCCTAAAAGATCATGCTGCACTCATTTTGAAAACTCAACAGTGGACACTGGATTGGAAAAGATTAATTTATGTCCCAATCCTAAAGAAGATCAGTGCCAAAGAATGTTCAAATTATGAACAATTGTACTCATTTTATGTGGCAGCAAAGTTATGCTTAAGATTCTGCAAATTAGGCTTCAGAAAAATGTGAACCAAGAAATACCAGGAGAACAGGTTGATTTCCAAAGAGACAAAGGAATGAGATAAGAAATTGCCAACATTCTCTGGATTAAGGAGAAATTAGGGGAATTGCAGAAAAATATCTATTTCTGCTTCATTGACTACATTAGATCATTTCATTATGTGAATCACAACAAAATGTGACAAGTTCTCAAAAAGATGAGAGTACCAGATCATCTTGTCTCCTGAAGAATCAAAGGTGGAACATCTGATTGGGAAAGGAATATAAAAAAGTTGTATAATGTTATTTATTTAACTTGTGTGTAGAGTATATCCTGCTAAAGGCCAAGTTAGTTGAATTAAAAATCAGAATTAAGGCTGCCAAAAGAAATATCAACAATCTTGGATATATAGATGATTGCATTCTGATGACACAGAGTGGAGAATTAAGAAGCCTCTTGATCAGGGTCAAAGAGGAGAATGTAAAAGTTGGCTTGAAATTTAACATCAAATAAACTAAGATGGTGGCAAATGTTCCCATCACTTCCTGGCAAAGAGAGGGAAAAGAAATAGAAACAATATCAGAATTTATATTATTGGGGTCAATGATTACTGCAAACAGTAATTGCAGCCATGACACTTAAAGACACTCGATCCTTGGAAGGAAAGCTATAGCACATCTATTCAGAATCTTAAAAAGCAGAGATATGACTCTGCAGACAAAGGTCCTTATAGTTAAAGCTATTGTTTTCCAGTAGCAATATATGGTGGACTATGAAGAAAGCTGAGGACCACAGAATCAACACTTTGAAATTATAGTACTGGAGAAGACTTTTGAGAGTACCTTGAAGAGCAAGAAGATCAAGTGAGTCAATATCTAGAGAAACTAATTCAGATTATTCGCTGGAAAGTTAAATATAAAAGCCAAAACTTAAATACTTTGGCTATATAAAGAGAAGATAGGACTCACTAGTAAAAGAACCTGATGTTTGGAAAGATTGAAGGAAAAAGGAAAAGGGCATAGCAGAGCATATGATGGGTAGATAGTATTATGGAAACAATGAAAATGAACTTAGACAAATTTTGAAAGAAGACAGAAAGACCTGTTATGCTGTGGTTCATGAGGTCATGAAGAGTCAGATACAATTGAATAACTGAATAACAACACTATTCTATACTGTGTCATACTATTATTTCAATTGTTTACTCTGATATTATTTCCTGAATTATGAAAATCGTCTTTTAGTTGGAATCGAAGATATTCTTCTACACAGTAATCATATTCAATAATTCTCAATCTGAAGAACTTGTTATAATGACTATATTGTATTATTTATTCATTTATTTTTCTGCCTATAAATGAATTAGATATGTTGGTTATTAATGAGAAGTAGTGGAAGTATGCTGGGATAGAAATCATCAACACAAACAAGGGTTAGCTCAGTCATATTACTGAAAGGCATTTCCCTCAAATATTTCTATACCAAATTGGATGTGAAAAATAACTTAAGGTAAAATTACACCTGTAATTATGCTATTTCAACACTTAGATCAAAAAGGGAAATATAATTTGTTTTATGAAAAATCAAAATTAAATGTTGATTAAGATAAAAGGAGTGTCATGTGTGTGAACTAGACTTCCAAAGGTCACATCCCAAAAGACTTAATTTCCTTTTGTGTCCTTGCACAATTTTGATTAAAAGAAATCATCAGTTTTGAAATTGCATATTTCATCATAAGTCTCAACAGCATGAAAAGGATACTGTGACCTGTTGCCATTTTGTTATACCCAATGGCAAAGACAAAACAGCATGAATGAAGTGTCCCAAAATAAGTCAAATCGTTAAATAAGGAAACTGAGCAAAAATTCTTTGGAAATTATTTATCTCCTGGATTTATCATTCAGTTCTATGTTTCAATGTCATCTGCTATACTAAAAACAGTCTGATAGCTGGCCCTCCACAGAAGACACCCAATAAAAGTTGGATAAATTACATTTGATTTTACACTGGAACTGAATATATAAATTATGTACATAATGTTAAAGTCCAGAAGGCTAGACATCACTGAAAAACACCCGAAACACCCTGTGATGACAAGCCATATGGTACTTAGGAATGTATCTGGAGTCAAAGGACCTATGTTTAAATCCCACCTCTATCAACTGTGTGATTGTGGGCAAATCATTTCACTTCCTTGGGTTCCAGCTTTCTTATTTCTAAAATTATGAGATTTAAACTCATTCCAAATATTTTGGTTTTAAATCTATGATCCTTTGACCATGACATTAGCACAAAAACAAATGGTCCCCATAATGTACTTCTATGTTATCACTCAAATGTTCATTCTTACACTCATGATTATTTTTCTACCATAGTGAATAAGCTTTTGAATATCTGAAATGGAATAGAAATCAGCAAATTCACATGAGATGTATAACAGGAGAAAGGGGTCAAATCCTTAATATTTGCTTAGTATATTCACCAGGTATAGATTTATTTATTTTGGAGTAAATGTGATTTAAGGGATATAAAGAATTCTTGGTAGTCCCTCTACAAATGTAGATAGGCAATGCTCTAGAAATTATGGTCTCAGAGAGTTATTCAGATTACTGAGATGAAAAGTAACTCACCCAGGATCACATAGTCAATATACAACAGAAATGAGGCTTAACATCAGGACTTTCTGACTGCAGAACCATCTCTCTCTTTCCACTAAGCTACACTGTCTCTCATGGACTAAATACTGCATCTAAAAGAATTAGCTCTGTCCAGTCAGTAAATCCGTTTAATCTTGTACTCAATAGCATAAAAAATCATTGGCAAATAATATTTAATTCAAGCATGATCTCTACTATGTTGAAAATGTAATACTTTACCTCTGGTTACTTTCCTTGAGAAGCTGAAAGCTTTTTGAAGAAATAGTCTAATTTCTAGTCAAATATTCATTCATGTGATATAGATGAGAAAACAGAAGGATGAAATTTTGAATTAATCTATAATATTTAAGTATACTTAAGTATACGTTGGGAGTGATTCAGATAGACAACTTTGTGTAAATAAATTTGGATCATCATTCTGACAATAAAGGGGAGGAAGGATAATGTTATCTTGGACTTAAGTTAGAGAATCATGAAATCTAGACAAAAGGAGATAATAATTGTGCTGGACAATATAAATTGTTCTAAACAGATAGCATGGGGATGGTGTACTCCATTCTGTACATCACATTTTAGAAATGATATTGACAAGTTAAGATCGCAGCCACTATCATAAAAGGGCAAGAGAACATGACTTAATAGGATTTGTTAAAGGAACTGGGGAAATGTAGTCTGAAGAAAAGAAAGCTAAATAGGAAACAAAATTTTCCAAAATATTTGAAAGATTATCAAGCACAAGAAGATTAGACATGCTTTTATTAGTTCCAGAATGCAGAAATAGGAACTAAGAAGAGAAAGTACAGAAAGTAGACTAAGGCTTGATATGAGGGGAAAAAAACCTCTTCATAATTAGAATAATTCAAAAGTATATTGGACTGCCTTACACTGTGAGGAAGAACTAAATGGTACAGTAAATTGACAGCTAGACCTGGAGTCAAGAAAGACCTAATTGATAACTAGCCTAAGGCACTTAACTGTGTAACCATAGGCAAATAACTTAACCATTTTCTGCCTCAGTTTCCTTAAGTATAAAACAGTAAAAATAATAGTACTTATCTCCCAGGAACATTGTAAAGATAAATGAGCTAATATCTGTAAAGAACTTTACAAACAATAAAGCTTTACAGAATATTATCATATTATATATATATATATGTGTGTGTGTGTGTGTGTGTTGTGTATATGTGTGTATATATATATATATATATATATATATATATTCACTACTATGATTAGTCTAATTATTATTACGAATTCCTCCCCACTGGATGCCTTCAAGTGGATATTAGATGGTCACTTGTTGGAGATCAGGGAATTCCTGATCTAATATGTAGTGAACTAGTTAGAAATTTTTTTGATACCTTTCAACTTTCAGAATTTCTGATTTTGCAGCAAAAGTGCTTTCATTCTTAAAGAAGCAAGTAGTAGTCTATTATACTTTGTTAGTGACATAAGTTTAAAAATCAACTAAAAGATTATTTCTAATCTGGCATATATATAAGTATGTAAACACAAATATTAAGATGAATCTATAATCTTAATAATATTGGTCAATGGAAGCAATGAACTAATCAATATGGGGAAATTCCCCCTAATGATGTAGATTATAACCATATCTATCCATACTGAGAAATTCTGGTTTATAGCCTTCCATAAGTTCATCACTTATATGAAAATGTAAAATGTTCACTGCAGCAAACTGGAGTGGTGGTGCTGGTGGTGGTTTTCTCACTTTTTTCTTGAAATTGAGAGAACAGCAGGGAAATACCTAAACTGTTCAAAAATTAAGCTCCACTCTCATAAATGACCAATCCATTGTTTTCTGTAATTAATTTCTTCGATTCCATTACTCACACTCGTTTTCCTCTATAGTTGCTCATTTATGATCTCTTACAACCCTGTTTGTATTTGCCACACACCTCTCTGTTGCCTCCTTTCTAAAACTTATTTTCAGTTTTTTGAAAATTATAATAACCCATGGCTTGTAGCCATATAAAAACATCATTATAATTTTAGCTTTTTCAAGAACATGGGCCTTTGTTTCAGGAGGGGAATCTTAGTTTAGGAAACTTGGATCAAAGTTTGGAAACTTAATTGGAAGTTTGGGGAGGGAAGTTGTTCTTTAAAAAATACTTAGCAATTTCTCAAACTCCTCTTCATGTTTAATTTTGCACCTAATATATTATTCATTTGCAGTGTTTGTAACAAGCTATATGTACTGATAGGCAAGGTGGTCCACCTGTCTACACAATACAAATATATCTTACCTGTATATATGTGTACATGTGTATTTATGTGGGTGCATGTAACTACATATAGGTGTCTGTTTATTTATTAATTTATATGTGTGTCTAGATTCTTCAGTTCATGAAAAATAACTTCTGAGTAAATAAAACGGGATTATTTCATGAACCCATGAACTATCTCTGAATTGTCATACACTAAGTTGTTTTATAATAAGTATATTTCGGTTTCCCTTCCTGCTTGGAAAAGTATAGGGCTTTGCTCAAAGAGACCTTTTCAAATAACATCATAAATGGGGAATAAAGTTAATATTATCAATCTACAACATCCAGACTTTAGAAGTGAAAAATATAGCTAAATCCCTATCTTTCTTAATAACAACAACAACAAAAACCTTATGATGAATTAAAAATTGATTCCAAAAAACACAATGGTTGCCTGACTTTTTTTTGACAAAACTTAGAAACTGACATCTCCAGGGAAAACTAAAAGACTCAATTATAAGGTAGCAGTTATAAGAGTAAAAATTCCTGGGACCTAGTCCTCCACATTTTTGTATTCCCTTTTGTACTCACACAATAGTTTTCATGCAGTCAAAATTCAAACAAGGTTTGTTTAATTGAATCAAATAATAGCATATTCTTGGCCTAGTTTCCTGAAATCTCATTTTTACTCTAATTGCTCAGCAAAGCCTATTTCATTAGCACCATTTAGTTTTTCTGAACAAGAAATTGAGCATCTCTCCATTAAAACCTATTGCTTTCAGTAGGTTTTCAGAGAAATTACATGATAAATAACATTTGTTTCTTTGCCTTTTTGCTAAGATTTATTTTAAAATTTTCTATAAATCAATTCTTTCATTTTTTCATTCATTCATACCACATTATTTTTTGGAAGTAGAAACTTCAGTTTTATTTGCAAGTTAAATAGATGCTATTTTTATGGTAAAGAAGACACTAATTGTGATTGTGAAAGGAAAACCTCCCAAAAATATAAAGACATTATTCAATCACCAAAGTAAATAAATAAATGAGAGAGAGAGAGAGAGAGAGAGAGAGAGAGAGAGAGAGAGAGAGAGAGAGAGAGAGTGCATAGGGGGGAAGAGCACTACTTTTCTTTATCTCAAGTAAGGACAGAAAATATCCTTAAATTACAGCTATAAAAAAAGACTTGTTTCCTGAGAAGATGATAGGAGTATTCACCTTTGGTCTCATTTAAAAGTAGGCTTGAGGGGCAGCTAGATAGTTCAGTGGATAGAGTACCAGAGTACCTGCCCAAAGTCTGGAGGACTTGAGTTCAAATATGACCTCAGACACTTAATACTTCTTAGCTATCTAATTCTGGGCAAGTTACTTAACCCCAATTGCCTTAGCAATAATAATAATAATAATAATAACAATAACAATAACATAAATAAATAATAAAACTAAGCTCGATACATATTGGGTCTTACTTCAAGTCATCACGATAACTAGATAAGATAGAGATATATAGAGACATTCCTTCTGACTCTGTGCTTTTAATTTTCTGATTGTGTGATGGAGAAAATAACCATAATTAATGCATATAATTCAAAGATATTTTAACCAACAAAGAAAGAGTGGATATCCTTAAAAGCTATTCCTTGGTTCTTTAAAAAAAAAAAAAAAAAAGTAGGGATAATTCTATGGCAAATAATGAACATGATAATAAATTTACTTTAACATTATCAAGTATTGTACCTCAAACAATTATCTTTAGTAAGTTTTTTTGGTATGATTTTTAATTGGATTTGGGATTTCATTAATATAAAGGGCCCCAACTGATGAAATTTCCTCTATCTATGTAGATCAGTACTAACTCAGCAATTTACAGTGGAAGGCATTGCCTGGGGGCACTGAAAGGCTCAGGGATTTGCTGAGAGTCACACAGACAATAGTAAGACTTTAACCCTGGTTTTCCTGACCTTGTAGCTCTCTATCCAATAAACTACACTCCCTCTAACCTTTAGTAACACATTATCATAAGAATATGTAAGAGGCACCCAAGGAAAACTGGGCTCAAGTCTCACATCTGCTATAAACTAGATCTGTGACTCTAGGCAAATCACTTAAACACTCAGGATCCCCAGGCAACTCACAGAAAGTGAAGCTCTGAAAGATATCCCAAGGTTGTTTTAATTTGCATTTCTCTAATGAATGATAATTTAGAGCATTTTTTCACAAGACTATAAATTGTTTTAATTTCTTCATTGGAAAACTGCCAGTTCACACCCTTTGACCAAATATTTATTAAATGGTGAATGACTGATGAAAAGAATTTCATCACCAATAAAATCATATCACAATAAAATCACAAGTCTAAATCAGTCTAAAAATGGGGGAAGAGCAGAGGGATATGTTACTATATCATTATATGAAACATCTATGTTTTTGTCATCATGAATACTCAATCAACAGAGAAGGCAGATCTTTCACATTTAATAGATAGTCTTCAGAAGTTGATGTGGCTGAAAAAATACATCACTTTGTGATCAACTGACCCAGGGATGTGCCTCTATGAACCTGACTTCATTAGTTTTCAAATAACAGTTAGAGTTCAACACTGAGCCTATATTCAAAAACTCACCAGCTTGGGCGAAATCTGCTAGTGATTGTGAGCTCCTGACATAGCTTTTTAGAACCTAGGGTGAATTCTACACTGTGAAGAGTGACTAGAGTGAGACTTTTAATTGGAGATTAATAGTTCAGCGAACCTTTTTTAAAGTACCTACTCTCAGTACTGGGTTAGACACTGGTAGAAATGCCAAAATATTTGACATGGCTCCTGCCCTCATGAAATTAAAATCTAAAAGTTATATTATGACATATAAATAGGATGAAATGAATCCATCACAACTATGCACCAAAGCCTTCCTCAGATACTTATCACAGACTGCTTGACAGGAAAATATAAGGTCTGACCCATGCTACTGAGCAGGCACTATTTCAAGTATGAATCCAATGACATTGTATGGATCCAAAACATTGTATTGCTTTCAGTATGCTCCCAGAGAAATTCCATGATGAATACTATGTATTTATTTTCTTTTTACTAGAAGGTACATTTAAAATTTTTTTAAAAATCTATTCATATATTTATTCATAACTCATTGTAATATGAAGACAAAAAACCTTGGTTTCTTCTATTAGCTCTCAGCAAATCCCTGACAAAATATAGTTGTTCAGTCAAAAGGAGACAAGGAAAAGCTCAAGGACCTCTTCAAGGCACCTTGCTGAACAGAGAATACAAAGTCTGGGACCATGCTACATGAAGATGATATGAAAAAAAAACTGTAAATATTCTCAGAGAGTGAGAAGCTTAATTAGAAATTGATAATTTTTTTTCATCTACAAAAACCTTAGAAGACTATCTATATATAGAATATATATATATACATATATATATATATATATATATATATATATATATATATGTATATACTAAAGCTATTTTTTTCCAAGATCTATACCTTATTTGACATAGAAAATCCCTAAGGAAATTTCCTCTAGCAATGCTGTTCAGTCAGTCAATCAATAAATATTTACTAAACACTTAACTATTTACCAAAACTGCCCTAAGAATTAGGAATGCAAAAAGGAAAATAGTCTTGGACTTCTAGGAGAAGACAATACAAAAATTAAAACTAAATAGTGCCTGCAGGGAGGGGAGAGGTCTCCACAATTATTGAGAAGTCTAGATTGCAGTCTGGTTAAATATGAAGATTGGCTTAAATGGAGGTTATAAAAAAAAAAAAAACATTCAATCAGAGAAAGGGGCCACAGGAAGAGGAGGTACTTCTGAGATATGAATTCCAGGACTGAAGGTATCAGTAATTATTCTACAATCTAAGAGAGTTTCCTGAGTCACTGAGAATTTAAATGACTTTCCCAGGACATATATATGCCTTAGGGGCACAATGAAGTCCTGCAATTGAAATAGAAATATGATCAGAGGTGATGAGTTTCAAAATTGATTTCATCTTGTAAAATGATGAGTTTCTAGAAATCACGAAGTCCAGGAAAATAGCTGGATGGGAAATAATGAGAAAATTCTTAGGTGTCCTCCTTAAATGGTAGATGATAAGGAGGAATTTCTAGATGTCTACTTCTCACCCTCTCCAAAGAGAGGAAGAGAGGTATTCCAAGGAAAATGGACATTAAGAAGTAATTTTCAGGGTTGATTTCAACTTGCAAAATGAGTTTCTGGAGATTCAGAAGTCACAAAAGCAGCCAAACAGGATAAATTAATTGACAAACTAGTGGAATATTAAGGTCATCTTCTAATTGGGAAGGGGGAATGATGACATGCAAACAAATATGTATATACAAGATATATACATAGTAGATGGAAGGAACTAAGTGCTGGAGGAGGTTGATGGAGAGGGATACTAGAAAGACTTCTTGCAGAATATGGCATTTGAACTGAGTTCTGAAGAAAAAAAGCAAAGCCAGCAGATAATAAGGAGAGAAAGCATTGCAAACACAGACAGATGCCAGTAAAAAGTCATGGACTTAGAAGATGGGGTATCATGCAAGAGAAATAGCAAGAAGGTCAATGTGGATGGATTGAAGAATTCATGGAGGGAAGAGAGCAGTAAAAAGATAGGGAAGATTAGGGTTGTATAAGTCTTTAAATACCAAACAGAAGATTTCATATTTGATCCCAGAGACAACAGGTAGTCATAACAGTTTATTAGGCTAGCAGTGCAGTTATATGGTTGGACTTACACTTTAGTTTTGATAGCTGAGTGAAGGACGGATTTGAGTAGAAGAAAAATATGAGGTAGGCAGAATAGCCAAAAGATCATTTCAAGGGAAAGGATATCAACTAGGAAAGAGCTAGTTTTATCTTGAGGGTTTTATCAAGGTTTTGCTTGAAGACTCATCTTAATACTGCTCAAATTTTTAATTTTGCATATATTTGCATTGGTCTATATTTATTCAATTTTATATTATCCCAAGGGAAACATGGGATAAGGGAACAAATAGTAATTTATACTACTTCCCCCAAAGAGATGGTACAAGTTAGGTGCTTTGTAAACATTATATTAATGCAAAATATTATTTTGTATTCTCATTCCTATACAAACAAGCTAGTCTGACTCACATTGTGACTCAATTAACCTTTAGTTTGAATTGATTAGTCAATTCACACCAAAACTGAAATTGGTTTTATGTATAGAGGGTGGTTTAGTCATGATATGCTAAAGTTGATTTTCTAGTGACTTTTAAAAACTTTAAATTGTTACCATCTTTTAGAATCCAGAGAAATGAATCATCTGTTTCTGTCAAATGGAAAAGGACAAAATCAGCAGGGAAGGAATTTTTATTTTCAAAGTACAGAGAGGGTGTAATAAACAGGAGCAATTACTTAGCAGAATTGTGCTACTGGATTTTTTTTTTTTCTGGCTTTTCAGTACTCTTTCAAAGAATATGAAAGTACTGTGATTTGAAGGAATACATACTGTTCAGGTCACTTTCCCATCAAATTTCTTCAACAACAGGAATCTAAGGAACTTTTTTTGCCTAATTATATTAATGTAAAAAAAAAAAAAAACATTTCTTAACAGGCACTTAAATAATCCTACATAGTGACAATTAGAGTCTTGGGGATTTCTAACTTTTACTCTGCTACCTACTTCTCATCATGCCTTCCTACACCATTATCTATTTTTCTTTCCTGGGTCAATATGAAGCCATCCATATGCTGCCAACACATTTGCAAAGTGCTCAGAACAATGCAGAACATAGCAGCTGCTATATAAAGGCTTTCCTCTCCTTTCATTCCATTTAAGATTATTATAACCTATTGGACCTGCAGCTAATACATTAGATACTAGCTTTCAAATAACAAAACATCTTCCTCTTATTGTCAGTTTCCATTGTCCTATCTAGATAGCATAGTAGATAGGATATTGTATTAAGACTCAGGAAGACCTAAATTCAAATCTGGCCTCAAATATTTATTAGCTGTGTGACTCTGCATGTCACAACCACTGTTTGCTAACAATTTATCTGTGAAATGGGGATAACAATAGCATCTTATCTCCCAGGGTTGTTGTAATCAAATGAGATATTTGTAAAGTGTTTTACCAATCTTAAAATCTAATATGATGGTAATTATCCTAATTATTATTTCAGGCACAAAGCTAAAATCTTCCTTCTTTGCCTCACTCCACTATATTGAGCTGCCCATAAGCTGCAATATTCAATGATAAAGACGTGGTCTGACCCCTCTCAGTCAATAAAGATTTTTAAAAATTATAGAGTCTTAGGGACTTTTATAGAATTGTCGGACTGAACCCTAAAAGCTTCCAGCCAACAAATTAGCAGGAATGGCAACTATAATTATTGTCTGAACTAGGAGTTAGGAAAATTTGCTTTGCCTCAGTTTCCTCAGCTTTAAAATTTGTATAACAATAAATGCTCCAGATATCTGATTAGTTTTTTCCCAAGTTTTAGATAGCATAAGATAAATCCAAAATCTAAAAAATATAAATGTTCCACAAAAATGTAGAATTCAATGGTTTCAAATATGTTTAAATGAGGATAATTAACTGAAACAGGAATCATAGAAAGTCTGAACTTGATAGGATTTTAGAAGCCATCTAGTCCAACATATATTTTAACAAGAAACCTCTTATTCAGGAAGGGCTCATCAAGGTTTTGCTTGAAGACCCACAATGAGGAAGAATCCCCTGCTTCTCAACTTCTAATTCCTCTTCCTTATATTCAATCTATTCTTTACATATATTGTATGTACCTATGATTAAATGCTGTTGTTCCCAACGGATTGTGAATTCTTTGAGATTAGGATTTGTCCCCAGAGTTTACTACATTACCTGAGATATAGTGAATGTTTAATAAAACCTTTCTGACTACCAATATGAAGACTAATGTATTAGTCTAGATCTCAAGACTGGCAGTTTGTCTGCAGGCATACAGAACATATTTAGCTCTCATTTAAAATTGATGCTGTCTGTGGCTCATTATTCTACCTCTCTTCTATCATATCTTATAATACACAACATGAGCTCAATCTCTAACAAATTATCCACCAAGATATTTTAGTACTCATGCCTATTGTATCAGCACTTACCATAGGATCTGGAGCTAGAAATAATCTAGTCTAAGAAGTAAAGTTGCTAAAGTCATTATTTGAAGGTAACATGCATAGTGACAGATTTTACCTTTAATCTAAGGCCCTCAGGTTGAGAACTTTAGTCTTAGAAATCATCAAGTCCAATTTATTATTATTGACACTAGCATTTACATATCACTTTAATGATTACAAAATACTTTGCACATATTATTTCATTTTACAGGTAAGGAAACTGAAGTCCAAACAAATTAAATGATTTTCCCAGTTATGCAGCTAGTAAGTAATAATGGTAGTAAATACAGTGCCTGGCACATAATATGTATTTAAGAAATATTTACTGCCTGACTGACCATAGTCACTTCCATTTCACTGTTCTATCCACCACAGCAGGTTGCTTTCTCTAACTTTAACTTGAATGCTTTTTTCTACATCCTTCAAAGTGGCCCATCAAAATATACATGCTCTCCATATTTCATACTCTTAGGTGAAGTATTTGCATTTCACTTATGAGTATGTTTAGCAAGAGAGAACTGTTATTCTTTCTGAAAAAGTGAATATTGAATAGGAAATGTGTAAGTTGTTTCTATATACCTTATACTATATATTCAAATAAAAGTACAGGGCTTGCTAAAAATTCTTAGATCTGGAGGACCAAATGAGGACTTGAAAACACAAAATCAACATTGTTTCCAATTTCCTGGTAAAAGTACACTGTCCTGACTGGTCCTCACCTTTCAATATGAATCATGCCTCTAAAATGAGATCTTTTTAAAAGGAAAAAAAAATAGACACACAATGAAAAATAATACCACCAGTTATAGTCTACACAAGTTTTATACAGGCATACTTTAGACAAAATTGTGTCCTAAAAATTTGCCTGAATCATTGCAAAAGTCCTTTGCAAATTTCTTTTATTAGTTCTCAACATTAGTCCTAGGGAATAAAGTAAAGTATTTAGGCAAAATGAGCCACTGGGAATAGGAAATATAAAAAAGAGGTGCAAGAAATAGCTGGAATCTAGAAATGTATTTCAACGAAGGAGCTTGTGCTTTGTAAGTCCAGAGCTCCATTGCTACCCCCAAACCAATAATATGCATTTTTTTTTCTTTTTCAGTATTTTATAATCCTTAGTCGTGACCTACTTACTCCTAGACTCATAACATGTTGGAGCGCATAGTTCACTTAGGAATCAATTGTTCTCATTCTTTCATTTTATAGGTGAGGAAAAAAAGGTCTAGCAAAGTTTTGTGACAAGATCATAAGACCATATTTTTATAGCTAGAAAGAACCTTTGTGGTTATTTTATTATAGTCATTATATTTTACATTTATCTTGCCACAGCAACATACAGAGATGTCCATACCTTTGATCATCCCCATCACTCATAGGTACCACATCTATGTTCATGAAGTCTAAAATTCCTTTATCTAATGAAAATTTATTAATGTTCCACTTCTTCTACATTGCAATTCCTGTTCCTTATGCTCACTAAATCCTCTGATTCCTCTGTCCTTGAACTCTTATCAAACCAGTAGGAGGAAGAAGAAAAAAAGAAGGAAGAAGAGAGGAAAAAGAAGAAAAAGAAGAAAAAGAGGAGGAGAACAAATAAGAAAGAAAATGTATCAAGGAAATTCTCTAAAATAGGAACAAAACCTCTGCTGGAGAAATTGATTTTCTGAGTCTAGACATTATGCTTGCAACTCAGACAGCTCCCACTAGAAAGTGGAATATCTTTGTGTAATTCCTAAGCACAAGTGAAAAGTGACTAAATAATAGAAATAATATTAAAAGCAATATATAAAGAAATAACCTATGCTAAAAATATATATATTCTTGTTCATTTAATCTTACTCACTACTTCACCTAATCCTAGTCCTCAATTTCTAAATTTTATTCAGAGATTACATTGAATTTTCTAGGCAATGAAAAGGAACCTTGATTTGGCTGGTGCATTTCTATTATGCTTGATGATGTTGACTCTGGCTACTAGAGATAATAAGTGTCAGAGCCTAGTATGAAAGTGTCCTTAAGTCTTTAATCAATATAGCTAGTGTAACTGGTGGTAGTGAATACAATTCATAGCTAATTAACTTATGTTCTCACTTCTTCCTTCTGATCAATAATTCATCTACTTTTTATGATTACCAGCTGCTTCCAACAATCTTTACAAAATTGTTTTCCTAGGGTTTTTTTTTTTTCCTTCATGGAAGCAACCACAAAAGCAATTTTAATATTTCTACAGAAACTCTTTGCATCCCTCCCCCTTTTTTTTTTCTTTTGATAATACTTTTAAAACCTTCAGAAAGAAACATTTCAGTGTTTCAGCTTTGGTTTCCTCATCACTCAGTGCCTAACTAGATTGTAAGCCTTTTGAACACAGGGGCAGATTTTAAGCCTTTTATATACATGGGTAGTGTCATGATTCTTTTGTGTACCTAGTACAGAGACTTTATCTATCATCAGCACCCAATAAATGTTTGTTGATCAAATCACTTGACATTTTGTTGCAGGATCATGTCTACAGCTGGAAAATAAGAGTGGGAAACAGATCTGTTGCTGTAGTCCAAGGAAAGAAGATCCACTAAATTGCCTATGGAACACAAGTAGAAAAGGCCAGCAGCAATTACTGTCAACAGCTACTCAGCTATTCTTCTCTCTCCCCTTTCATAGTCTATATTAGCTAAATTATTCCACTTCCCTCACCTTAAAGTAGAGATAGGAGAAAGCACTGGAATGCCATGGACAAGGTTTCAAAATTGTGCCCACCATGTGTTATTGTTCTTAAACATCTTTGAGCATTTACGGTAAAGTTTGCAATTTGAATTATTAGAAAACATGATACCTGTCACAAACAGGTATATCTTCTGGCATTAAAAACATGTTAGGCTACAAAAATAGCTTTTAAATGAGTTTTTTATTTATGATCTACCATTGCTTCTATTATACATGATGGATAATTTATCTTCACTAACATGTCTAACAATTACTCAGAATGTGACCGTGGACAGATCATGACATGAGTCTCAAGTTTCTTGTTTATGACTCTAATACACATTCTCTCTCTCTCTCTCTCTCTCTCTCTCTCTCTCTCTCTTGGATTTTATGGGAAAGAATTTCACAAAACTTAGTATTTTAAGAATGAGCTTCTAGTACCTCATGTCTATTTTGCCTGGCATTCTTGTTATGTAGTTATATGTCTCGATATTGAACTTCTCAACTTCTCAATAGTCATTATTGCATACTACTTATGTCCCCCTAGCTTTCATCTATCAACTTTTTACCTACTGCTGGTCTCAATCAACCAGTCAACATTTATTAAACAACCTATTGTGTGCCAGGCACTATGCTAAGTGCTGGCTATACACAGAGACAAAATCCAATCCCTGCCTTCAAGGAGTTTACAGCCTAATGGAAGAGAAAAAAATGACAAAAATATGTATAAATAACACATATAGGATAAACAGGAAATAATTTTAAAAAGGAAAGGTGCTAAAATGAAAAAGATTGGAAAAATGAAAGATGTAGAAGATAAGGTTTTAGTTGAAAATTAAAAGTCCTTTTTAAAAAACCTCAGCCTTTATCCTTAGCGTATGTGATGATTCCACTTCATCTGACTGATTATGATTCATGGACTTATTCTGACTCCACTAACTTGCCTGATTCCTTATCGTATTTCCATTTTCTAGTCCCAGTTTTTCACCCTGAATCTTCTGCTACCCATGTCCAGGGTATCCATCCTTATAGATCTTGTGAGAAAAAGTTATGATCACTCTTTCAGTCAAATAGCATTTACTAAACCGTATTTTGTTCCAGACTCTATGCTAAGCATGGAACACAGAAGAAAAGGTAAAAGTGAGACCTCAAGGAATTTATGGTCTAATGGAGTAGGGAGCATAGGCGGATGTATAGTTATACATACAGAATAAATTTAGAGTGATCTTGGGGGAAAGATACTAAAATTAAGAAGGACTAGAAAAAACTTCTTGAAGAAGGTAGAACTTTAGCTGAGACTTAAGGGAAGCCACAGAAGTCCAGAAAGCAGGGATGAGGAGGGGGAGAGTTCATAACAGGTCATGAAAATGCTTGAAGTTTAGAGAAGCAGTATCTTGTATAAAAAAATGCTAAGAAGTCAGTGCCACTGAAATGGAAGTAAGTGGATGGAAATAAGATATAAGAAGACAGCAATGGTAGAAAAGGATCAGGTTTTGAAGGGCTTTAGAAAACAAATGGAGGATTTCATATCCCAGGATGGGATAAGGAGTCCCTGGAGTTTATTAAATAGGAGGTTTGCTCTTTAAGAAGATTAATTTGACTTCTAATTGGAGGGTGAACTGGAATGGGAAAAATCAAGTCAAAAAAAAAAAAACAGCAAGAAAGGGAAGGATATAAAGACAGAAAAGATAAAAATAACAGGACTTGACAAATGATTATATATAGGGTAGGTGAGAGAGAATGAAGATTTGAAAATAATACTTATTTTGGATGATTAGAAGAATGGTGGTACCCTTGACAGTAATTTGGAAATTAGGAAAAGGAGACTTGGCCAGGGTCTCACAGCTACTAAGTTTCTGAGCCAAGACTAGAACTCAGATATTCCTAATGCCAACTCTATTACTGTAAATATCATTTCAATTAGGATGTAAGAAGAAGGGGAATAAAAGATGTCAATCAATTTTGAGTCCATGTAAGACATTTCAGTCACTGTAAAAATATACCCATATTCACTACAGCAACTCAAATTTTTAAATGCCAATTCCCCTTGCCTGAACTTTAAAGTTATTGCCAACTTGTGATCTATTCATCTTAATAACTAGGGGAAATAATATATTGCTCTTGCCATAGAATAGAAAGAAATAAAGAATATAATAATGGGGGGAAAGATTCATTCTTAACATGTTTATAGCTAATGGGGAGAGTAGTTTTCAGTGCCGGGGAGGTCCTGTGGTGACTACTTAAAACATCATTGTAATAAAGAATCTTTTAGGATAGTAAAACTAAAATTATCAGGATTTTTATTCTATGTGTGTCCAAATCCCAAGTTTTGTGTTTAAGGAACAGGGGGAAAAAAGTATGAAGAGAATCATGACAATCATTATTAATCAATATGCTTGTCATTAAATAGAATTTTTAAAAAATTACTCTCTATGTAATGACATATGTCTAAAATAATACGAAGAGGACAATAAATGAAAATCAAATAGGTAGGTTGGAGCTAGATTATATGAGGCAGAGGAATGAAAACTCTATTGTAGTAATGTGGAAAAGGAGAAAGAAAATTGAACTGGTATTCAGGGCACTTGGATTTGAATCCTGCTTTTGCTCTCTTATAAGTTATGTAACTATGTTCCTGAGGCAGAATGTCAAGCATGAAGTCAGGAACACTCATCTTCCTAAATTCAACTCTGGCTTGACATTTATTAGCTGGGTGATCCTAGACAAGTCACTTAATCTTATTTGTTTCAGTTTCCCCATCTATAAAATGAGGCAGGAGATGAAAATGGCAAACTGCTCTAGTATCTCTGCCAAGAAAACTCCAAATGGGATCATGAAGAGTAAGACATGACAGAACAACAAAACTTACTCGTCTAAGGGATGCTAGAGCACTTTCAGAATAGTCAGAATTCTAATGAACTATGTATAAAGTCAATTATTATGCATTTGGGGCATGATGAAAGCTTTGGCTGTGGTCTACATCTATCCTTCCAGTGAAAGATTAAAAGGAAAAAAGTAGAGCCCAACTAAAGATGGTTCATTCCCTTATAAAGATCTTGTGAATGGCCACCTGCCTGCTACCGAGCTCTTCCTTCTCAGTCATCAAAGAGGTGTTTGAATTTTCATCCCCAAAGAACACTTCGGCATACATAGCTGCTGTGTTATATATGAGTAGCCAGAAGAAACTGGAGGCTTTGTCACTCCCATGGTGTCCAAACCCTGGACTGATACATGAAGTTGGCTAGAAAAGGACAGAAAAATTCTACAAATGCATCCCTGATCACACATGTATCACTATAGAAAAGTTCTTTCCCCTTTTAAGCCTCAGTTTGGAAATCTGTAAAATGGGCAGCTAGGATTAGAAAATCTCTGAGCTCCCTGTGATCCTATAGTCCACCTGATCATTCAAATTAAGTTTTTACTATTTCTGCTGTCATTCTGTTAGGTGGCCATTCTCTGAAATTTACTTATTTATGTGACCATGGGCAAGTACCTTTGTTTATCTCAATTTCCTCAAGTCTCAAATCAGAATTTTCATAATGACATCTATTTCCCAGGATAGTTAAATTCTGCACATCTTACAGCACTATATAAGTGCTAGTAATTATTATTATAATCTTGCTTTATTCATTAGTTTAAGTAAGTTCACCTGATACTTTCTAGTCAGTTCCAGCCCTACCTTGGGCCATTTACCCCACATCTTATATAGTCTTTATACTTACACAATAGAAGCCCAGAAGTTTCTGACTAAGACTTATAAACTCATATGCAAACTATTAGACATTATGATTTGTATTCATAACATAGAATGTGGAACAAGGCATACAAGCTTATGTTCTATGTCAAGAAGCAGAAAGGTTGCTAATTGACAGTCATAGCACAGGCTTTCTGCCTTCTTATTACAGTAAATTGTTAGCCTCAGCTATGGCAAATCACAATATTGAGGTTATGGGGAAAATAGAGTCAACAACAATTCAATTCAACATGCTGCAGCCATCTGGTGTGAGTAGAGAAGATAAAAAAGGAGAAGAGTGGACTCTGATTTTAGCCTCCATGGGCCCAGTCACTTCTGTCCTAAGTGGAGCAGTCTCTCAAGCTGGAAAATGCAAGTGTTTAAGGCTGACATATTTCTTATCCAAAAGATTGTACAGAACTTTAGATGTCATGCTTATAAAATTCTGCAAACTGTTAAAAATAAAAATAGGGCCCATGGAATCCAAATGGTATTCATAAGACTATTTCAGTCCTCCTCTGATGTCTGGCATTCTGTTTTCCTTTGCTCTGAAACACTGCAGTAGTCCTTATTTTCAATGATCATTTCCCAGGTTACACATAAATGATTCTAACATTACATCTATTCTGTAAAAAACTTCTTTCAATTTAATGGGAAAAAGCACTGAAAGTACAGGTCTGATTGTGTCAGCTCCCTATTCAATAAATTCCAGTAGCTCCACATTACCTCCAAAATAAAAAAATAAAATAAAATAAAATAAAATAAAACCCTTGGTTTGGCTTTTAAAGCCTTCCATAAACTGTCCCTTTCCCACCTTTATAATTTTTTTTATAGTGTCCCACACAAAATACTTTCAAATTCACTGACACTGGCCTCCTTTCATTTTTCCCATAAGATACTCCATTTCCCAAATCCATGAATTTTTGTTGGTTGTCCCCCATACTCTCTCTTCTCTCATCTCCACCTCCTACCTTCCCTGCCTTCAAATTTCACCTGATACTTTCTAGTCAGTTCCAGCCCTACCTTGGGCCATTTGCCCATTCTGGAACCTACCAAATCTATAAAATAGAAGCCTTGAACTAGATGACTTTTAAAATTCTATGCCATGGTCCCTCTCAATGATTCAGATATTAAATGTCATCATCAACTCTACCAAGTATAGACAACTTGATATAACAAATCGATCTAAAAACAATACTACTAGTATCTTCTATTTACACAGAGGTTTAAGCTTTGTTAAATGCTTTAAGTTCATAATTAAAAACTGAAAAGTAGATGGCAACCTATCCTACCAACAAGTGTCCTTTTTAAAGTCTCTGTTTATACCTGTTAAGTTTTCTACCTTCATTCTTGTATTCTAGTAATTTTGAGACACCCTGAAAACACTAAATCATTTAGAACAATACCCAGTTCTAAACTCTGAACCATAAAGTGCCAAAGATAGGATCTGCCTACAAATTAAACCTAACATATATTGCTGGTGGCAGAATTTTATCTTATGGACCAGTAAACTGCCAAACCAATGAACACACTTGTATTAAGTTCATCCTGTGGACAAAGAGTTGTTTTGCTAAAGGAGATATAAACAATAAAAGATATGGTCTCTGCCCTGTGGCATCTTATAATCAAGGCATAAATACATAAAGAGTTAATAACAAATGGAAAGTTTTATGACAATATAATATCATAATTTATATAAGATATACTTGACAATTCTTAATAATAAGATAATATTTGAATGCAAGGAGGTACAAAGTGTCACAAAAGTTAGAGAGGCAGCCTTGGAGATAGAAAGTCCTGACTCTTGACACACCCTGCCTAGGGGACTTTGGACAAAACATTTAATTTCTCAAAGAGTACCAATGGGAATGAAAGACAAGCAACAACATCCATGTGTGAAATGATCAATTACAGCAAATGGAGGAATTCTGAATGCTGTGATTAAGAAAAATTACTTGGTAGTATACTTTCAAGGGAGGTGCACATAGATGATGAGGTTGAAATACATATTGCCAGAGCTAGCTCAGAATTTGGAAGGCTTCAATGGGAAGTGTTGGGCAAAAGAGATAACAGACTGACTATCTAATTGAAGGTCTGCAGAGTCATTATGTTAATTTTATTATTGTATATTTATGAAATCTGGACAGTATACAGTACCATGCCTGGAAATTGACTCATTCCATTTGATTTATCTTAGGAAAATTGAAGATTCTGAAGATTACCTGGCAAGAGAAACTAAGTTTCTTTCTCAAGCTAAACTTCCAACCATTCAAATTCTATTTCAGAGAATGTAATTCTGATGAGCTGACCATATTGTTCAAATGCCAAACATACATTTGCCTAAAAGACTATTTTACAGAGAAATCACACAAGGCAAATGCTCACATCCAGATCAAAAGAAGTCATAAAGGACGCCTTCAAATTCTCTCCAAAGAATTTTGGAATTGATTGTAAGATTGGTATAGGGTCTCCCAGAATGATGTGCCCACATAAAAGAAGGTGCTATGTTCAATGAGCAAAGTAGAATTATACTAGTTCAAAAGAAACATAATCTGTATAAATTTAGAGCCATTTTACCAATCCAAATGTTCACATGAACTTTTTGTGCCCTATCTGTGGTAGAGTCTTCTGACCATGTATTGCTTTGATCAGTCACAATCAGACACACTGTACTTTGATCCTAATCTAGTGAGGTAATTTTGGTCTTTGAACAGAAAAGACAATATTTTCTCCATATTAAAGTCCTACTATGATGCCTTTCTGAAGAACAGGCCTCATAATTTACTAAATCTCTATCATATAGACCTAAAAACATTTGAAGAGATTTATTATTAGAGAAGAGATTACAGGACATTATTAGGGATGACTTTTCCCCCATAAAAAGAGATTGGAGAATATTACTAGGGATGAGTTTTTCCCGATAACAACCCCTTATATTGTCTGCTAAGGAAGTATGATCTATCTGCCCTGGTATAGGAAGCATTCCCAAAGGTTGAAATCACAGATCCTCCCTGAAGAAAAATTACACATTATATTAAATCCTTATTTGATAAATAGATTGTGGTGAAGACATCACAATCACTAAAATAGGACAAGGAAATCAGGGATTTAGTTTAACAGTCATTTAACTACTTATATTAACTAAATTACCTCATCTATAAAATTCGGCATAACAATAACTGCCTTAGCTACCTCACAGGATCAAAAGAGCTTATATATATATGATAATGTATTTTCAATAATTCATTGATACTTGCACAAAATTGGTTTATCCTGTAGCCTTTTCTTGACTATAACACAAGGGAGAATCTTGAATTCATCAATAATTTTGTTTCTGATTGGTAAAAATTGATGTTAGGTCCCACATTAAAATATACATCATTAATTCATAGAACATTTCTTTGAGTTCTTATTCAAAGTCTATTTACTCTTATTTTTTGGCACAATTCTTACAAGCATGTTAATTTCATTTCCAAGGCTCAGCAGAATAGAAGTAACAAATTAGAAAGGGTAAAAGGAAGCTTCTAGAAGCAAGAATAGTGACAGCAGCAAGAAGTGACAGGTGACACAGCTTGACAGTGAGAAAAGAGACAGAAAACCTATAAAAAGCAGAAAAAAAATATTCCAAAACTACCTCAATGTAGGGGCCATTTACTAGTGAGGTGACAGCTCTACATATCTCCAAAAGCCCTGAAGGCATCAATATATTACAGGCTGCTGTTCTTAATGATGGCCTTCTAAATGATGGTCTTCTAAAAAACATTGGGTAATTTTTAGGATTGTCTGTATAAGGATTGGAAGTAATCTAATACATTTAGCAAAAATTGTCATCCAAAATGATTTTTTAAAAAGTTTTGGCAACATAATTGTTTAAAATATCAATTTGCTTCTTCTGTTCTTGCCGCATTTCCTCATCTGTCAAATGCAGACAATAGTTACCCCACCTAAATTATAAGGTTATTATGAGGATCAAATGAGAGAAATATATATTAGACTTCACTTTGAAAAGTTTTTTTTAAAGAAAAAACATTCTATATTCTTAATCTTTCTTTCTTCAAATTTTGTTCTTTATACCATTTCTTTTCCAAGCTTGTCTCTTGATTATATTAATAAAGTCTTCCCTGGAACAGAGACAATAAGTCCATTACTTCTTTATTCCAACTGAGCATCCACCAGAAAACAAAATTTACTTAGATTCTATATTAAGAAGCTGACTTTCCTTTAAAGGAAAAGAAGGGCTTGAAAGCTGGGTCTGTTAAGCATGATCAAGAATGAGATTGTTGAGGAAAAGATGATCATTTCCAAGTATGTTAAATATCCCTCCATTATCTTCCTGCTCTCATGCCTCATCATCACATGGAACTGATCCTGCTCTGTGGACTATCCTGGACAGGGAATGGAATACAATGTCTCACCATTCTTGCTAGACTAGGAAGTTTCTGAACATGAATTTCATAATAGACTGGGTACCTGAAATCAGAAAGTTTGGAATCATGCTTAAGTTTGGAAAGTACTATTCACCAAAAAGTTGGTTGCTTAGAAATGAATTAATCTGGCCATGGCTATGTATTAAAGTATCTATGAAAAACTGGAGGAGTTGTGATCTATATTGAGCACATTGTACCATGCCTGGAATGCCCTGCCCCTCATCTCTTCCTTCCTGTTTTCTTCAAGACAATTCAAATTCTACTTTTGCAGTAAGCTTTTGCCTGTCCCTCTCCCTCTTCAAAATTCCTTTCTCTCTAAAGTTATCTTCCATCTATTCTGCACACATCTAGTATTTGTATAGACATAGATATAAATATAGATAGATATATAATATAGATATATAGATAATAGATATGGATATGGATATAGATATAGTTTTTGCATGTTGTTTCTTACTTAGAATGGAAGCTCCATAAAGGCAAGAGCTTATTTTGCCTCATTTCATAGTAATTCTTAATAAGGGGCACTTGTTCAGAATCACACAACCAGTATCTGTTAAAAGAAGGACTTAGATTGTCAACTTTCCATGAAATTATAATTTCCTTGAGGGCAAGGATGATAGTTTGTTTTGTATTTCCTGTTCTTAGTACAATGCCTGGATACAGTTGCTATTATTCTCCAGCTCATTTTACAGATGATGAATCTGAAGCAAACAGGGTTAAGTGACTGGCCCAAAGTTCCATACTTCTAAGTGTCTGAGACCAAATTTGAAATCAAGTCCTCTGGTGTGAAGCTCCCTAGAGGCCTCAGAATCAGCCGGAGTCAGGATAAGCAAAAGTCCTTGGTCTTTAGGAGGAGAAGTGAAGGAGATGGATGAAACTGCCATAAGCTCTCCACCAACCTTCTTTCTCCTCATCCTCCTCCAAAGTGAATCTGGCTCATCTCACTCCACCCTCTAATCCTTATCTACAATTCTCTTAACCCCAACCATTGAGCTAGCATTAACTGTGAGAAGAGAAATCCCAAATGTACTAATAGAGTTATTGTCCAATAGGTAATTAGCCTTATGTGTTCAGTTGTCTGGTTCGAGTGCACTTATTCAGAGTTTCAGCCCTTTACACTCCGGGGCTTGACTCCAGGTCTATTGCTCTATCCATTGCACCACCTAATTGTCCCTTTGAAATATATTAGGTTCTTAATAAATATTTACTGATTGATTGATAGATAGAATTAAAATCTAGCTCTATCTGACTCTGAAACCAGTTCTCTATTCACTTATGATAAAATACTGTCAGAATTAAAGTATTGAATTATATGATAATCATAATAAAATAATAAATAGCATTTATATGATACTTAAAAGTTGATAAAGCCTATGTGTATATGTATATGTAATATCATTTTAAGATAGAATTTTATGAGGAAATGGAATACATTGTGGTCTATAAATCTTCCTAGGACTCTTTGTCTTGAACTCAAATGATATAGTCTGGTTCCCACATGAAATTTTATTGTGACCTTAAGCAAACTATTCACTTTTCAATGTCCTCACTTTCTTCACCTACAAAATTAAGGGAGACAAGATGGTCTTCAAGATCTCTTCCAAGAATTATACAACTTTTGGAAATTTTTATTAAAAACTAACTGTTTTAGCAAGTCAATGAAGATTTAGTAAGTGCCTACTAGGTTATACTAAACACTACAGATATAAAGAAATACAAAAAAGGCAATTCCTACTTTCCAGGAATTCACAATCTCAAGGGGGAGAAAGTATATAAAAAGCTATGTACAAACAAGTTATATAGAAGAAAGGAAATAAATATTTGTTAAGTATCATGTGTTTGGTATTGTACTAAGTGCTTTATAAATAACTTTTCATTTGATTCTCACAATAACCCTGGGAGATAGGTGCTATTATTATACTCATTTTATAGTTGAGGAAACTAAGGCAATTAGAAGTGAAGTGAAGAGTTACATAGCTAATAAATGTGAGACTCAGGTTTTCCTTATTCTAAGCCTAGGGCTCTACTTAGTGAACTACTTGTATGCCTCTATAAACAGGATAAATTATGGATAATCTCAGAGGGAAGGAGATGAAACTAGGAGAACTGGGAAAGTATTCTTTTAGAAGAGGAGATTTTAACTAAGACTTGAAAGAAACTAGTGAAGCCAGAAGGTATAGGTAAGGGGGGATGGGGTTTAGTTCCTGGCCTGGGGGAATGGGAGATGAAGAATTGAGTGCAGTGGAAAATTTAGCTTTGTCTCTGGAGATCTTAAAAATAGCTTTCTCACTGACTCTGATAAAGGCCTCATTTCTTATATAGAGAGAAAACTGAGTTCATTTTATAAGAATACAAGTCATGGGGCAGTTAGATGGCACAGTGGATAGAGCACTGGCCCTGAAGTCAGAAGAATATGAGTTCAATTCTGGCCTCAGACAATTAATACTACCCAGTTGTATGAGCCTAGGTAAGTCACTTAACCTAAATTGCCTCAGGGAAAAAAGAATGCAAGTCATTCCCCAATTCACAAATGGTGAAAAAAAATAATAGGTATGTTAAGATAAAGAAATAAAAGCAATTTATAATTATATGAAAAATGTTCTAAATTACTATTGATTAGAGAAATACAAATTAAAACAACTCTGAGGTAACACATCACAGGTTGGCTAAGATGACAGGAAAAGATAATAATAAATGTTGGGAGGGATATGGGAAAACTAGGACACTAATATATTGTTGGTGAAGTTGTGAAATGATCCAATCATTCTGGAGAGCAATAGTAATAACATATGATCAACAACAAGAATGATTTAGCTATTCTCACTAATATAAAAAAACCCAAGCAATTTCCAAAGAAGTATGATGGAAAATTCTATCAAGCTCTACAGAAAGAACTGATGGAGTTTGAATTAAGATCAAAGCATAATATTCACTTTATTTTTTCATGCTTTTTTTTCCCACAACATGACTAATAAAGAAGCATGTTTTGCATGATTACACATACAAATTGCTTACAGTCCCAGGAAAGATTGAAGGGAGGGAAGTTGGGGTTCCAAAATTTTTTTTAAATGAATCTTAAAAATTGTCTTTATGTCTAATTGGGGAAAATAAAGTATTATTCAAAAAATAGCTTGCTTATATGTCTGGAATAGTTGGGGCCCAATCCTATCTTGGGACAGGAGAGACAACTTGACTGACTTAGCAAGGTTTCTTTCACCCTTGTGTAATTAGCTGTCTTATTTTGCCAATTGACAAGTTTTGCTAATGTCACAAATTTTAAGTGGCTCAAAAGGATAGGAACTAAGCTCCTTTAAATACTAGAATGCATATATTTCAATTGAATGTCATGTATCAAAGAACAAGTATGTCACCAAAAGGATCTCCCTTTATTAAAGAAAAAAAAAAAACAAAACAATTTAGGGAAAGTGATATGAAGTTTTTTCTAATGCTTACCTCACCTGAATAAGGTTTTTTTGGTTTATTTCATTATAGCTAGCAAATTAATCCTTAGGTTTAATTACATTATTTTATCTGCTACAGGATTACAAGATGTGAAAGACTGACATTGTGATTGGATTTTGGTATGCCCTCTAGCTAGCACAACAGATAGGGTTACTTCAGATCAGATTATCATCACAAGACTTTCATTGCCCTTTTTAAGTGGCACGTATAGTTTATTTGCCATGTAGGAAAGAGTCAGACAAATTCATTTCATATTTTTACATTTAGTAAAATGCTCTTCAGAGATGTTGATGTTTTTATGTACCTGAAAGATAGCCGATGTAAAATGCTACTAAATATTTTTAACTTTGGATGAAGGTTACACTAATATTTTATATCCTTTGTTTTCAGTTGTGGAGAAAGATCACTGAAAAGTTATATCTCTCTAGTACATAGGATGCCTTGGTATATTGTTGTCCTTCTGATTCATGAACTAGCACTGAAAGTTTGTTTTGCTATTTAGTCCTGGGTTCTTTTGCCACTTTGGTATTTCATTAATTAAGCTTACTACATGGGGGTGAAAAAGAATCCTGTCTTATACTGAATTTCATTTTATAGCAAATAACAATAATGGATTACTTTACATAGGGCACATAAAATGTTTTCTTCACAATAATACTGAAAAGTAGCAGTCCACATAGTGTAACCTCTATCTTAAAGATGAAAAATAAAACAAGAAAGTAAGACTTAAACATGACTAGTACATGATAGAATCACCAAGTTGAAGATATTCAGAGGACTCTAGTCTAATGTAAACTTGAACAAGAATATGCTTATTACTAATTTGGAGTCATTCAACCTTGGCCTAAACAACTCCAATGAATTGGGAACTAACAGTCTCCTGAGGCAACCCATTCGACTCTTGGATAACTCAACATACAGCAAGTTCTTCCTTTAAAATAGGTATTTAAACCCAGACATTCAAGTTCCGAGTCAGATGTAAATGTCTGTGTTTCAAGTTCCGAGTCAGATGTAAATGTCTGTGTACCACACTGCCTTTCAAAAAAATGGTATAGAAAGTGAGCCAGGTTATAATGCAATAACTTCTATTTTTTTTATTTTTTTTAATTTAATTTTATTTAATAATAACTTTGTATTGACAGAATCCATGCCAGGATAATTTTTACACAGCATTATCCTTGAAATCACTTATGTTTCGTTTTTTCCCCTTCCTCCCTCCTCCCCCCCCCCAAGATGGCAAGCAGTCCTATACATGTTAAATATGTTGCAGTATATCCTAGATACAATACACATTTGCAGAACCAAACAGTTCTCCCGCTGCACAGGGAGAATTGGATTCAGAAGGTAAAAATAACTCAGGAAGAAAATCAAAAATCAAATAGTTCACATTCATTTCCCAGTATTCCTTCTTTGGGTATAGCTGTTTCTGTCCATCATTTATCCAATGAAACTCAGTTAAGTCTCTTTGTCAGAGAAATCCACTTCCATCAGAATACATCCTCATACAATATTGTTGTCGAAGTGTATAATGATCTCCTGGTTCTGCTCATCTCACTTAGCATCAGTCCATGTAGGTCTCTCCAAGCCTCTCTGTATTCATCCTGTTGGTCATTCCTTACAGAGCAATAATATTCCATAACATTCATATACCACAATTTACCCAGCCATTCTCCAATTGATGGGCATCCATTCATTTTCCAGTTTCTAGCCACTACAAACAGGGCTGCTACAAACATTTTGGCACATACAGGTCCCTTTCCCTTTTTTAGTATCTCTTTGGGGTATAAGCCCAATAGAAACACTGCTGGATCAAAGGGTATGCACAGTTTGATAACTTTTTGGGCATAATTCCAGATTGCTCTCCAGAATGGCTGGATTCGTTCACAACTCCACCAACAATGCAACAGTGTCCCCGTTTTCCTGCATCCCCTCCAACATTCATCATTATTTTTTCCTGTCATCTTAGCCAATCTGACAGGTGTGTAGTGATATCTTAGAGTTGTCTTAATTTGCATGCAATAACTTCTAAAATCTCTTTCAGAGATCCTTATAGAAGCCAAATATGGTACCTTATTGTTGTTCTTAGAAAAGTGGGAAGAACACATAGCTGGAATTAGATTATTCCAGGACTTACACATTTATTTAACTATTGGTGTCTATCTAGCTGATGAATAGAATACTGGACTTGGAGTAAGGAAGACAAAAATCCAAATCCAATCTTAGATATTTACAACTAATTCCTGATTAGCGAGAATAACGAATTCCACGACGCAGTCACGTGTATCTGAGTTCTCATTATTTGAAATTATAATTAAGAATTGTGTCTAGTTCAATGGAAATATGCAATGAATAATCATTGCAGGATTCATTATTTGCACTAATCATGACCTAGTTATACTAGCCATGAGAGCCCAGACAAGTCACATAATCTCTGCTTGCCTCAGTTATGGGTATCAAATATTTGTGAAATGATTTGTAACTCTATGAGTGCTATATAGATACAGATAGATATTATAATTATAATTATCCCTGTTCTTTTGTACTTAAAAAAAGTTGCCTTCAACCTCTGGCTAGTTGGTCATCCATCCTCCAAAATGAAGCCAAAGGAATCATATCTCGAAGGAAGTAACCAATAAGTTTCTTTATTCCCAATGACAAAGAATCCTATTCTTCTACAAGAACATTTTCACATGCACACTACCATAACCTAAGAAAAAAACCTATCACAGGACTTCATTATTATTTAATTGCTCATTCCAGTACTTTCCCAGGACAAAATACCTCATGCTGGCCACCACTTCCTTATATATTTGATTTCTTTGGATTTTATACTCCATGAAGGCAGGAATCATGCTGTACTAGAGTTGGCTCATACTTTCATGAGAGCAGATTTTTAATTTTTCAGTGTGAGTATTTACATCCTGAAATTGTCAAATGCTCTAAATTAATACTTAATTTGTTGTGTTGGTTATCTAGACTTAAAAAAGCAATGGGAAAAAATGTTAATGATATAGATTATATTTAAAAGCATGTCATGTATATTCCCCAAATCCCAGTCAGATGTTAAATATTTAGCACATTCCTGACAAGAATTCTCCCATTTTTGTATTTGAATATCCAACACAACACAGTACTTGGTATGTAGCAAGTACTTTTCCTTAAATTAGATCACTAATCTGAAAGCCCTTTGAGCTTTTTAGGAAGAAATATGATGATATATAAATTCAAGAATCAAATGAAAAAAATACAGAATTCATTGATTTCACTACTTAACTCTGAATTTATAAGACATTTATAAGATTTTTGAAGTTAATACAGCAAGAAACACAAAAGGAAATAGGTGAGGGCCTGTTTTATATGTACCCAAAGTTACATGGGTAAAAAGTGGTAGTGTTTTTCATGGTGAATTCATTGTTCTTTCCATTTTACTAGGATATCTATTTGGGAAAGCCTAAGAAGCATGAAACAACTAAAAGCAAAAGCAAGATTCTGGTATAGTGGAAAGAGTACTAGATTTGGGGCCCAATGACCCAGGTTCAAATCCTCTAAGTGTCACCTTTGAGTAAAACACTTAATGAGCTAAAGAGTTGAAGTTTCTTCATCACAGAGATGAGGACAGTTAAATGTAACCAGATATTTAAGCTCCCTGCTCTTCTCTTGAAATCTTTGATTACAATAGGATAATACAATGCTTTGAAAAGGGATTGATTAACATGAGATAGGTTGGTCAAGGAATGCTTCTAGGAGAAAGGAGAATTTTGAGTTGTCTTGAAGAAAATTAGGAGCACAAAATGACACATTAGGAGGAGACAGTCTTTTATTGTCTATAGAAGTAATTGGTCTGGTGTTTATTGTCAGAGATGTGTCTATGGGAAGAAAGGAAAGAGATAAGAATGAAGAAGAAAATAAAATGCTTTTTTTTTTTACTCCCACAGATTCAAGATATAAAGTTTTCGGTCAGGTCCAAGGACCACACAATAATAGCTCACTTTATCCAATACTTTGTTGATATAAATTGTCTATGTATATAATCATATATCCCTCATTAGAATTTTATAAGATAGGCAGTGGAAATATTATAATCCTCATGTTATATATGAAACTGATGCTCAAAAGTGTTTCCCTGAGGTTACATAATTAGCTAGTGGTGTTTCAATGTAAGTATATTGCTCCTTCTACCCACTATCCTGCTTCTCCAATTCACATTTCTTTCCTCAATATTATTTTATCTTTCCAAATATATGTAAAGATAGTTTTCAACATTCGTTTTTGTAAAATTTTACATTATCAATTTTCTCCCTCCCTTCCATACCTCACCCTCCCCCAAACATCAAGCAATCTAAGTTAAATATGTGTAATTCTTTTAAAAATATTTCCATATCAGTTATATTGTGCAAGAAAAATCAGAACAAAAGGAAAAAAAAAAAAAAACACGAGAAAGAAAAAACAAAAACCAAACAAAACAAAAAGGTGAAAATACTATGCTTTGATGCACATTTAGCCTTCATAGTTCTCTCTTTGGTTGTGATTGGCATTTTTCATCTCAAGTCTATCCAATTCACATTCTTCATCTGGTAGTTGAGAAATATCAAAAAACAGTTAGTGGAATGGAATTCTTTTCTTCATTCCTTCTGTTATACAACATATATTTTGCACTACTTGAGTACATGAAATCATGTTATACTGCATAGGGATACAAAGATAAATGAGACACAACACTTGTGTAAGGAATTCACCTAAGGGAAATAATTCTCCTGAGTGACTTAGTCAAAATAAAACTAGCAGTAGTGACTGAAAGTCCCTTCTTCATTCAAGGAGTTCAAACATCAACTTACTGTTAAGCTGCCTCTACCAACACAATGATTCCATACCAGTACCAATCCCTAGATTTAGGTTCCCCCAATGTCCAGTACTTCTCAAAGCAGATAAGAACTCTACAGAAGTCTTCTAGAATTGTCTGCTTTAGAGCCACCCAAGGTCTAGCAGATAGCATTGATGTATTTTTACTATCCCTGACTTCTGCTTTTTTCTAAGTATGTCTCCTCAACAAAGTTGGTTTAAAGTATTGACTTTTTTGTACTCCACATTTCTTAGTACTGGATTTTGATATTCTAAACTTACTAAACTTATATACTAATAATACAGCCTGCTTTAGAGAATAAAGCTCCACATCTAAAAGTACAATGCAAAGCAAAATAAATGGCACATGAGTTGTAAAGACAATGTCTACTACAAAGTACAAAGGATAGTATATATTTATATCTGGTAAAAGGTCTAAAATTGATCTTTACCTTAAAATATTATAGTAATAGCTCTAAGGACCCCTTTAAATTCTTAAAAAACACTGTGGATTCCCAAGCGCTTTTGTTTATGTGGCCTATGGTTATTTGAACCATACTAATTATTAGAAACAAATACTAAAAAAAATTTCAAATGTATTAAATCATTGTTAGATTATTGATCCATTACTGAATTAACATTAAATTAAAATATTAAAACTAATTAAACTGTTAATTATCAAATAATATCTATTATATAATTTAAAATAATGTCTATTATATAATAATAATAATTTGTTTTGATGAAAAATAGTCCTATTTTCTCAAAACAAAAAAATTCCATGACAAGAATGGTATGCTTTTTCAGAAATATTTTTAATGTCTAGTTTAATGGAAGACAAATGGATTCTCATGTCTTTTTCTGAAATCAATTTGTTGTGATATGTTGTTTTAATTGGTGTATATTATTTTAAAAAATTCAACCTCACAAAGAGTTGCAATTTGAACATAGAGGAGGATTTTATAGGCAGCTAACATTTTAGCATTATTATATAAATATTTTGACCTTGTAGACTCCCTGGATAGGTCTTAGAAACCTCCAGGAGTCTCTGGCCCACACTTTGAAAACTGTTATATTAAAGTATCCTTTCTTCCCAGAAACTCAGAGAAGTTTTCAAATAGTTCTTTAGAAATACCATGGAAATACATAAGAGAATGATGCATCCTTTCTAGTGCAGATGGATAAATTACAACACCAAAAAAAAAAAAAATTGATGCCTAATTTCCATCTGGATCCCAGGCAATTATGTGATGCAGAGGATAAAGTACTAGGCCTGGAGTCAGAAAGACCCAAGTGTAAATCTAGCTTTAGGAAACTAGCTGTATGACTTTGGGCAAATTATTTAATCTGTCTGCCTTGGTTTCCTCATATTTAAAATGTGTTTGTTGAGATAATATTTATAAAGTGATTTACATATTCTAAAAGTGTTATAAAAATGCTAGCTATTATCATTATCATTATATTACCTTTAAAATTTTCAGACACTGTTAATTAAACTTCAAATTTCTACCAATCTCAAGTTTGGAATATTAAATAGACATGAAGCAATACACATTCACATTGTGCAGTAAAGCTTGCTAAAGTCTGTTACCCTTTGGGCCCTCAAAGCACCACTTATTTCATTATTTTCTGTCTCAGTTTCATCACCTTTTTCTTCATTCTCTAACTCTCCTGATTATTATTTTCCAGCCCATCCCCCAGCATCTTTTGAAACCCCAGAAAGGAGAGGATGACAGAAAAATAGTATACCATATCTGATTGCATTGTGCTCCAGGCCATTGGTACCTTCCTCCAAAAGACAATGTTTCAAAAATTGCTCAACATAAATGTCTCCTAAGAATTAGGCTCAAAAGAAATTTCAAGTTACTTGGAATGACAAGAAGAAAAAAAGAGAGAGGAGGGAAAAAGAGGAGAGAAGAGGAAAGGAAAGGAGAAGAAAATGCTTATTTAAAAGTTTCTGAAAATCAAACACAGATTTTCAAAAAAAAAAAAAATCAGTGGTAGAATAACCTACTTTTCTCATGTCTATGGAAGCAATCTATTTACTAGGCCACCTGGCATCCCCTGGATAAAAAGAAACATACTTTCCTATTATAAATGGAAGAAAAACTTTCAGGACAAGAAGCTAACAGTACTTCTCAGATGAGATGCTTCTTGAAAATAAAGTTTCCACCCATTCTTTAAAGGTCTTTTCTTTTCTGTAAATACATAAATACAGGATGTGAATGTTACATTTGCATTTGCCATCTATAAACTCAAAGAAATTGTAACTGTGAAGAAGCTTTGAAGCCTCTGCCTGGGGAGATACTCGTTTATAATTTTGAAGGTAGCAAAAGAAGCTTTCTTCCTTTTCAAATTTCATTATATAAACCCAAAGAAAAATCATTTAGTGTTTCTCATCAGTTGCTTCCCAAAATTCTTGGAAGACTAGTTGGAGAGCTTTAAAAAAGGAAGAATGATATATTTATAAAAAGTAAGTGAGTAAGGCATAAAATCTCTTTTAATTTTTAATTAAGAATTCTCTGAGAAAAGTCTCTTGTCCCAAAACAAAACAGCAACAATGAGAGATAAGCTAAAAAAAAAAATCCCACAGCTGTCATAGCTAATCAGTACACCTATTACTGTGTGTTAATTTCACTCACCACTATGGTTAAAATATATGTCCTAGAGGAGCAAATTGTCTCTGAGCAAGCTCAACTACAACCTCCTCCGCAGGTTCCAGACATACCCCTGAGGATTCAGGTTATTTTTCCTTAATATCATCATCTCAAGCTTCCTTCATGTATGTTCTCCTCTCTCTTAACTATGAGTGACCAGCATTCCAGTTCCATTTAACAATTAACATTACTTAGTTTTTACAAAGGACTTTTTCCTTCAAAGATATGATGAGAACAGAAGAATGAACATTCTCTATCCCTACTCCCCAAAACATATTCTTTCCAATATCATTTCAGTCTTTGGGAAGAGTAGTTTTAGACTTAGTGCAGCTTCTAGATAATATCAATCTCATCAAATTCATGCCAGCCAAATCCTTATCTGGAATAATGATGGGCTGGATCTTGGGCTTATTATATACACCTCTGGGCATTGAAGCAAGGATGCCTGAAAAACCTTATTTGCATTTGACTCTCATCTGTAGGTGGTTCATTGTCTTGACCTTTCAAAATGTACAAGTTCATCATATCCAGATTAATTTTCTTCACATCAAACAAAAAGAATAAATGCCAACACCAAAAACAAAAACCACATGTTGATCTTAGATGAAGAAAATCTTTCTCCTTATGGTACTAAGTTCCTTTTCTCATGAGAGCATAGTTATGAAGGGATAAATTGAAATGAAGAGAGGCAATCAAAACAAGAGAAAGGACAAGGCTAAACAAAGCCTTTTGAAGATACCCCTGATTCTAGTTCTGGAAATGCCAGTCAATCAAAGATGCTGCTCTTCACCACATGATTAACAGAATAGAGGCACTTACAGAATGTCCATATATGCTCAATTTCTCCCCAAAACACTTTCATTACACATCATCATGATTCTCCAAAATCCTTTTCCACAAAGGGAAGTAAATCCACAGTCCTGTGTACATGTTCCTAAGAATGGAATTCTACCATTACAGTTATAAAAAGCCACTCAATATCACATAACATCTCTTTTAGGACCTAATTAGTAATTCCCTAGAAAATTTTCTCATACTGAAACAAAGAATTAAAATACCAACCATCAAAATCAAAGCTTTTCTAGTTAGGTATACCTGTTGCTATGTGATAGTTTCACTGTCTGCTATGGTAATTCTTGTCCTATTGTTTATTGAATTTATCCCTGATTTATGGATGTCATGAATCTATTTAGCTACTTTGGAATTCATGAAAGAGAGAGAGAGAGAAAGAGGAATCTATATTTTAATTCTTCAGTTTGATATACACATATAGATCACATTACTCAATGTATATATAAATATATATATGTAAATATACTTACATGAAGATATACATATACTATATGTATGTGTATATATAGATAGATAAGCATACTTTTATATATAATGGGTATGTATAGCTTCCAAATCAACTAAACAGTTAATAAAGCTCTGTCATAAAGATGTGTGAATATATACATAAAAATTTTGAATACTTCTATAAATAAATCATACACAAACAATAGGATGAATATTTTAATCAAAGAGGAGAATGCAATTGTCACACAAAATAACAAACAGAAGTAGTGATGATCTATAAACACTGACATTTTGAGGGTAGCAGTTTTTATTCTTTATTGTAGTATAGGAGATTTTTGTCAAGGAATTTTTAATTGGATACTAAAAGAGATGTTATGTCTTATTGAGTGGCTTTTTATAAGTATAACCTCCTTCCTTTTTAAAGATCTTCAGCTAGTCTTTCAAGAATTCTGGAAAGGAACCCATGAGGAATTTCAAGTAGATTTTCTTCAGGTTATATAACAAAACTTGAAAAAGGAAAACTTCTTTTCTGCTATCTTCCTAAGCATCTAAAATCTCTCATTCTCTCTCTTTCTCTCTTTCTTCTCTCTCTCTCTCTCTCTCTCTCTCTCTCTCTCTCTTTCTTTCTCTCTCTCTCGCTCTCTCTCTCGCTCTCTTCTTTTCTCTCTCTCTCTCTCTCTCTCTCTCTCTCTCTCTTCTTTTCTCTTTCTCTCTCTCTCTCTCTCTCTCTCTCTCTCTCTCTCTCTCTCCTTTCTCCTTCTTCTCTCTCCTATGAACACACATAAGATATGCATAGATGTATGTGTAGATATAATTGTAAATGTATATATATATATAGATACATACATATATATATATATATTCATCTCCCAAAGCAACTGAATGGTATATACAATGTATATATGTATATGTATAGATAGATACATATACATACATGTACTTGTACATTTGTAATCTCCTCAGTACATTTTTTCCCATCAGCATTATAGACCAAAGACAATTCATCATCCCTGTTTTCCTATTTAATCTTTTTTCCATGTCTTCACAGTAAAATGTACTGAATATCATGGGTCCCTTCCTTGAAATCTTTTAATATAAAGTGGGTATCAGTAGAGCATATGTTATTATTATTAATAATGATAACAATACCTACCATTTATACGATACTTTATGGTTTGCTAAGTATTTTACAGATGTTTCTTTTTTATAGTGTTACAACTTTATAAAGCATTTGCTATTTTTTTCTCATTTTACAGATGAAAAAAACTGAGCCACATAGTTGTGATTTATGCTCAATCACAACTACTAAATGTCTAATGACAGAATTTGAACTCAGATCTTCTTAACTCCAATATTAGCATTTGATACACTGAACCACCCTACTGCTGTAAGAGACCCTAGTCATAGAGCATATCTTCCAGTAAGTTCATGGACAGAAGGAAATTCCCAGGAAAATCTCAATGGATTTTTAACTTGTGGCTATCATATTTCTCATGATATTTTAAAAGTTTAAAAGTTTTAAACTTCCTAATAATTGGATCCACCTAAACAGGATCTGTTCATTACTCTGTGCTATTACATGACTGGCATTCTAGTGCACATTTCTTCAATGCTAATATTCTTCAGTTCCCCCACACTTATCATGCATTTATTACTTAGATGAGGATGATCCACAACTTCAAATCTTTAGAGTTTAGGGTACCCATATTTGATAGCCATATAACATCAATGGAAAAAGAAAAGTGGTGCTGAAATGATGGGTCTTTTTCTGCTTTTGCAGAAAAAAATTTTTAGAGTGACAGAAAGTACTATGAATTTTTTCAAATGCAACCTAGCCTTATTCTTTAGCTTTAATTGAACTCTGGACCCAGTACACCATACATTTGAAGTATGTGGACTCAAGATATATATATATACCAATGGACCAACTCTATGAACCATCTATCCAAATGCATATCATATTCTGAACAATATGCAAATTCTAAATCCTTGGTTTTTCCTGGGAAAAGTAACAATAATTTTAACTAGCTTTAATTTAAAATATGTATAATATCAAGCCACAATTTTATGAGGGAAAAAGGATTTGTTAGCAAGTCAAACCATGCTTTAACATTGTTTATATGCCCAATAGCACCTGGCACAAGACCTAACATATGGTGGAAACAGAAATTCCATAAACATTTATTTGATGATTAATTGAGCAAGAAGGCATTATAACACTGGTATAATTTAGAATTAATGCTGAAAAGCATTCATTTCTAATGTATTTGTCATTATACAGATGGAAGCATCCATCTTCTAAACAACAAATTTTTTCCTATAAAGCTTAGCTAAAAACAATAATGTAAACCCACGTTCTGACAAGAATCAGATATCCTGAATTTAAAGACCAAAGCCCTCACAGGCCAATAGAGTTTCTTATATTTCTAAAGGACCTAAACTTAAAGGTCAATTTGCCCCACTTTTAAAGCCTTCACTATAAAAACTTAACTTTACCAAATAGGCGATATTCAGTTTCCAACACAATGCACTACAGGATTCTTTTAAAATACTGTGTCACCTTTAACTACTTAAAATGTCAGATATTTTACAGAAAAACATCAGGCTGATTTACACATGACTTTTATGAAAACATCTACTTTGAAGTGCATCAGTTATGTGCATTTTCTTAGGTGTAGAAAGATCTTTGAATGAAATTTCAGCAACAATGCTAGCTCCCCTGCTTTAGGAGAGTGCAAATATTAATTTTTTGCCTTCACATTTTAATTTAACTTTATAGGTATAATAGATTATTAGAATCTTAGATGTGGAATTCCTTCTTAGCCTGTTATCTCATCCAATAAATCAACTGTTTATTTAGTATCTATTATGACTAGTCTCTATATTAACTATTTGATAGCAAAAGCAAAGCTATCTGCTCTCAAGTACCATACAAAACAGGAATGCCCTTTCAAACTTTCCAAACACAAAATTATTATCTAGAAGGCCTATGGTAACAAGAGATCCAATGGATTCCATCTTGAAATGTATAAGGCAATTTTCCTGATACTGATCCAAAAACAGACTCCTTATAACTTCTACCAGCTTGATCATAATTTTGCCATATTTAGTAAAATCATATTTACTGTTTCTCCCAAATGACAAGCCTTAATATATTTTAAGTTAGTGTTTCTTCCTGTGTTCTCGTTCTCTCTCTCTCTCTCTCTCTCTCTCTCTCTCTCTCTCTTTCTCTCACTCTGGATACCTAATTTCTTCAACCAACAAATTGAGATGTCATGAACTCAATCACTATCTTTTTCGACACATTACAGGTTGTCAATATCCTATCTTTCCTCCCTCCAGGTGATCCTAGCAACCTGTGAAATAGGAAAATCCCATTTTATAGCCCAGCAAGACTTCTTGTCATGAATGAACAAGTTACCCCAAAATGGACACACTTGTTTTCTTATATATTAAGTAATCAAGTATAAGAAGCTAGTTAGACTGTATATATCCTTGATCCAGCAGTGTTACTACTGGGTTTATGTCCCAAAGAGATATTAAAGAAAAGGGACCTGTATATGCCAAAATGTTTGTGGCAGCCCTGTTTGTAGTGGCTAGAAACTGGAAAATGAATGCATGCCCATCAATTGGAGAATGGCTGAGTAAATTGTGGTATATGAATGTTATGTAATACTATTGTTCTGTAAGAAATGACCAGCAGAATGATTTTAGAGAGGCCTGGAGAGACTTACATGAACTGATGCTGAGTGAAAGGAGCAGAATCAGGAGATCATTATACACTTCAACAACAATACTATATAAGGATCAATTGTGATGGAAATGGCTATCTTAAAAAATGAGAAGATCCAAATCAGTTCCAACTGATCAATAATGAACAGAACCAGATACATCCAGTAAAAGAGCACTGGGAAATGAGTGTGGACCACAACATAGAATTTACACTCTTTCTGTTATTGTTTACTTGCATTTTTGTGTTCTTCCCAGGTTATTTTTACCTTCTTCCTAAATCTGATTTTTCTTGTGTAGCAAGACAACTGTATAAATATGTATATATATATATATACATATATATATTTAACATGTATGGGACTACCTGCCATCTAGGGGAGGGGATGGAGGGAAGGAGGGAAAAAGTTGGAACAGAAGCTTTTGCAAGGGTCAAAGTGGAAAAATTATCCATGCATATATTTTGTCAGTAAAAAGCTATAATAAAAAAGAAGCTAGTTACAAGTACAAATAAGAACACACAAAAAAAGTTCAGTTGAGGAGCTACACTGTAGTATACAATGTAGGATCAAATGAGTTAATATATGTAAAATACTTTGAAAAACAAAGCACTATATAAATTCCAGCTATTTATTATTACTATCTTCTAACAGTACAAATAACTCAATTCTCTTTTTCTTATAATATATATTTATATTTTGAAAATCTGTTAGCAGTGAAATAGCACTTAGAGAGTAAAAAACCTAGTTTAGGTGATCCAAGGCAATTCTAATAGACTTGTGATGGAAAATGTCATCTACATATAGAGAAAGAACAATAGAGAATAAATGCAGATAATAACATACTATTTTTCATTTTGGGGAGAGGGTAGTTTCCTTTCTCATGGTTTTTTCCTTTTGTTGAGATTTTTCTTTTACAACATGACTAATATAGAAATATGTTTTACATGACTGTTCATGTATAAGCTATATCAAATTGCTTGTTACCTTGAGGAGCAGGAGTGAAGGGGAAAGGGGAGAAAAATTGGAACTCAAAATCTTACAAGAATGAATATTGAAAATTATTTTTGCATTAATTGAAAAATACTATTAGGTGAAAAAAGAGTTTAATAGAAACTATTAAGTTTAATAGTTTAATAGAAAGGCCTCCTAATGAAATTCAGAAATGTTTAAGTCCATCTAGTCCAAGCTCTGTTTCTAACCTATTATGGAACTATATGGGAGCTTGGACAAATAATTACTCTATGCCTAAGTTTTCATTATCTATATATTAGATATAGATAATACACATCCTTTTCTTTTTCTCAGAGCTGTTATGATCCTCATCCTCTGACAACATTTATTGAGCACTTACTGAGTGTAAAGCAGCACTGAATGGGATATTGCATTTAGAAAAACGTATAAGGCATTGTCTCAGTCCTAAGAAAATGTATTTGGGAGAATATTCACATGAAAAGAAACAGCAACACCAAAGAACAAGCACCTGATGATGCTATATATAATCTCATGACATGAGTTTAAAGAAACAAAAAAAAAAAACACTGTATCTGAGTGGTTGGGGAAGAAAATAAAATGAGTTAGTCCTTAAAGGCAGAATAGAAGCTAGACAAAGTGAGAAAACTGGGGACAACACTGGGAAAGGAGAAATAATTTTATTTCTTAATAAAAGCCTTTTATTTTTAAAATACATGCAAAGATAGTTTTCAACATTCACCCTTGCAAAACCTTGTTTTACAAATTTTTTCCCTCCCTCCCCACTCCTCGCCCTTACACAGTAAGTAATCCAATATATATGTTAAATGTGTAATGCTTCTATACATATTTCCATATTTATCATGTTATACACAAAAAAAAATCAGATCAAAAGGAAAAAAATAAGGGGAAAAAAAGCAAACAAACAACAACAACAAAGTGAAAATATTATGCTGTGATCCACATTCAGTCCCCACAGTCCTCTCTGTGATGTAGTTGGCTCTCTCCATCACAAGTCTATTAGAATTGGCCTAAATCACCTCATTGTTAAAAAGAGCCATATCCATCAGAGTTGATCATCACGTAATCTTGTTGCTATGTACTCCTGAATTCTGTGAATCTCTTGGTTCTACTAACTTTTCTAGCATCAGTTCATTTAAGTCAGAGAAAGAATTTTAAATGGAGGTATATATGGACAATAGAAATGGGCATGAAAGACTCAGAAGATGGTCAGTGGACAGTCTGATTAGAGCAGAATTTCTATAGGGCAGTCAATCAAATTATCCATGCATATGTTTTGTCAATAAAAAGCTATAATAAAAAAGAAGCTAGTTACAAGTACAAATAAGAACACAAATCAATCAAATCAAAAAGTACTTCTCAGGCACCAACTATGTGTCCTCAGGCACTTGACTAAGTGTTCTAGATACAAAGACAAAAATTAAATATTTTCTGCTTTCAAATAGTTAGCATTCTATAGGGGGAAACAATATATATGCAGATATAAGTATATTTAACACAGAAATAAAATTCATGCAAGCAGTTTTTGTAGGAAGAAGGCATGAGCAGCTAAGGTGATCAGAAAAGGCTTCCTCTTCTAGGAAGAGGCATTTGAACTGAAGTTTTCAATAGATTTGGGATCCTGTGAGATAAAAGTGAGGAAGAATCCATTGCAAGCATAAATGACAGTTAATACAAAGGCATGGACAGAAGGAAATGAAGTGGCCTGTCAGAAGAACAATAATTTGGTGGAATAGGTTGTTAGCCAACTGAGGGTTTTGAATGTTACGTAAGAAACTTAAGTTTTATGCTCTTGGCTTGCACTAGGATACCAGATAAAAACAGACAAGAAAGTACTTTGAAAAGTAAAAACAAAACAAAAAGACAGAGCATTATTTAAGTTAGTATTATTACCTACCATTGTCAAGGAGGGGTGGGGAAGAAGAAAGAATAGGTTAATTCAGGTAAGAGACACTTTCAGGTAGTGATGCATTCTCTTCTCCTTCTTTCAAAAGAGTTAATGACAGAGGAGTCTGCCAATTTAAAGCAGAAATGTTTAAAAACAAAAGAATCTAATTTACACAGCCCACTTTAATAGTTAGCTAGTTTTATCAACAAAAGAGAAGAGACTATTGTCTCAACCTTCTTTCTGTTGTTTCTTTTTTCTTCCTTCCCTTACAAGAATAGAATGAGAATATTAAAAGAAATGTTAATGGGGCAAACCCTGGAGTTTTCACTAATGTCTTAAATAGGCTTTTATAGAATAGCAATTATGTGAAATATAAAATATACAGTATAGTTAGAAGAGCATCAACAATGAAATACTTCATTTGTGGGCTCTCAGTCACGTAGTATTGAACATTCATGTGTTTTCTTTCACTACCAGAGTTGATGAGTTCTAAAAAGCTATTTGGATATATTATGCTCCAGACCTGTGATTTCATTAGCATAGGCATCTTTCCTTGAGGAATCTGTCTACTTATAGCTATTCTGAAACACAATCTGAGGGAGTTACCTAGGATTTTTGTTCAGTTATTCCAGTCATGTCCTTGACTCTTCAGGAGTCCATTTAGGGTTTTCTTAGCAAAGATACAGGCGTGATTTGCCATTTCCTTCTCCCCCCCCCCATTTTTCAGGTAAGTTAATTGAAGAAAATAAGGTTGACTTGTCCAGGATCTTACAATTAGTAAGTCTCTGAAACCGGATTTGAACTCATGAGGATTAATCTTTCTGACTTCAGGCTCAGCACTCTAGCCACTGTGCCAACCAGCTGCCCTCTTGCCTAGGGCACTGAGATACTGTCATTTGTCCAGGGTCACACAGGCAATGAATGACATGCATGGAAACCAACTCCATTACTTCACAGGATTGCTTGAGGAGTACATGTCACAGGACTAGATAATGCACAAAGTTGATTCAAAGATGAGTAGTCTAAATAACTAAACTCAGATTTTCCAAGCCTGAAGACCAGTGTCCTATTCAATTACTACGTAATATTTTCTCCATGTTTGTATTGGCAAGGTATATACCTAAAGGTATGTATGTATGCATGCATGCAATATATGTACATATACTGGCATGTATATACCTACATTCATTTATGTACCCCTCGCATACACATATGTATATGGATATGGATATATGTAAATATATATATATGAAAAAAGCATTTATTAAGCACTTACTTCATTGCAAGCACTGAGCTAAGCTAAACACTGACATATAGAAAAACAATAAAATAGTTTCTACCCTCAAGAAGCTTACATTTTAACAGGGAACAGAACATGAAAATATATAAGTATATGCAAAAACACATAGAAAAAGAAAAAAAGGTAGTTTGAGAATGAAAGATTAGCAGTTAGGGAATTAAGAATGAATGAATATGAAAGATAATGTAATGCTTGAGCTGAATCTTGATGAAAACTAGGCATTCTAAGTGACATAGGTGAGGATGTAAAGACACCCATGTGGGATAATGAATACTATGTGTTCAAAGAAATATGTTGTTATGACTGGTCTACAGATTATATGGAGGGAAATAACATGATAAAAAATCAAAAAGCTAGAAAGAGAATAAGTTGGAGGGAATTTAAAAGGTCAAAAGGGGTTTATATTTGATCCAAGTGATAACAGAGAGCTATGAGAGTTTATTAGCATTTCTCCTTGCTAAAGTTAATGCTTCTTCATGTATGCTTCATCTTATATTCCACGGGGTAGAGCTGAAGTAAAAGAAAGAGGTGAAAAGAGGAGCCTCACTAGGAAAGGCCTTGATTGTCTTAGTAAAACAAAAGGGAAGAGCTTTAACTAGAAGGAGGAGAGAGAGATGTTATGAGGATCTTGAGGAGAGATAAGGTTATTCCAAATATATAATAATAAAGTGATTTATTTATACATTTAAGCTTTTACTATCCATGTCAATGAAATTTAGGGCCAGTGAAGAAAAGATAAGTCACATATGACATTTGAAATGAAGTTTAACTTCAAACATTTTCCCCATATAATCCATTAAAAATTATTGTTAATATAATTGGAATAATTAACCAAACCCACCTGGTATGATGGGTAAATAACATAACATGGCCTTTACTAAATATATACATATATATATACACATACACACATGCATATATGTGTGTATATATACATGCATACATATATACATATATGTGTGTGTATATATATAGATATATAGTGTGTGTGTGTGTGTGTGTGTATATATATATATATATATATATATATATATATATATATATGTTATAACATAACATAACACATATAAAGATGAGTTCAGTTCCCTTGATTGTACCAAGGTATCTATTTGGAAGGGTTGAGTACTGAACTACTTATGCTACTATTCATTAAGAGCCTTCCACTTTTTAAAGGAAGATCCAACTTCTGTTCTTGCGCTCTCTTCTTCCTCTCTAGAACACATGGTACAAAATTCTTCTCTGTGACTTTCCATGAAGGATGGGTGAAGAGAGGCTCCTGTCTTTCTTACACCTAGGGTGGCTACTCATACAGCAGAGATGGAGTATGTGATAGTCTAGAAGAGCCAAGATTGGGTTTTCAGGAGTCTGGCTGCAATTTTTTTGCTTTGTTTTTTTTTTTTTCCTGAGAATATGGGATTAAACAATGATCCTGAAATGGCCATCTCCCTTCTAGGAAGCAATCTTAGACTTACAAGATGTCAGACATTACTGGATCCCCCGTTAGATGCAAGTTAGACTGCAAAAGGTTCTCCTTGATTTTATTGGCTTGATTACTAAAAGGATTGGACCTTCAAAGATTATTTGGAAAATGTAAAGACTGGGTGGAACTGAAATGTCAATTTAATTGTTCTATCAATAAATTATCAGTTATTATATCATGGTTTTAAATCTTTACCAATGTGTAATTTTTGACTGTTTTGTGTGTTAAACATATTTTTTGAGTGGAGGAAATGAATAGCTATCCTATATCTAATCTGCATAGTCCATTGAATATAAACTTTCTAGACTCTTTTTGAAAGACTATGTATGTGAGCCAAAACTAAGCTTTAAAACACAACCAAACTGGGGTTTTAAGCTAGGAGAAAAGAGAGAGGAAGGGGGAGGGGGAGAAGAGAAAGAGAGAGGGGAGAAAGGGAAAGGGAGAGAAAAAAAGAGAGAGGAAGAGAGGGGGAGAGAGAGAGAAAAGAAGAGAGACAAGGAGAGGAAGGAAGAAAAAGGGAGAGAGGACAGAAAATATTATCTCTTGCATAATCAAAAGCAGCATGTGTAAAAATCCAACTGTTTAGAGTCCTAGAATATTACAATTGGAAGAGACTTTAGATATCATCTAGACCAGTTTCCTCATTTTACAGAAGATAGTAAAGTACAAGTAGATGAAATGAAAGGCCAAAGGTCATAGATCTAGCTTCTGGTACAGACAGAAATAAAGTCCAGATCTTTTGACTACTATTCCCACTGCTCCTTTCAAATCCCTGACCTGAAACTGGAGAACTCTGTCTGGATCTCAAAAAGATCATATTTCTAGAAAAGAATAAGGATAGATCAACAATATTTATATCTGTTTCCTAGCACAAGTTATGATATTTAAACACTTCCATTTCAGTTTGTTTATTAAGAAAATATGGATATACTATTTCAGGTTAGGCTTAAATGCTCAATAGCAAAATCTGATTAACAAGACCTCATGGCAAAGTTATCAGAACAAACGCAAAAGATACCTTTTACACTGCCAGGAAGATGGAGAACAAGTGATCATCTCATAGAAAGGCAATTGGGAGGAGGAAAGGGAAAGGAAGACACCTCTGATATAAGCTTCTGCTCCCTAGCACTAAGAAATGATTGGAAAACAAAAGTGTAAAGGTAGAAAAAAAATTTATTTTCTTAGTTCTAATCCTTCTGCAAAAGGGATTTACTAGAATTGAGCTAGGGGACTTCCGGTTAAGATGGCGGAGAGGAGGCTCACAGTTGCATAAGCTCCGCGCTTTCTCTCACTATCCACTTCATTACAAGCCTCTGAATCAATGCTTGACTGAAAATAACCCACAAAAAGTTACCAAGAGAAGCCACCCTTGAGATCCGCCAAGAAAGGTCTGTCTTTACTGGAGGGCTGGGGCGGTTTTAGATCGGGCGCAGGCTGAGGGCAGCGGCAGTGAGAGCACGGGAGCAGACTGGAGAGGGGGTGGAGAGTGATCGTAGCCGTTTCTGCGGGGAGAGCTTCGCTACAGGTTTGGATACTTTCCTCCAGCAGCAAATCAACAGCCCAGCAGAGAAGCTAAAAACACCGGGGCTGAAGAACACAACCCCAAACAGCTGGAGTCTCTCAGGACCTGGCCGCCCCCCCCTTCCCCCCCTCAGTGATTCAGCACGCTCTGGGATCTCAGAGCGCAGGCGCAGCACAGTCCTGCTAGTGCCTCACTGCTGCCCCTGCAGTCTGTAGAGGAAGCTCGATAACACACCCAGCCCCCCCCCAAAGAAAGACTCCAGTTTTTTCTGTTTTTCTTTGGTAGTTTGTCTCTGATTAATAGACAGAATGAGCAAGAAGCTGAAGAGGACTTTAACCCTTGACAGCTTCTACACAGATAGAGAGCAGACTCTAAATCCTGAGGAGACTAAAAACAGGCAGTCCCCAGGTGATTCCCCAAAGGAGGAGATTGTCTGTTCCTCAGCACAGATGAACCTCATAGAAGTGATTAAAAAGGCTCTCACAAGGGAGCTAGAAGAAAAATGGGGAAAGCAGAGTGAGGCTTGGGAAAAGGAGAGGGAGGCTTGGCAAAAGAGCCTGGAGAAAGTTAAAGAGAGAGTGGATAAAGAAGTAAAATCCTTGAAAAATAGGATTAGTGAACTGGAAACAGAAAACAGCTCTCTAAAAAACAAAATTGGCGAAATGGAAAAAAATTCCACAGAACAAAAGAACTCAATGGGACAATTAGAGAAAGATTTTAAAAAAGTGAGTGAAGAGAATACTTCACTGAAAATCAGAATTGAACAAGTGGAATTGAATGACTCGAGGAGACAAGAAGAATCAGTCAAGCAAATCCAAAAAAATCAAACAATGGAGAAAAATGTGAAATACCTTCTGGGGAAGACAACAGACCTGGAAAACAGATCCAGGAGAGACAATCTGAGAATCATTGGACTCCCAGAAAAACATGATGAAAAAAAGAGCCTGGACACTGTCTTCCAGGAAATCATCAAAGAGAACTGCCCAGAAGTCATAGGAACAGAGGAAAAAATAAACATTGAAAGGATTCATCGATCACCCACTGAAAGGGATCCTAAAATCAAAACACCAAGGAATATAGTGGCCAAATGCCAGAACCCTCAGATGAAAGAAAAAATATTGCAAGCGGCTAGAAAAACCCAATTCAAGTATCAAGGAGCCACAATAAGGATCACCCAGGATCTGGCAGCATCCACATTAAAAGATCGAAGGGCCTGGAATATGATATTCCGAAAGGCTAAGGAACTTGGTATGCAACCAAAAATAACTTACCCAGCGAGAATGAGCATCTTTTTCCAGGGAAGAAGATGGACATTCAACGAAGTAAGCGAATTTCATCTATTTCTGATGAAAAAACCAGAACTTAACAAAAAGTTTGATCTACAAATATAGAACTCAAGAGAAATCTAAAAAGGTAAAGATTAATCTTGGGAACTATATTTTGACTATATAGATGTATAAAGAATACATGTATACCTTGTTCTAGAAATTGATGTGGAAAGGACATTGTACCAGAAAAAGGGTAAAGTGGGGGTAGTACATCTCATGAAGAGGCATAGGAAACCTATTATATCTGAGAGAAAGAATGGAGGGGGATGAATATAGTGGGTATCTTACTGCCTTCAGAATTGGCTTTAAGTGAAAAATCTTAAGACATATTCAATCTATGGTGAAACTTCTCCCATCTCATTGAAAAGTGAGAAGGGAAAAGTGGAAAGGGAAGGAATAAGCTAAGCGGAAGGGAATACGGGAACTGGGAGGGAAAGGGGTAAGATAGGGGGAGGAACTCTAAGGTGGGGGGAGGGACACTAAAAAGGGAGGGCTGTGAGAAGCAAGGGGTGCTCACAAGCTTAATACTTGGAAGGGGGGGAAAGGGGAAAGAAGGGAGGAAAGCATAAACCGGGGTTAACAAGATGGCAAGTAATACAGAATTGGTCATTCTAACCATAAACGTGAACGGGGTAAACTCCCCCATAAAGAGGAAGCGGTTAGCAGAATGGATTAAAAGCCAGAATCCAACAATATGTTGTTTACAGGAAACACACCTGAAGCGGGGAGATACATGCAGGTTAAAGGTAAAAGGTTGGAGCAAAACCTACTATGCTTCAGGTGAAGTCAAAAAAGCAGGGGTAGCCATCCTGATCTCAGATCAAGCTAAAGCAAAAATTGACCTAATTAAAAGAGATAAGGAAGGACACTATATCTTGCTAAAGGGTAGCATGGATAATGAAGCACTATCTATATTAAACATATATGCACCAAGTGGGGTAGCATCTAAATTCTTAAAAGAGAAACTAAGAGAGCTGCAAGAAGAAATAGACAGTAAAACTATAATAGTGGGAGATCTTAACCTTGCACTCTCAGAATTAGATAAATCAAACCAGAAAATAAATAAGAAAGAAGTCAAAGAGGTAAACAGAATACTAGAAAAGCTAGATATGATAGATCTCTGGAGAAAATGTAATGGAGACAGAAAGGAATACACTTTCTTTTCAGCAGTTCATGGAACCTATACAAAAATTGACCATATATTAGGACATAAAAACCTCAAACTCAAATGTAGTAAGGCAGAAATAGTAAATGCATCCTTTTCAGACCACAATGCAATGAAAATTACATTCAACAAAAAAGCAGGGGGAAGTAGACCAAAAAATAATTGGAAACTAAATAATCTCATACTAAAGAATGATTGGGTAAAACAGCAAATCATAGACATAATTAATAACTTCACCCAAGAAAACGATAATAATGAGACATCATACCAAAATGTATGGGATGCAGCCAAAGCGGTAATAAGGGGAAATTTCATATCTCTAGAGGCCTATTTGTATAAAATAGAGAAAGAGAAGGTCAATGAATTGGGTTTGCAATTAAAAATGCTAGAAAAGGAACAAATTAAAAACCCCCAGTCAAACACTAAACTTGAAATTCTAAAAGTAAAAGGTGAGATCAATAAAATTGAAAGTAAAAAAACTATTGAATTGATTAATAAAACTAAGAGTTGGTTCTATGAAAAAACCAACAAAATAGACAAACCCTTAGTAAATCTGATTAAAAAAAGGAAAGAGGAAAATCAAATTGTTAGTCTTAAAAATGAAAAGGGAGAACTCACCACTAACGAAGAGGAAATTAGAGCAATAATTAGGAGTTACTTTGCCCAACTTTATGCCAATAAATTCGACAACTTAAATGAAATAGAAAAATACCTCCAAAAATACAGCTTGCCCAAACTAACAGAGGAAGAAGTAAATATCCTAAACAGTCCCATCTCAGAAAAAGAAATAGAACAAACTATCAATCAACTCCCTAAGAAAAAATCCCCAGGACCAGATGGATTTACATGTGAATTCTACCAAACATTTAAAGAACAATTAACTCCAATGTTATATAAACTATTTGAAAAAATAGGGATTGAAGGAGTCCTACCAAACTCCTTTTATGACACAGATATGGTACTGATACCTAAACCAGGTAGGCTGAAAACAGAGAAAGAAAATTATAGACCAATCTCCCTAATGAATATTGATGCTAAAATCTTAAATAAAATATTAGCAAAAAGATTACAGAAAATTGTCACCAGGATAATACACTATGACCAAGTAGGATTTATACCAGGAATGCAGGGCTGGTTCAATATTAGGAAAACTATTAGCATAATTGACTATATCAATAACCAAACAAACAAAAACCACATGATCATCTCAATAGATGCAGAAAAAGCATTCGATAAAATCCAACATCCATTCCTAATAAAAACACTTGAGAGCATAGGAATAAATGGACTTTTCCTTAAAATAGTCAGGAGCATATATTTAAAACCATCAGTAAGCATCATATGCAATGGGGAAAAACTGGAACCTTTCCCAGTAAGATCTGGAGTGAAGCAAGGCTGCCCACTATCACCATTATTATTTAATATCGTATTAGAAACACTAGCCTCGGCAATAAGAGTCGAAAAAGATATAAAAGGAATTAGAGTAGGCAATGAGGAAACCAAACTATCACTCTTTGCAGATGATATGATGGTATACCTAGAGAACCCCAGAGATTCTACCAAAAAGCTATTGGAAATAATTCATAATTTTAGCAAAGTAGCTGGCTACAAAATAAATCCCCATAAATCCTCAGCATTTTTATACATCACCAACAAAACCCAACAGCAAGAGATACAAAGAGAAATTCCATTCAGAATAACTGTTGATACCATAAAATATTTGGGAATCTATCTACCAAAGGAAAGTCAGGAATTATATGAGCAAAATTATAAAAAAGTCTCCACACAAATAAAGTCAGACTTAAATAATTGGAAAAATATTAAGTGCTCTTGGATCGGCCGAGCGAACATAATAAAGATGACAATACTCCCTAAACTAATCTATTTATTTAGTGCTATACCAATCAGACTTCCAAGAAAATATTTTATTGATCTAGAAAAAATAACAACAAAATTCATATGGAACAATAAAAAGTCGAGAATCTCAAGGGAATTAATGAAAAAAAAATCAAATGAAGGTGGCCTAGCTGTACCTGATCTAAAATTATATTATAAAGCAGCAGTCACCAAAACCATTTGGTATTGGCTAAGAAATAGATTAGTGGATCAGTGGAAAAGGCTAGGCTCACAAGACAGAATAGTCAATTATAGCAATCTAGTGTTTGACAAACCCAAAGCCCCTAACTTCTGGGAAAAGAATTCATTATTTGATAAAAACTGCTGGGATAATTGGAAATTAGTATGGCAGAAATTAGGCATGGACCCACACTTAACACCATATACCAAGATAAGATCAAAATGGGTCTATGACCTAGGCATAAAGAACGAGACTATAAATAAATTAGAGGAACATAGAATAGTTTATCTCTCAGACTTGTGGAGGAGAAAGAAATTTGTGACCAAAGATGAACTAGAGACCATTACTGATCACAGAATAGAAAATTTCGATTACATCAAATTAAAAAGCTTTTGTACAAATAAAACTAATGCAAACAAGATTAGAAGGGAAGCAACAAACTGGGAAAACATTTTCACAGTTAAAGGTTCTGATAAAGGCCTCATTTCCAAAATATATAGAGAACTGACTCAAATTTATAAGAAATCAAGCCATTCTCCAATTGATAAATGGTCAAAGGATATGAACAGACAATTTTCAGAGGATGAGATTGAAACTATTACCACTCATATGAAAGAGTGTTCCAAATCATTATTGATCAGAGAAATGCAAATTAAGACAACTCTGAGATACCACTACACACCTGTCAGATTGGCTAAGATGACAGGAAAAAATAATGATGAATGTTGGAGGGGATGCGGGAAAACTGGGACACTAATGCATTGTTGGTGGAGCTGTGAACGAATCCAACCATTCTGGAGAGCAATCTGGAATTATGCCCAAAAAATTATCAAAATGTGCATATCCTTTGATCCAGCAGTGTTTCTATTGGGCTTATATCCCAAAGAAATACTAAAGAAGGGAAAGGGACCCGTATGTGCCAAAATGTTTGTAGCAGCCCTGTTTGTAGTGGCTAGAAACTGGAAAATGAATGGATGCCCATCAATTGGAGAATGGCTGGGTAAATTGTGGTATATGAATGTTATGGAATATTATTGTTCTGTAAGAAATGACCAGCAGGATGAATACAGAGAGGCTTGGAGAGACCTACATGAACTGATGCTAAGTGAAATGAGCAGAACCAGGAGATCATTATACACTTCGACAACGATATTGTATGAGGACATATTTTGATGGAAGTGGATTTCTTTGACAAAGAGACCTGAGTTTCAATTGATAAATGACGGACAAAAGCAGCTACACCCAAAGAAAGAACACTGGGAAACGAATGTGAACTATCTGCATTTTTGTTTTTCTTCCCGGATTATTTATACCTTCTGAATCCAATTCTCCCTACGCAACAAGAGAACTGTTCGGTTCTGCAAACATATATTGTATCTAGGATATACTGCAACATATCCAACATATAAAGGACTGCTTGCCATCTAGGGGAGGGGGTGGAGGGAGGGAGGGGAAAAAAAATCGGAACAGAAATGAGTGTCAATATAATGTAATTATTAAATAAAAAATTTAAAAAAAAAAAAAAAAAAAGAATAGAATTGAGCTACAGTTCCAAAACTGAGCCCTTCTCCCCAATGAAAAGCTTTATATTTCAGTCAGTGCACAAGGAGAGAAGTAAAAGACCTACCCTGTCTTCCTGCTTCTCTGCTAGCTTGCTTTTAGGTTGTGAGATGGAAGCAGAACCATCCTGGCCTTTTACTTCTCTCTTAGAAAATCATAAATTAACTCTCTAAAAATGCAATATGAAAAAAACAACCTAATGTCTCCCCCAAACTTCCAGAGCCACTGAATGTGATAGTTTTTTCAAAATGTCATCTTTGCCCTCTTCCTACATTTAGAACAAATAAATTCCTTTCTAAAATTTCAGTCTCCTTTACACGTGCCATTTTTTGGTGTTTTATTTACTATAATATAAGTTAGAGCCAAAAGGAACTATGGAGATCATTTCATCCAATCACTTCATTTTACAGCTTAGGAAAATGAGACCCAGGGAACTCCAATCCAATAATCAGAAAATCAAAATATTCTTTTGAGATTCTATGAATATCATCTTTTTCTACCAACACCAAGACAGTAGTAGCAAACCAGAGTAGGAAGACTTTAAATTGGACTTGGAAAGAAGAACAGTCATAAAAATTGACAGATATTAAATCCCTTACGCAGGAATATAATGTTGGCACCCCTTCTGGAATTTAAAATACCATACATAGTAGACTGGCATAAATGTAAAAATCCTTAGAGATCATCAAGTTCAATATCTAGAGTTTATGGACAAGAAAACTTAAGTTATGAAAGGGGAAATGACTTGTTTTTTTATTAGCTTTGATATTATAATTTATGTGTATTTGTGTGAAGATTCAAGAAAGACCTTCCCCATTGCAAAGAGTAGGAATACAGTACCCCTGCAATCTGAAAAATCTGCATAAAAAGATTTGGTCTATCCTTTGTGCTAGAGAAGAAGTCTGATTTTTTCCATTTTTGTATTCTAGATTGTTTACAGTACTTTTGTAAAATTTGGATTATATATTTGATCATAACTTCTGTGTCATCTGCTGGCCTTCACGTGTTGTCTGAAGCTTTTGTAAAATTCTCCCAAATCCCCATTTAACATCTTATGCTGATCTAAGATATATCAAAACTATAGTAGAGAAAATCAAGATATAGAAGAGATAACTACTAGATCAAAAGATAATATAATTGTTGCAATATAAATACAAAAAAATGACTTATTTTTATCTTCCTTATCTTTTTGAGGTAGAAATAATTTTTCATTCTTCTATTATTCCCTGAATCAGCTAGCATTTAAGTTTACATATGTCCCAGATACTGTGCTACATCCTGTATACATTATGCCAAACCACAATAGTATATATCAGATATAATATATTATGCATTTATTGTTATATGTTTATTGAGCATCTACTATTTGTCAGGCAGTGTGCTAAGCTAATAATATGTGTGTATAATATTAATAAATAATTAATATAAAATTAATAATTAAGCTCTGTTCCATAAAGTTAAAATTATATATTTATGCTATTTAAATCCTCCAGAGAATATAATATTGTTACACAGGGGAAAAATTAACTTTCTAGTGAAAGTCCTTTTAACTGTTTGACTAAAACATACACAATCCAGAAAAAACAAAAGGTCTTTGTGTTGTCTGGGGGCAGGAATATTTCTTACCAACCAAAATGCACTTAGTGGATATTAAATAAATGTGTTAAATTGAATGAAATACGGTGCACATCCTTCTGTCAATTACTACGAAAATACTCTGTGTAATGCATGAAGTAATATTCCACTTATATTTGGCAACAGAATTTTAAGAATGTACTGTAAAAAAAAAGTTGTTTAAATCTCTTATCTATAACCTAGAAGAATTTACCATGGTGGGAGAAATTTGTAAATAATAAAGCAATTTGCATCCTCATTCAACCAAAAGGTCTCTCTAGCCTTAAATTTTCTCTCTAATATAACACCATAGAAAAGGTTAAAGGCATACTGCTTAAAAACATACTCTAATATGAACACTTTCTTAAAACTGAATGGTTGCAAACTGTCATGCAAGATGAATCAAACAAATAAACAAAAATCAATTAACTACTCATTACAACCATAAGGAAATAGTGATTATATCTTGAATGTTGCAGAATTCTGGAAAGAGCCTTGGAATTGAAAGAAATTGAAAAAATAAATTTTAGAGCAGAGACTTATGTTCAACTCAGCTCTAAAATTTACTGAGACTATTCTAAGGCTCAGCTTCCTCATCCATATACAATGGAAATGATAATGTTTACCCTACTTACTTGACAGGGTTTTTTGAGGACAACATTTTATAAATGTTACTGGATTATATAAATGCAATTTGCTTGACTGTGTTTTCTCCTAGTTATCAAAACCAATTGTCACAGTCTCAATAGAAGGATAAATTAATAATAACTATATCCAAAAATGCCCCAAATTTCTAAAAATAAGAGGAAGGCAAGTCAAAATACCTTAAAGGTTTCCCATTACATGCAGCAAATTAGTAAATTTGACAAAAGTCAAAAATAGTCCTTGTTGGAGGGACTATCCTGAGAAAGATATTAATGTACTGTTGGTTAAATTGTCAATTGTTACAACCAATCTAGAAAGCAATTTGAAAATTTGCTAATAAAATAATTAAAATGTCAATACCTATATCTTGAGATCCTATTGGAGGAAATATATCCCAAAAAGGGTTTTGGCAAAAAAAAAATCTTTGCATACATAAAATATGTAGAGCAGCACTCTATGTGGCAGCAAAGAACTGGAAACAAAGCAAAAGCCTATAAATTGGGGAAGGCCTAAACAAATTATGGTACATAAATGTATTGGGATGTTATTGTGCTATAAGAAACAAAGCAGGGATGAATATAAAAAAGCAGGGAAAGGCTTGCATAAACTGATTCAAAGTGAAATAAGCTGTCCATAAAACAAATGAAACTGTTAAAAAAAAGTTTAAGGAACAAGTGAGTTCTCAAAGAAATATGGGAAACTTCTTGCTCCTTTATATGAGCAGGGTTCCTTAAGTGTAGGATATGGAAAATTACACATAAACTCAGATTTGCTTGATAAGTTCATTAGTTTTCATAATTTCCCTCTTTTTCCTATTTAAAATGATTTATTAAAAGGGATGTCTTTTGAAAGACAGGGTGAGAGGGGAAATCTGGGTAACATAAAAACGAAAGGTATTAATTAAAATTTATTTTAAAAAATTCTCTATAAAGTGAGGACTTTTTTAAATCCTTGAATCCCCATCGATGTTTTGTTTACAGTAAATTCTCTCTTTTTTAAAAAAATAACTTTTTATTGATAGAATTCATGCCAGGGTAATTTTTTATAACATTATCCCTTGCATTCACTTCTTACAGTAAATTCTCATAAAATGTTTGTTAACCTGAATTGAACTAATCTTCATGACATCCCAAAGTACCTTCCAAAGAAAGTTTATTGTAGAAGCAATGAAGAAGCTAAATACAGTATCCTTTAGATTCCATAGACCTTGAAATGAAAAGTAAATAAGAATAAGGTATTAACCTATGAAGGCAGATCAATAGAATATCAACAGGCACAGAAATTTAAGGAGTCTCAAGCAATGTGAGCAGTCATAGGGAAAAAAAGGAAAAGAATGAGAGTATTTGGATGAATAATATACAGTTACATTTGGTTGCATTAAGGAGAGTGTAACATAATATAAGGCTGGAAAGATGATAAGAATCAGTCTATGGAAATTTTTGCATGTGAGTTTAAGAAATACAAAAACATAAGAAAACTGGCAAGTGTAACACTGTACATCTTCATAGTCACACAATTATAATTGTTTAATAGGCAATTGTGAGTAAATAGTGAAAGCAGAGAGTGAAAGCAGAATACATAAATTTTGGTAAATTATGGAGTATAAAAAAGAAAAAAGAGAAGTAAAAAATAGGTATAAGTTTGCAGAAGCATGCAAGTTGGGGGACTACAGTATCATTGATAGGGATAAGGAATACAGGAGGAGTGATGAGTTGTACAAAATGGTAAGTACAGTTTTAAATATTTTAAAACTTGAATGCTACTAAAAACCCAAGCAAAAATGCCAGAAGGACAATCAAAAAATACTAGTCTGGAGCTTTGGGGATAGGTCGGGTGCAGAGATAGAGAATTAGGAATAATTCACATAGCAGTGACAGGAAATAAACAATCTTGTCTTGTGGATGAGTAAAGTGCCAGTCTTGAGCCAGGAAGGCCAAGATTTAAGTCTACTCTGATGACCTATACTGTCTGAGTAACTCTAGCCAAATCATTTAATCACTCAGGCCTTTAGGCACTTCTCTAAGATTTTAGGTTGCAGAGAAAGTGCTATGGTAGGGGGAATTTCCTATACCTAGAGCTCTCCATACCAAAGAGTCACAGATCCAGTTCCTCTTCTATCCCAAAACAGCATTGTTAGTTGAAGCCATGGGAGTGGATGAGATAACCATATAAGACTGTTTAATGACAAAGAATATTACTTTTATGGGAGTTAGGAAAGGAAGAACATCCAGCAAAGGGAACAGCAAAGGGTTGGTTTAAAAAGTAGGAAAAATGTATGAAGGGTATGTATGTGAACGGTGTAGAAAGTTTGAAAAGAGAAGAGGTGGTCAAAAGTGACAAATGCCATTGAAAAGTCAAGAAGAATAAGAATGCAACAAGAAAGATAAAAAACAGCCTTTTTGAGAGTGAAATTTCACAACCCCCAGGGATAAGTTTGTAAAGGATTAGTATCCTTGTTTTGAAGTTGAAGAACCAGATGTATGGAGAAATTCAATGTTACCCAGCAAGTGAAGAATTAGGGCTGAATCTTAGATCTCTTGACTCTAAATCTATTAAGATGGGTTTCATTTTCATGACAATAAGGGTTTTTCACTTTTCCCATATACCAGTAGAAAAATGTTGCCAGGCAAAAAACAGGCAAAAAACCTTCCCAATTGTAGCTTCACTTTTGAAAACATTGGGTCACAATGTTATTTATCTAATAAAATGTCTCCAAGAACAAAAGCTCATTGATATATAATGTCTTGTTTATAAACATATCCTTGGACTTCAGATGCTACAGTAAGCATTCTTAACAATGTGAGCTGTTGCCTATTATGCTTATCCTCTATAAAATCCTACTCCAACAGAGTAAAAACCCTTAGACCTAAAGACTCCTATAATAGAAGCAATCTCCAGTAAATACTACTAGATTCATAAAATTTTAAGGAAGGACCAAGTGATGTATAGAATAGTGGTGTGTGTGTGTGTGTGTGTGTGTGTGTGTGTGTGTGTGTTGTGTTGTGTTTTCAAAAGACTTTCCTAGCTTTAAGAGACTCATTAACAGGTTGGCCATAGGATGATTTTTATTTTTACTTTTTTGGCCATGGCATTCACTAAAACATGAAAAAGGCTGTAATTTGAAGTACTCAAAAAAAAAATTCATGTAAAAGAAATCACAGGCCCTTGAAATAACAAAGTATTATAACAAGTAATTATAAGAATAATAAATTATAGTTGAAGATCCTTAAGATCCCCATCCTCTTTATAGCATTTTGTGATTTCATTCCATGATTCTTGAGCTATAGCCATTCTCCTTCGTGGACAGTTCATTAACTCCCAGAACTTTGAATTTAATATCCCCAACAATTCTTCCTAGTTTAAGTACCCTCCTCCAGGTATATCGATTTTGGAATGGACCAATGATTTTATTGGTATTAGGAATTCCTCATGAAGAAATATTCTCTACAATTAAAGTCTTCTGAAGAATCTGGGGCACTTAAAAATTATGTGACTTCTTCAGGAGTTACAAACCTAAGATCATTCAGAGGCAACATGACTTGAATCCAAGCCATTCTGACATGGATTTTCTGTATGCATTGTACCTTAATTTATCTCTCCAGGTATAATCAACTATTAATAAAAATAACAAATTATATAGATATAATAAGAGATTGGAATTGATTAAGTCTCCAAATTAATATTTGTGCATGCTCCAAGGACTGAGTTCTCATTGGTCCATAATAGAGCACTTGACAACTTAGAAGGCCCTTCCATCATAAAAACAATCTTGGGAGTGAGATAATGGAAATACAGCTTTTTAGTTTAAGCTTAAAGATATTTAATATTGCACTAACACTTTTAAAAAACTAGTTTTATCATAATTATTTTATTGATTAAAAAAGATAACAGACTCAGAAATGTTAATTTCCCAAGATCACACAGAGTTAATAGCCACACCAAGAGAAAAACCATGGTCTTCTCACTTGACACATTTACATTTGAATCATTCCTTAGCCTATAATAGATTCAAATTATAACTACTAAAGCAAATTAGTTTTTTAACTTTCTAATTTGACTTCTTAATGTCATGTTTTAAGAAAATTAAGTTATTAAATCATTTTTAATTATTCCCTCCATATTGAAAACAAAAGGCATATTCATAACCTATATAAATAATCATAAACTTCTATAGGAATTCCATAGATGTTTCCATCTATGATTACATCTAACTAAGATAATTAACCTAATCAGGAAACTTCTTTTCTCACAAAGTATTTGAAAGTGAGAACTTTTGTATGCATAAAAACCTATTGATTTCTAAGAGTACATTAAAAAAAAATCCTAATTAGAACCAATATTTTTCATTGTTTGAAGTTTATGAGCTACAATGAATTTGACAAAAGGGACAGGTATCATGAGATTTCTTTGTGTGCATGTTTTTAAGAAACAATGTGCTTACATATATATATATATATATAGACATATATATGTGTGTGTATATATATATATATATATATATATAAATTAGTCCATTGCAATTAAGTTATAGTACCAGATCTCATTTATGTTTTCATTCTAAATTCTATTGTTCATACACCTGCACTGATTTTTACATGAAAATCTACCAGCTTGGGTGAGGGGGAGGATGAGGATAAGAAGGGGGAAGCCTACTGACATAAAAAAAAGAAGGAGGAATATAGGTAGAGATATATGAATAAGAAAAGAGCTACAAAGTCAATCCCATCCTGTTCATATTCTAGATATTAAATGTATGAAATTATCTTCCCACTGATCCCAGGAAGGAGCCTGAGCTCTGACATAGAATACTTCTATTTTATTGGCTAAACACTCTTATCTGAGGAAAAAAATTAAAAATATCTATAATCATTTTTCTGCTGTCCTTTGGATAGGTGGAAAAAATGATACAATGCCAGCTCTTGGAAGTATAATTGAATATATTAAAGGAAAACAGCCCAGGCTCAAGACCATGAAGAACTGATTTCAGATTGCTACTCTAGATTCCCTCGACTGTTTTTTCAAAGACAGATTGTCAATAATAATGGCTCCATGAGATCTCCAGAACTTTATGCTTTTCATTATTGGCACCAATTCCTTATATTATAATTAAACATCTGGTAAGCATGTCTTGTTGCTTAATTTTTCAAAATGTATTTTCTTCAAAAGAGAACCATTTCAAATTAGGTAATTAGAAATGTCTTCAAGCAAATTTCTACTTCATAGCTTCTGTTATGAAACAAATTTAATTTTCACTCTGCTGATCAGCATACTTTTTTGGGGGAGATGCATATTAAAAGAAGAAAATATAACCTATATGTTTATTAGCACTCATATATGCTACTCTAATCTTTATGCTGGTGACTTTCAAAGAATTTTTAAAAGAAACCACTCTTGATAAAATCTTCCAAGATAATCTCGAGAGGGGATGATGGCTGACATTTCCATACACATTGTGTTTGCATGTATTACAGAAAGAATTTTCAAATAATTAACGTTTTAAATGAGTCAGCTAAATGTTTTCAGAAAATAAAATCTAATGAAAATGAACTTCAGGGAGAAAAGGCAAGCAGATGTTCCAATTGACCAGGGTTATAGTCTTCATTTTTGACGAATTTTACAATACAGGCAAATACCCTATGGAAAATCTTCACCATGCTTTAAGATGAAGACAGTGAATTTACCTTCAAACAAATTGTTCAGAGCTCTATTGACCAGTATATTTAACTTAAACTTTTAATTCATTATCAAAAATCACGATTCAAAAAGATACTAAGAGAACAAATTGTGAGTTTTGCTTAACTGCCTTTTGTTGTTGTTGTTGTTGATTGTCATTAAGGAAAAAGAATGTTTAGGAGAGAAGGTGAAAGATATATTTAGAAATAACTGTAAGGCAAAAACAGAAAATAGCAATAGAACTTTTAAAAAATACACCTTAAAGGTTAGAGCAAGGAGTAAAAGTTATAACACAAAATATAGTAAGGATATATGTGAAATTCCAAACAAATTTTAAACAATTGGTGTCATAAATGAGTGACCTATATTTTAAAAATATATAATAAAAATATGAATATTTTAATGGTGTAAAAGCACATTATAAATTAGCCAATTAATGATGTAATAGTCAAAAAAAGGGAATGATGTCTTAGAAAAGGGCAAACTCCTTGAGGGCAAGGACTGGTTTCATTCTTATCTCTGTATCCTTATCACCTAGCATACTTTGTAAGTTCTTATTAAATGCTTGTTGAAGTTTAATGAAATAGAATTCAATAGAATTATGCTATTTTGGAAAATATTTTCTAAAACAGAGAAGTCAGGGTCCTATTCTTTTTCTGCCCTAATCACATGACATCTAGAGTATTGTGTTTGTTTTATATTATTTTTTAAAAGGACCATCAACAAAAGGCAAATTTCTAGAAAAGAATGAACAAGATAATAAAGGTACAGGAAATTATATGTGAATTGATGGAATAAACTAAGTATCCAAAAATATAAAATATTAGTATCTTCCATTTTTAAACTGATAAATCACATGTGTATATTTCATCCATACTACAATGATTAATTCACCCTCCCAACACACACACACACACACACGCACACACACACACACAAATATAATCTCCAGTAACCACTAAACCTGTAATAGAACAATTCTGATTGCTCTATTTACTTAGATATGGGAATACAGCAAGTATTTTATCATAGAGAAAGAACATATGTGGATGAGAATTTGGTAATAATGATAATCCATATTAATAAATTATTTTAAGACTTACAAAACAATTAAATTTTTTTCACTACAGGCTTAAGAAGAGCATAGTATTTTAAGTATACCTAAAAATAAGTGCTATTATCATTCCAATTTTATTGAAAAAGAAACTGAGCCTGAGAAAGATTAGGTGGTTTGCCAAGAATCACAGGATTAAAGAGTATTGAGAAATTTTTGAATTCAGGCCTTTCTTACTCTCAATCCAGCCCTGTCACTACTCTCCCACATTATCTCTTGAAGTAATTAATACGGAGGGGGGGTAAATTTGGAAATGATTTAACGACTATCTAACCTAAGCATCTACTTATTCACTTAACCAATAATTTGATAGAAACAATAAGTTTTAGGAAGAGCATTAATCATGCATTATTAAGTTACTAATACCCTTCCCTAATAACTAGATCTACAATTTTGCAAAAACATAGCCTTGAAGTCACCTTCTAACTCTAAATCTATGATCCTGTGATCTTGTTACCATCATCTTTCTTTATGAATAGCCAAAGAGAACAAAATAATATGTTACATGTATACAATACTTATACTCTATTCTAGAATAAAGCATTCTATTAGATCTTCATAGCAACTCTGTAAGGTGGATAATGCAGATATTAATTCCATTTTAAAAATAAAGCAACTGGGGCTCCAATGGGTTAAAAGACTTGCCCATGGTAACACAAGTAAATGTATGTAAAAGGCAGAATTAGAATGTAAATCAAGACTGCTTTAACCACATGACATTGTCTTATTTGTTTCAATACTAATTAATAGAATTTAACAGTTTGTCAAAAAATCACAGAAGCATTTCCAGAACTGAAAAGGTCTATGTGATAGAAGCAATATCCTAGTCCTCACAAACATCCAAGTTAGACTCATTTTTTTTCTTAGAAAGTATGAAGATCATCCTTGAGCTCTGGTTGGCTCAAAGAATTAAAGATTTAGGCTGTTGTCAACTCTTCTTTATCATAGGAGTACAAAGTAACCATGAGGAATGTCATGAGTTCTCCAACACTTGATTGGTAGATAGAAAAGCTGAATTATTTTAATTTGTCCTCAATGCTGATTTATGTTTAATACCATTCCTATATTAGTAAGCAATTTTTTTATCAACTGTTTTGAAAGATCTATGAGTAGCTCATTTTCTTTTAATATCAAATTTAAACTAGCAGAGCACTGTCCTGAGTCCAACCCAAACCAGATTAGAGATTATTTGTTTTAGTCTTCTGTCTTTAGATAGATAAGGAATCATGTCCAACATAATTTATTATTTAGTCTAGAAACCCTGACCCTGGCAAAAGAATGTGAAGGAAATAAATTTGCTGTGGGGACACAACAGGAGAAGAGAATAGCTTTCTTCTATTGAAAAAATCAATTCACTCAGACTGGGAGGAGTAGAAAAAAATAAGGATAAAGAACTAGAATATTTACCTTGTCTATGAACTGATTTTTCTTCTATTACTTATATTTTTAGACCTCATTATGCTCCAGTGTACTTACGCAAATTTTTTTTAAAATAGAAAAATGATTTTATGTATCTTGCCAAATGGTTTATTTTATCATATCATCAGGTTATATGGTCTTAATCCTATGTTCCTGAAAATGTGCTATCCTATGAATTAATTTAGTATTTTGAATTGTGGCTTCAGGAGGCTTTCTGTGTGATCCATTTGTTTAAAAGTTATTAGTTTTCACAGAATGCTAAGTAGAAAAAGTATGCACAAAGATGGTATCACATAGGAAAGTAACAGAGTAAAAGTTGAATTACTGACGCTTTAGCTTCAAATATTCTATGTAGTTTGGCTTTCATATTCATTCCTATATATTGTATATGTAGACTTATGTTCATGCATGTGTGTATGTATGCACATACATAAATCAGACTTGCTATACACATGCATATGTATTCATACATGCATATATGCACATGTTGAAATAACAGCAAAATTATAGCTAAACTCAATCACTTAACTTCTACCATCTTATCTTCCTAATAGTCTATAACATATCACTTTTTACTGTATGTGATAATGATTGATAGATAAATACATATACACATATAAGTATGTTAATATGTATATTTTTATGTTTTTTGGTCCAAATACAAACATAATCTTGAAATTTATCAGTTATAATTTATAAATTGTTTTGATTATTAATTTTAATTTACCCAAAATAATTTTCTTTAAAGATATCATTGTTCTAGTTTTCTTACATGCTTAGATATGGCTTTGTTACATTTTATTAACTGGACAGAAATACTGCTTTGAAGCTTCAGCTTGGAAAACCCTGCTTCCTAGAAGAAATTCAACAGAATATGAATTTCAACAAGTCCTACTAAGTTGAGAATGTTTTGAATATGATATCAGTGAAAGTTAAGGACAAAAAAAAAAATCTCAACAAAAAGGTGACATTTTCAGGCCATTATAACACAGAAAAGAAATTAAAATTCACAGTAATCTTCAGTCTTGAGTGGCCTCCTTCCATCTCCATAATGCAGACTTGAGTGGAGGAGCACATTTGCTGTGCACCTATTAGGAGGTCGCATGCAAATTCTCATGACAGTTAAAAAATGCTAGACAAGTCGAGCAGAATATTAAAAAAGAAAGGAAAACAGACAATGGAGCTCTAATGATTCCCCATGGCCACATTAACTATTAACAGAGGCTTTTATTCTTCCATACTAGGGAAGGACAAACTTCAGACATCCTCCTAGATGCTGTTCTGTATCTATTAAGTCACAGTTGCAAGCCCTTAATTGTTTGTGGATCTCATGATGAGCTAGAATACTTTTCAGACCATGAAGTGCCTGAATCTGGTTGTTGGCTTGCTTTCCCTTCCTCTAGATTGCTGCTATATACAAAGGTGCAAAACATGCAAAAAAAAAAAATGACTATAGTTTGGGAAATAGTTGGTGAGAGTGTTTATTGCATGATTTTTTACCTCTAAATAAATCTTAAGATTCTCCTTTAAGTGATGGCATTGATATAGCATCAGGCAGCAAAGTAACAATAATGCTAGGCTAAGAGTCAGAAGGGCTCATCTTTCTAAGTTCAGATCTGACCTTAAACACTTACTATATCTGTGATCTTGAGTAAGCCACTTTAATCCTATTTGTCTATAAAAGGAGCTAGAGAAAGAATTGATAAACCACTTTAGTATCTTTGGCAAGAAAAGCTCAAAATGGGGTCATGAAGAGTTAGACACAACTTAAAAAAAAACTGAATAACAACAAATGAAATAGTGTCTTGTGATAAATTCTAACTGATTGGGGAATTTTGAAGGAAAAAAACCTGGGTTAGTGAGCAGTGTTGACAGTGAATTCAGAATATAGTAATCTGAATGTGATAAGGAACTGCTACATATAATTAAGAGATTTTTTTCTCTAATATATAGATACTGCTTCACATTTAACTGCTTTCTATACACAGAGATATCCAAAACCTATTCAGCTGGAAAACAATATGACTTCTATCCTCAAGGACCTAATCTAAAACAATGAAACACATCATCTTCTTACAATTTAGAAAGATTAAGTGAATAGAAAAGATCAAACATAGAGGGCTGAACCATTCAGAGAAAGACAAATCAACTCCTGATTTCAGTATTAGTATCACATATGCTTTAACAAGTCCTCTAAGTTTATCAGCCTCCCTTCCATACATTTCAAACATGAATGGGACACTAGCAATGAAGTTCCTCTGAGATAGGTGCCATTGACAGTTGAGGGATTATTAAATTCTCACCAGACTTGTCTTTGGTTGCATAAAATATTTGGCAATTTAAGGTTTATGCTGTTGGAAAGGATGACAGCATTAATCTTTTCTTGAGCTAAATTATTTTTGACTTGTTATTCATGAATGTCAAAAGGGATGGCAGTCCAGCTTGAGTAGAAGATAAATAGGAGCTCCATGCTGACATTCCAAAAGTGGTTTCTATATTAAGTTAGCTATGTTGTGATACCAGTGAGCAAAGAGTACAATTTAGCACTGTAAGAGTAAAGGAAAGCTGATCCACTAGAATTAAACATTTGGGACCATCACATGAGAGCCAATGTTGGCAAACTAGTTGAAAGCTAGGCCTTGAGCCAGAAGTGGAAAGGTTGTGTGTCAGATGGGGAGGTGATTTGTTCAGTTACTACATGTGAGGGCAGACAGATGGATATCAAACAAGCAAGAGTAGAGGTGATGGCATGCCACATGTCTCTAAATCCCCTAACATGCTTAACTATAAAAGAAGGTTGGTCTGAATATGACTAAGAGCATGCTCTAAAAAAAAAAGGAGAAAGAAGAAATTAGCCTGTTAAATCTGCAAGGCATCTGCAAGTTTATTTAGACCAATAGAATTAATTTTTACAGTTAAAAAACCAGAGAGGTGAAATGTGTTTCTCAGGGAGATACAGATAGTTATTTTCACAATGTTTCACTTTTTTGTACTGCTGGAACCTGTTACAAGTTCAGGCTCATACTAGGTGAGTAATTAATGTTGAACTGCTGAATTTTAGAGAGAAACTAGATTAGGACCCTGTTCTTTGAATTCTTTAGTTTGTAGTCTTTTCTAATAGGCAAAATTAAAAATAAATGAATAAATGAATGAAAGTAAAATACAAGTCTGCCTTATATGTTTTTTGTTTTTATTCATGTTTACTCATTCATTCATTCAAGTAAAACAATTGACATGGAAAACATTAGGACCTCCTTTTTAGATGAAGTGATAATATTAAGAAATACACATTTCTCCAGTCTAAAGTTCTTCAGTGATTTACTTGCATGAGGAAAACTTTATTAGTACTTAAAGGTGTCAGGAAACAATGCTTTCCAATAAATCCTCCTTTCTCTCCCAGTATCTATTAGTTCTATCAGGGTTTTTTTTTTCTTTTATAAAAATATGTAAAAGTCAAGGATGAAAACTAAAGTCCAGAAAAAGGGATTGAGGATGACAACAAACGTTATAATAAAATGTCACTCATCTAGTTAAGGTCCTGGCTTCTCTCATCCCCAGAAGTTACCAGAGCAAAAAGCTCATCTAATGACAGTCTTATCACCCCTCTCTATATCCTGAAAGGATTATGATATTGACCAAAGGGAAAAGCTCTAGGTTACTTCAATTACTAACTGAAAATGAAGAGACCTTGAGAGGAGTGGTTTTAGGAATTTACCTAAAAAAGTAATTATGATTCCAGATTGATGACACAAAATATTAATTTTTACCTTCTCCTGAATTATGTCATTGTTCTTTTTTATTGTGAAAATTTCCTTACTGAAGATTCCTATAAATGACTTGAAAACGTTTTTTGTTCCAAGAGACTTCCAGGAGTATTGAGTGAACTGTCAAGTTTGGGTATTTCTCTCAAGGATCAGGACTAGAATTTAAAATAATGAGAAATTAATAAAAATTGTTTCTGACAGAATTATGCCTACAAGGCAGAGTGCAGTATTTATATTGTTTTTTCTTGGACAAGTGTTTTATGATTTATAAAGCAATTTCCTCACAAAAATCCCATGAGATCATGAGAACAACAAAAATAATAGCTTCTAGAATACAGGAATTTTCTCAGTCCTTTGGGAGAGATATTCTCTTGGAAAGGGGAAAGTAGGATTTGATAACAATGGGTCAAAGATATGAATCTAAATAGAAAGTAAAGACATTATTAATGCGCTAAGGAATCTAGAATGCTGATTTGATTTTTAAAATCTTACAGGAACATTTAGAGAATACAACCAATGAACAGGATTCCATGGTATCTTAGTACCATAAGTAAAGCATTTCACAGCAAAGAGAAGCATAGGGGGGAAAAAAGGAGAATAAGTAAAGAAAGCAAAGGGGAGTATGGCAGAATTTAGTAAGGGAATAAGAAAACATTGATGGTTCAAAAGCAGAAAACCAAGAGAAGAGATTAGATAATTTTGTAATTGTGAAAAAAATTCTTTTAGACAAAACAACAGTCTCTCATCCAAGGACAGTGAGTAGACGTTACAACAATGGATAAGACCATCTGTTTTACCATGCCCTTGCACATGAGATGGAATCATATTTTCTAATATTAGACCATTAAAGGGTAGGGGGATTTTTTATTAGTAGTACATCAAGATGTCATGAAATGATTGTGATTCTCATTTTTTCCTCACCCTTGCATTTATATAGAATTTTAATGTTGGCTTTTTGTTAATTCATTGTCATCACAATAATCCTACTAAATAGATGTTATTGTTAGCCTCATTTTATGGATGAGGAATTTGAGGAGATTAAGTGATTCTTCCAGGTTCATACAGCTCATAAACATTAAGTATCTGAGGTAGGATTCAAATTGTGGTTCCTAATTGAATTTCTATTTCCTACTCCGTGCTTTAACCCACTATATCACCTTGTTTTTCTTCATATTATCAGCAAGTAATATTATCTTATACTTTGAATAGAGAAATAAAAATAAAAATAATACTTTCTTCAACCCTCTCCAAAATGCTGATACTCATTAAACTAAATCTCTCTCCTTCCTTCCCTTGCTTAGTATTTATTTATGTGATAAGGAGCCTTCCATGTCTATGACCTTCTTATAAAAAAAAAAAAATTGAGTAGGTTGCTTACAAATGATACCAAAAGACAGTATATGTATATTTACTGAAGTTTGCTTTTAGTTTTCACAAAAATGGATCAAGGCTCATAGTTGGTTCACTCTTGCTAGCCTCATCTTCAAGCATTGTGTCTTATCCATTTGTGCTTTTTTTTTTTTTTCCATACTAGACCTGTGATTTTATTGGTATAAGGAACTCCCAGTGAAGAAATTTTCTCTTTCTACGAAGATCAATATCTGCTTGACTAGTTATAATCTTAGAAACTTGCTTGCAGTATTAAGAGATTAAGTGACTTGTCCAGAATTATACATTCAGGCCATGTAGGAGAGGGATTTCCTAACTGCTCAGTCAGCTATCTATTTGCTAAGCCACACTGTCTTTCTAGTACAAAAGAAATTGTGTAAAGTAATGGACTATCATTTTTCATCATTGAATCCCCAGGGAGTAGAACAATGTCCTGCCCAGATTAGGCATTTAATAATTATCTGTTAGGTTTTCACTCATTAATTTAATTCAATCTGATTAATGAATAGAATACCTTATTAATAATAAAACACTTTACTTCCATTATCTTACTATCAATATAGTGTCGCCGTTCAGTTATTTTTAGTCATGTCCAATTCTCCATGATGCCATTTGAGGTTTTCATGACAGAGATACTTGAGCAATTTATCATTTCCTTCTCCAGCTCATTTTACAGATGAGGAAACTGACGAAATCAGAATTAAGTGACTTGCCCAGGGTCCCACAGCTTCTAAGTGTCTGAGGGTCAAATTTGAACTCAGGTCTTCCTGACTCCAGTCCTAGCTCTCTATCCACTGTGCCCCAATGCTACCCTAATCAAGGTAGTAAAAATATGGCCCTGTCCACTTCAGAGTTAAGGAAATTGGTACTCAAAAGAGTTAAGCAACCTGACAGTACTCATACAATTAATGAATAGGGGGCAGGTCTAGGATATGAACTTAGGTCTACTAAAACACAATTGCAATCTCTTTACAAATCACTCAATAAAATCAATGAAATTAGAAAGAAGGTGCCTATAGATTTTTTTAATCCAAGGCCCTCTCAATGAAGAAGGAAACTTAATGTTACTCAGGTCCTAGATTCATCATGGCCTCATATCCATTAGCAGCAGATCCACATTTTAAAGAAACTATGTCAAATCCAGACAAAACAATGCCATAGAATTCCTAAAAGAATTACCTTAAGCAACAGACAATGGGAAACCTCCCTTAGGACGAAAATATCTAAACCTCTTCTCTGACCTTTGATTTCTTGGCAACCATAGGCTATTTTCTATCCAAGCCTCCTCATGCATACAACTTCCAAGCCAACTCGGACTCATTTAGAGGTTAGCCATTTTTTGTATCACAGTCATTTGATGCCATCTATCTGTGGCCAGAAACTCACAGAAAACTCTATGAAACTTCCAATGATAATTGAACTGTTCTAAATATTTGAAGAGGCATAAATGAGTTTGCACCAGAAATGGTTTAATAAAATATTTACAAGGCTATTTTCTAGTGATGCTCTTGGCTACTTCCCTCTTTTCCCCTCCCTCAAGATATATTCTTATCAGCTCATCATTAGTAACCAAGTACAGCCAGTTACAGAAATTGACCTACTATAACAAGCAAAAATGAAGGAGTAACTTCTGGCAGGGAGAAAATCCAGGCAATTTCTCAAAAATTTTGGCATTGCAAATATAGAGATTTTTATCCTAATAAGGAAAGTCTGCCAATTGGGATGGAGAATGGAGAAGAATGGGGTGGAAATAGAACTCAGACTGATCATTTTGTTCTTGTTTAGGCCACTGGCATTAATAATTTAAAAATACATTTATGTGGATCTCTAACAGAAGATAGAAATCTTCAGGAGTTCAGTGATATAGACTACATAGAAATGGGTATCAAATCTGTATCCAGGAAAATCCTCACTCACAAAGTTTTTTTTTAAAAAACCACAATCTATTTAATGTAAGTAGAGAATCATTGGACTGTGATTTACATAATATTCCAGGTAACTAATATGTTAGGTATATATGTATGTATGTATATATGTATGTATGTGCGTGTGTCTAAATGGTGTGTATATACCTTCATATGTATCTATATGTGTGTATGGATATGAAATATCCATATATGGATGGAGATATGGAATAGAGAATCACTGGATTCTGGTTGACATAATAATCTAGATAATTAAGATATTATGTATGTGTATATATATACATACATACATACACACATATATGTATGTGTATGTATATATACATATGTATGTATATATACATACATACATATGTATGTATGTATATATATATATGATGTATAGGAGCATATGTAGGTATATGTATCTCTGTATTTATATGTATAAATATATGTATCTAAATAAATACATGCATACATACATGATACATGGACAATGAAATTTCAAAGACTTTTTGCTATCATCAGCATCATAATTATTTAGAGATCCTCAAATAATACAAATGATAATTATATTTATGCAGTGTTTCATAATTTACATCATTTTCAAGTGCATGATTTCAATTCAACCTCAAAAAAGTCAAATGATATAAGTAATATGGGAATTATTGCCCTCATTTTATAGAGGAGAAAGCGGAAACTCATATTTGTCTGTAGTGATATAGCTGACTTCTGTACAACCTATAATCTCTAAGGACCCTTTCAGCTCTAATATTTTATGATTTTATGATTCATGATGTTTTCTGTAAACTCTTCATTTCCCAGAGATTTAGAATTAAATCTCAGCTCTGTAACTGATTCTTTTAGTGATCATACAACTATTGGAGATATCCATTTCTTGGTCTATAAAAAAGAGAAAATAATGCTGCTCTCATTTTGCTTACTCTTTCTCTCTCAAGATTACTGTTGAGCTTAATTCAATTCTAACTCTAAAACACTAAGAATAAGTCTTTTAAGACAAGGACTTTCTCTATTGTAAAAGATAATAAATAAAAATAATAAACATAATAAATTTTTATCAGAATTTGAAAGAGTACCATTAGCCTTGATCCAAAAAGCCTCTTGCTATAGGTTCATGAAAGAAAGAGGTCATGTTTTATGTCAAAAACATTTTGACTTTTTTTATCAACCTTAAACGATGTTTGCTCATATTTTAGCATTAACAAGTACATCAAAAAAACTATGATAGGCTCATGTTTTATTATAAGAAAAAATAATATTTGAGGAAAAAAGACACAACAGCAAACAAATATTCAAGCTTGAGGAAAAACAAAATGACATGCACAACTTCCTTGGATGCTTTCCAAGCATGTATTTACATTGCCATTTTATTAAAAACTAAAATATAGTTTTATGTAATGTATAACCACTGGATTGAGAGACTAATACTTTGAATTCTTGTGAGCTAAGTGATCTTAGACAAGCTACTCAACTAGTACAAAGCACCAAGATTTTCTTTTATGAAATATATTGGATTAGATCATCTCAAACGGATGTCTCCTCCAGCTAATATTCTATGAAATGAGGGGAGAAAAGGACAAATGATTCTCTGTGGTATGTATTATAAGTTTATCATCCTTTTCTACAATTAAGGCCATCAAAGTAATGTTCACATTCTCTTTTCCTGAAAAAAAAAATCTTAAGACTCATCAACAACAATAACAATAACAACAAATAGTAACCATTCTTAAGATCTTCAGAGAATCTTTATAATTCATTTATTTAACTTTTATTCAATTGAATATTCACCAAATTGATTTATTATGGGAATAATAATCTTTGTGAATAAAATCTTTGTGAAATTCAATAGATTCACGTCTCCAGGCCTGGATGAATTACATTCTTGGGAATCATAAAAACTTACAGCTAAAGTTGCTGAGCCATTGTCAGGAATCTTTGAAAAAAAAAATCATGAAAAATAAGTGAAAAAAGTTACAGGACTGGAAATTGGTGGGTTTTTAATGCATTTTTCCAAAAAGTTGGGAGTAGATAGGAGCATAGGTGAGGTAAGAAGGTTGATTCTTCAAGTCAGAAATCACTGAGATTGATTTTGATTCTGTCAAAATTCTAGATTTAAAGAGATGTTCTGTGCAAATCTAGAAAGAAAAGCAATGATCCTTCTGGGCTATCATAGATTCACTAAGATAAAGACATGCTAGAATTACCTCAACACTATGGGAAAAAATACTTGGATTTCAGTAAGGTATCTAATATAATCTGTAACAAAATTCTTAGACACTACATAGAAAACTATAGATTGGATGATAATACAGATGGATGGATTCTTGACACAGATGAACAACTAGTACAAAAGAGGTCTTTGGCTAATGAATTTGATGTATATGGAAAGATATTTCTTTACTAGGTAGGCTTAAGACTCTATCTTTTATACTTTTCAACTCATTCTTTAGATAAATGAATGATTAAAAGTTGTATACTAGACATGGTGGGTCACAAACACCAAAAGAGATACAGCTGCCATCCTGGTATAGGCCCTATCACCTAACGCCTCAATCACTGCAATGACTTGATGGTTGATCTCCCTATCAAAAGCATTGCTCTAAACTAGTACATTCTTTATTCATCAGGCAAAGTGATATTCCTAAATTTTTCCTTGATATTCTCTTCTCTCTAGGTTTTTGTGACATTGCTTTCTCCTGGTTTTCTCCTACATGCCTGATCACTGTGTCTCTGAATCTTCAACTATATTTTTATATAGAAAATTTACTGAATCTTCATCTATATTATGGGAGTCTCCTAAGGCTCTGTTATGAGCCCTCTGTGCTTCTTCATATATACTATTCCATTTGGTTATTTCTTAACTTCTATCTTTTTAATTATCTCTTTGCAAATGCTGTCAGATCTAGTCAACTATATCCAAAAGAAAACGATAGAGAAAAAGAAAACGAATCTTTATGGTAGTTCTTTTTGTGGTGGTTAAGGATTGGAAATCAAAGGGATGCCCATCAATTTGTGAAAGGCTAGACAATCTGTGATATATGATCATAATAGAATATTACTGTGCTATAAGAAATGACAAGCAGGATGATTTCAGAAAGACCTGGAAAAATTTACATAACTGATGCATGACAAAGTAAACAGAACTAGGAGAACATTATATATAGTAACAGCAATATTGTTCAATGAAGAACTGTGAATGACTTTACTCTTCTCAACAACAGAATGATTCACTTCAATCCCAAAGGACTAATGATAAAGCATGACATCTGCCTCCAAAATAAAGAACTGATATTGATTGAATACAGACTGAAGCATGCCACTTTTCACTTTCTTTCCTTTATTTGAATATTCTTATACAAAATGACTAATGGAAATGTTTTACAAAATTGCATATATATAAAACCTATATCTTAGTGGGAGCATAGGTGATGCTCCCTCTCAGGGCTGCATAATGGAAGGGAGGGAGAGAGAGATAGAATTGAAATTCAAAACTTAAACATTGTTTTTTAATTGGGGGAAACAAAGAGATCTTAAAAGAAGGAAATGGACCCACATGTGCAAAAATGTTTGTAGCAGCCCTTTTTGTAGTGGCAAGAACTGGAAACTGAGTGGATGCCCATCAGTTGGAGAATGGCTGAATTAATTATGGTATATTAATGTTATGGAATATTATTGTTCTACAAGAAATGATTAGCAGGATGATTTTAGAGAAGCTTGGAAAGACTTACATGAACTGATGCTAAGTGAAATGAGCAAAACCAGGAGATCATTGTACACAGCAACAAGATTATACAATGATCAATTCTGAGGAACATGACTCTCCAACAATGAGACAATTGATGCCAGTTCCAATGATCTTGTGATGAAGGGAGCCATCTACACTCAGAGAGAGAACTATAGGTACTGAATGTGGATCACAACATAACATTCTACTTTTGTTGTTCTTATTCACTTGTATTTTGTTTTATTATTCATTTACTTTCTTTTTTATCTGTTTTCTCTTGTGCAGCAAGAGAATCATATAAATATGTTTATACATATTGGATTTAACATATATTTTAACATGTTTAACATATATTGAATTTCTTGCTATCTAGGGAGGGAGTGAAAGAAGGAGGAAAAAATCTGAAACACAAGGCTATGCAAGGGTCAGTGTCAAATTATCCATGCATATGTTTTAAAAATAAAAAGCTTTATTAAAAAATCTGGGGGGAAAGATGCAGTTATGTAGCCCTAACCTTTCTCCTGACATTAGGCATCTCCTGCTACCTAATAAGTATCTCAAACTAGATGTTCCGTAGACATCTTAAAGTCAACATCAACAAAATCAACACATTCTCTTTCCCCATAAATTCTCCCCTCTTCCTATTTTCCCTATTACCATCATCCTCCCACTCACCAAGGCTTACAACTTTAGTTTCATGGTTGCTTCTTCACTCTCTCACACTCCTTACTTTAAGTAATTATTAAATCCTGTCGTTTCTATCTTCTTAACATTTCTCTTATACAGAGCCCTCTCTTGTCTGATCCTGCTATCATCTTGATGCAGGCCTGTATTAAATCAGGTCTGTACTTCTCTAGTCTGCTGGTCAGTCTCCCTCCTTTATCCTTTCTAGTCTTCTTATTCCTCTTCATTCCCCTCCACATTGTCTATAATCCAATGACACCAGATTCTTCTGCTCTTCACAGATGATGTAACATCTCACAACTTCTATGAATTTTCATTGGCTTTACCCCATACCTGGAAGATCCTCTCTCCTCATCCCTGCTTCCCAGCTTCCCTCTCTCCCTTTATATCTTAGCTAAAGTCTTTCTGTAGGAAAGAGCTTTTTCCTAGTCCTCCTTAACTTGGTGTCTTCTCTCAGAGATTATCTCCAATTTATTCCATAGATTGCTTATAATAGCTGTATGCATGTTGTCTCCCCAGTGAGTGAGACTGTAAGCTCCTTAAAAGTCAAGACTTTTCCCCCTTTCTTTTTATCACCAATGCTTAGCACAGTGCCTGGCACTTTTGTTAGATTTTTTGTCATTTCTATTTTTTAGTCATTTCAGTCATGTCCAAGTTTTCATGGCCTAATTTATGGTTTTCTTGGCAAAGATACTGGAGTGGTTTGCCATTTTCTACTCAAGCTCACTTTACAGATTAGGAAACGAGTCAAACAGAATCAAATGATTTGCCCAGAATCATACTTTTTTAACATTATGCTGAGCACATAGTGAGTATTTCATAAATGCTTCCTGTAGTTATCCCACATGCAAGAAGTTTATATTCTAATAAAGGAAGAAAACACATGCAAGAAAATAGTGGCCAAGGAAAGAAATTCTGATGTAAGATATATGGGGATGGTTAGTTGGTATATATGGAAATACTTGGAAAAATATGCTTTTGATTACTCTATTGATTCCCAGAGTAAGAAGTAGAAAGTGGGAGGAAGGAACAGATATATAACCAAAACACAACACAACAAATCCCTCAAGTGGACAACTGGATGAGATATGAAAGTGAGACATGGTTACAGATGTGGGATTAGGTAGATAAATGACAAGCAAGTAACTTATAGTCAACAATCAAGGCATTAAAAAAAAACTGTAACAGTTTAAAAAATAGCTAGCACTTTCATAGTGTTTTAAGATTTACAAAAACTTATCACAAAAGCTATCTCAGTTAATCTTAATAACAACCTTTTGAAGCTGATACTATTATTATCCCCATTTCTACAGATAAGGAAAGTGAAGCTAGGAAAAATTCAGTAATTTGTTCAGAGCCACATATGTCCTGTTTGAGGAAGGATTTTCATCTCATTATCACTGACAAGTCCAGCCTATGCAATAGCCAAGAAAATAAATTCATATGAAAATAATTGTACAAGTATTGTTTATAGGTCAACTAAGTCAATATCATAAAAATATCAATACTCCACAAAATTAAATTACTTATTCAATTCATTATGATCAAAATACAAAGGATTACATTTTGGAAGAGGGAAAAAACCTTAATTCATTTGAAGAGCAAAGAATCCAGAATCTCAAGGGAAGAAAAAAAAGAGAAGGAAGGGATCCTAGTAATACCAGATCTCAAACTCTATAAGAAAGCAATAGTTATCAAAATATTTTGAAACAGGTTAAAAAGTAAGTGAAATAATGGAACATATTAGCTACAAAATTCACCTAAGCTAATAAATGTAGTAACATCAAAGAGTCATTTCCCTTGGGGAATGGGTAGCACAGTGCTTGGAGCACTAGTCCTGAAGTCAGGAGGACCTGAGTTCAAATTTGGTCTCAGACACTTAACACTTCCTAACTGTGTAACCTTGGGCAAGTCATTTGATTCCAACTGCCTAAAAAAAAACTCACTTCCCCCCCAAAAATCCAATGCTACTATAATTATAAGGGAGACACAAAATGGGGGAAAATCAAGCTATTTTTAAAGGGTCTTTAAGGGTTTCCTTTATAAAACATATAAGAAATTGATTCTAATTTATAAGACTAAAAATCATTCCACAATTGATATGAATAGGTAATTCTGAGGGAGCAAAACTCAAAACTATCTTATTTCAAGTCAATATTAAAAAGAGAAATTCAAATTAAAGTAACTCTTAAGTTCCATCTCATACCCCATCACACTGACAAAGTAGGAGAGGAAAAAAGGGAAATGATATGTTGCAAGAAAACAGGCACATTAATGCACTATTATTGACAGTTGTGAATTGGTCTGGCCATTCTGAAAAGCAATTTAAATCTATGTCCCACCCTCAAATCATTAAACTATGTAACCCTTTTGACCTAGAAATACCATTGCTAGGTTAGATTTTTAACCCAAGAGATCAAAGAAAGAGGGAAAAAGTCCTATATGTTTGAAAGTATTTATGGTAAGTATTTTGATGGTAGCAAGTTGTTGGAAACTAAGCAAATACCCATTAAATAGGCAATGGCTGAACAATTTATATTATATGCATATATATGTACGATATATATATTCACATATATTGTATATGTATTGTATATACATATATACTTACACATACACACATATATGCATGTATATTTGTATATATTTAATAGACTGTGGTAATTCTATAACAAAGAATGAAAAGGAGGGTTTCAGAAAAATCTGAGATGACTTGTATAAGCTGATACAAAATGTATTGAGCAGGAGAACAATTTACACCTAAGCAACAACTCTGAAAGCCTTGCTTTCTCTCTTGTGATGGAGGTTGGAAGGGGAAGAATCAACTATAAATCATCCCCTAAACTAAAAGTACTTTATAAATCAATCAGAAGGGGGAAAAAAAGGTATTTTTTTTTGTTTTACTTTCATTAAAGAAAAGTGAAAAATCATTCAATCCCTTTGGACTTTTTAGTTTAAAGTAACTGGATTTTATTTTCCCATATTGTATATAAATATCATCATAGCAGTGGCTTCAGCCTACAATTGTTCTGATGCAAAGTACTTACAGGAATTTTTTAAAGGAAATTTAAATATAGTTTTTAAAAATAGATTTAAGCTAGTTTCACAAGACTCTATGCCTTCCATGGAAAGCCCAAAGCTAAGACCAACACAATTTGAAGGAACTGCCCCTTTCACTGGCTGCTCCTTTGTTTTGTTCATCTACTTCCCTGCCTTGTGGGAATATTTAGCAAATTCCAGTTACATATATACAGCTATTCTTTTAAGAATCAGCTTAAAATTATAGTATGTGGCTTGCTTCTTGTGTACCAGGGGAGGTGTATCTTCTCTTTCACTTTTCTCACGTATTTAATTTTCTGAGTGAATTAAATCCAGGGCAGGGAGTTAACCAAACTCATTCAGCAGAGTTACATTACCATATGAATATCTCTTCTTTTACAAAGTCACTACTCTAGGGATAATTTTCTAGGTCTGATCTTACAGGCTTCCACTGACTGTTGCAGTTTATGGACTATTTATATAGAAAACTCAACTCTATTCATTCACTTTTCTACTGAATCACAGAACAGCTCCAGGTTTGAAAGAAATGATTCATTGATCTATAGCAGGAAGGCAACTCATAAGCCATTTAGTTCAGCCTCCTCACATTTTATATACTAGGAAACTGAGGCCTAAATTTAAGTAAAGATTAAGTACTTGCCAAAGACATTCAAGTAGAATCACAGGTAGAATTTGAGCACATTACCAGATTCCTCCCTATCTCATCTTTAAGATAGAGACAGAGAGAAGGATAGAGAAAGACAGACAGACAGGTAGACAGAGACAGGTAAGTATGTACATATAAATACATATTTTATATATATATATACACATATATATGTTGCTTTTCTATATCTACATACACACATTTTAGATAAAGAAAGACAGTCAGAGAGAAAAAGACAGATAAAAAAAGAAGAATACATATATGCTGCTTTTGTGTACATATATACACACATTTTAGATAGAGAAAGAGACAAAGACAGGCAGAAATGAACATACATAGATTAGATATATAATATCTATATACATATATTGCTTTCCTGTACATCATTGTTTGAATATTGTCTCCCCCATCAGATCTGAAAGCAAAGACTATATTTTGCCTTTCTCTTCATTACCGGCACTAAGAGAGTGCAAGGCATAGAACAAGAACTTAATAAATGAATATTAACTGACATATCTGTCCCTAAACAACCTTTTTAGTTTCTCCCTCAAAAGGAATATATTTTAACCAAGCAGAATTATTCAAAGAACTCTATACATACCCTAAGATTTCCACCTCTATATCTTTCTTTTTAAATATACACATATGCATATAGATACATAAATATGTGTGTATGCATGAAGACACATATATTGCACATATACACATGTGAAAATGATTTTTTGTCATTGATTTATTATGCAAGCTCTTATTCTTTCCCTCCCAATGGCCCCTAATTAAACAACAACAACAACACAAAATTCACTAAAACCTTCATAAAATAAATGTATGCAAAATTCAACAAAACAATTTTCCACATTGGCAATGTCTAAAAATGTGTTTCATCACTTCTCTGAAAGAAGATGGCAGTCCATCCTCAGTCCTCTACACTTGTGATTTTTTATTGGATTGACCAGAAATTTTCAGTCATTTTCTTTATAATGTTGTCATTTAATAAATTGTTCTCCTAGATCTGCACATTTCACTGTATAACACATCATAGACATATTCCTTGTTTTCCCTAAAATTACCTACTTCATGACTTTTTATGGCACAATAATATTCCATCAAAAACATATACTGCAAGTGTTTAGCCATTTTTCAATAAGACAGTTCCTTAGTTTCCACTTTGGAGCTGCCACAAATAAATAGCTGGTACAAGTATTTTTACATGTATAGGTCTCTTTCTTTTTAATTTGATCTCTTTGTGAAAGCAGGCATATATATCTTTGCTCTTACCTAGAATCTCTAGCTGAACCCCAACTGATGAGCTCTGTGATCTGTCCACCCGAAGGAAGAATATCTAATCAACATCCTTGCTGTTACCTAGCTAGATTACTAACTACTATTGTTCATTAGAGGAAGGCAAAAATAATTTTTAAAAATGCCTTTTCCCAAAGCTAGAAAGCTCTTCTTTTCCAAATCCCTGTGATTGTGACCTGAAGGATTATCAAGGCATAACCTAATTTAATATTACTGCTGCCATTCCCTGCTCCCTCATTTCCATCTACTCCATTTACTTAAATTACTCATAAACCTGATTGCAACATATTATTTAACAAACTGTTCTTCGGAACATATTGCATCTTTCATAACAATAACAGAATCATAAATGATAATGAAAATTCACTTTTTCTGCTAGTGATTCTGGTTTTTTTTTTAAATTACTTTAACAACTCTATAAAGTAGATATTATGTCCATTGTATAGCTATCCCTAATTTTTCCTACTTTTATATCCTTAATAAAACTGTCATTACCCTAAAATCAACCATAATAGGAAGTTGTCATTTACAAAAAAGTCCTTGTTAGGACAATTCAGAACTGCCTTGGACATCTAAGAGTTACCTAAATTTCACATTTAGAAAGGATAGCAACGAGTAGCAGAGGCTTGTTACCTATTGAAAATTCATTTTATATAGGTATTTAAATACCAGAGAAGATTGATATTGCCTTGGGAGACAGTCCTTTGTGGCACTTTTCTTGCTTTTGCTGTTGAATATTCAAGTAAAATATCTAACCAAAACACAAAATTTTCTGAAAATAACATGTGACATAAATAGTAAATTAATATTTGAAATACTCTACATCCATGATCTCCTCTTTACCTTAGTACAAATGAATAGGGTAGATAATAATATTATGAACCTATTGTAGAGATGAGGAGATAGAGACAGAATAAATTACTTGCCTAGGGTTCTACAACAAATAAGTATGTAAAAGGAGTTTGGACCCTCATTTCCCTGACTCCAAGACTAGTATTCTCTCTATATTGTCTCACTGGGAACTCTCATCAGATTCTCTTTAAGACAAGGATCAAAGAGAATTCCCACCTGTCAAAGCATGAAAATGCTTTCTCTATATACAATACTTAAAACTAATTATGTGTAAGTGATGAACACCAAATACCAGAAATCCTTTGTGGTGAGATGGTTGGAGTCTCCTCATTGTGACCACTGAAGCATGAAATGTCCCTGATACATTAGGCTAATTATTTTTTTATTCTTAATCCACATAAGCATGTGAAATGTGGCATTTCACTTCTGCCTACATATTCTATTATTTGCTTTGGGCTAATTGAAGCATACCATTGAACCAAGCTAACCTTTGAATCCAGTCACTGCAGCCTGTTTAGTAACCACACAAGGCATACTTCCTAAATTTAACTTTCTACAGCATTAAATACAAATTATAAATATGGTCTGATTAGTTGTTGTTGTTGGTTTTTTTTTTTTTTTTTTTTTTTTTTTTTACAAATAAGCTTTGACTTGGACCAAATTTAGTAAAGCTGAAAGATAAAATGAACTGATAGTTTACTGAGTCCTTGCTTTCAATCTAGAATCAAATTGATCTTGGGTAAGACAGTTAACTGTTAACCCATCAGATTCTTCATCTGTAAAATGGGGGAAGATGGTGTAGTAGAAGATGGTATGTGTCTACTATAAAACTCTTATATCTGGTCAATAAATAAAAATTCAATACAACATAATATTATTTTGTGATTTTCTAAGTCAATATACAATCTTCAGGGATCAGGTTCTACTTGTTTGACACCACTGTCTAGATTGAAGATTGAGTCCTTAGCTTGGAGCCATAAACTTTTTTATTATAATATTCTGGTAACTGTATTTCAATATAATTGATTTATTTTGTAATTCTATATATTTTATTATATGCATTAAAATTATTTTCAAAAAGTGTTTATGGATTTCATCAGACTATCAAAGACACACAAAAATTTAAAAATCTCTTTTAGTGCATAAATCACCCTAATTTATAAAACAAGACAAAACAAAATCACTGAATTAATTACATACTTTTGTTCTTCACCAGTTAGGCATGTCAATCAAATAAATAAATAGACTAAGGCTTTATGCCTGAAATGTAAATAAACAGCAGCCAACCAGGAGATTGTGGTTTCAAGTGGACTGTACAAGAGATAGCTTGGAGGCCAATTCCAGTTGAGATAGTGGAAAGGAGATGTGAGTTGCAATTCTAGTTCTATCACTTACTAGCTGTGTGCCCATCATAATTACTTGTATATAATTTACTTGTATTTTCTGAGCCTGGTTATTCATTTTAAAAATATTTCAATGGCCTATTTCACAGAATTGTTGTGGACAATATACTTTGTAAACATTAAAGTATTTTAGAAACGTTATTAGTAAGGGTTAAAAATAATGTGGTTATAGGTTTATAGATTTAGAGTTAGAAAGGATCTTACCAATAATGGACATTTATAGTTTTTAAATGTGCTTTACAATATTACATCATGGGACTGTCTCAAAAATTCTGTGAGGTTACTGCATTAATTAAGTCTTCCCAGCTCTAAGTTCTGTGTCTAACCATTATATCATGCTGCTTCTTGGGAAATAGTTTATTCAAAATTAGGAATTTTAATCTCCTTCATCAGAAAATCTTGATTATTAAAATGTTGTTTTCCTGCCAACTTATTTAATAAAAACTAGAATCTAATTACAGATGCATTCCCAAGGGGAATCAGATACTTAACATGAGTGGGGGAAATTGTTTATCAAATCAACTGATTCAAAAGAATCTATCAAACTCAAGTTGACCTTAGAAACTTATTTTCTTCACCTTCAGAAAGGGTTAGAACCATTTCACATTATATCTAGGTTTTTTAAAAGAACTCTCTTTTTTAAATGATCAAGAGTTTTCTATTTTAATGACCCAAAACATCATAAAGCAGCCTCACTGCTCCACAAAACCAACCTCTTTACTTATTCAAGTGATCCTATTTCAATTTGTTCTCTACCATAGATTGCTTTCCTGGTATTCCCTCTTATTTCAGTTGTTTTCAATCTCTCTCTGCGTATTGGTTCATTCCTCTATTCTTACATTATAGCAGTATCTCCTCCATCCTGAAAAGACCCTCAGTTGACCCTTTCATCTCTACTATCATTGTATATCTTTTCGGTATTTTATAGGCAATCTCCTTGGAAAGGCTATCTACAGTAGATGTTCTACTTTCTCTGCTATTCTCTTCTTAATCCTTACAATCAAGCTTTAAGCTTATTATTCTACCAAAACTAGCTCTCTCCAAAATTAATAATAATCTCTCAGTTTCTAAATCCAATAGTCTTGAATACTTCCTCTTCTCTGCTCTAACGCTGACACTACTTTAGTATGTCCCTCATTGCCTAATGCCTACCATATTGTAATAACCTGCTTCAAGTCTCTCCCTGTTCCAAGCCATTCTCCATTCAGCCTCTACAGTGATTTTCTACTGATCATGTTATCCAACCTACATTCCATTCACTATTGCTTCTCTATTGCCTCTAAGATTAAAAAAAAAAAAGTTATGTTTGACAGTCAAAGCCCCTCATAAAATAGCCCCCCACTTACCTGTCCAATTTTCTTACATTTTACTCCATAATACATACTCTTTAATCCAATGACAGAGATCTCCTGGATGTGTCATGAATAAGACATTCCATCTCTTAAGCTGGAATACTCACCCTTCTTCATTCAGCCAATTGATCTTCTTAACTTCCTTTCTGTCTTTCCCAAAATCCCTCTTATCACTGGAAATCTTCCCCACCTCTCTTAATTCTTTGCCTTCCATCTGTTAATTATTTTCTATTTTCCTGTATTCAGCTTACTTTGTATATATTTGCTTGCATGTTGTCTCCTCATTATACTGTAAGCTCTTTTGAGAATAATAACTGCCCTTTACGTCCTTTTGTATCCCCAGTACTCAGCACAATGCCTAGCATATAGATGTAGATGTTTAATAGAATTCTTAATAAATGTTGATTGATTGATTAAGGATCAAGAAGCTACAATTTCTGATTTTTTTTTCAATGAAAGTTTCATTTACCCACTTTTAAGAGGAGATCCTATGTAGTAGGGACTCAAACTTGTTTCTTTCCTCCTGAAAAAATTTTATGTGACCCCAAGGTATAAAGGTGTTATACAAATCAAACATTTTCTGATAATAAATCATAATTTCACAAGTTCAACATTTAGTTATGAGTGTTAATATGGGGTCGTAACCCACAGTTTAAGAAGCTGTATTGAATAGCACAATGTGGTTGTCAGTAGGAACATTGCTGTATAATATAGAAGTGTTACCTAAAGCTCTTAAGTGATCATATGAAACTAAAATAGCCCCTAAACTACAAAAAGCATGGTATTGTAGAAACAGTATCAAATTTTTGGTCACAGGATATGGTTTCAAGTTCTGGCACTGTCACTAGTTAGCTCTATAATCTTGGATAAATCATCTACCTGTTCTTTACCTCAATATAAGGAATTCATAATATTGTAGATTTCAAGCAGAAGGAACCTTCAAGGCTATTCATTCCAACTTCTCATTATAGAGATAGGCACCCTAAGTTTCTAACAGGTTAAGTAATTTGCCCAAGTTCACACAGTAGCAAGTGGGCAGGCTGGGATTCAAATTAAGATCATCTGACCCAGTTGAGATAATATTGGTAAAGCATTCAGTAAATAGTAGGTGTTTAATAAATGTTTGTTCCCTTCCCCCTTCAGATTCCAAATCTAATTCTTTCTACAACATCACAGTTAGAAGAGATAATTTCTTCTTTCCAGATCTGAGTGTATGTATCATTTTGTGATTTTTTTCATTCTCTGGCACATAGACCTAGATATAAATATTGGCTGCTCTCTGAATACTGACCCTCTGCTTGCTTCTCAAAAAAGCCTAGCTAATCAAGTAACAACTGTAGATTTAAAGCAGAAATTTACCCTTGAGCTGCATAATAATATTATAAAACTTCCACTCTGGAGACCGCAGGCTGCCAGAATTACTCTGAATCCAAAAGCTGCTGAGAGAAGGAAAGAGAGGAAAACTGTTGGTAGGAAAGAAACAGCCTCTGAGCACCCAGCAACAAACAAAACTTGGAAGACCTGAGGACTTGAAATTGGACCCAGCTTCCCTCCATATTCTCTTGCACAAGCAGAAGGAAGGAAAGGAATGCTTTGCTTTGATTAATCTGAGATCTCTAAAGAAAGCCAGCCTTTCTTTTCATGAGGAAAACAAAGTATGAAGAAGGAACAACAGAGGAAAAAAAGAAAAGAAAAGAAGAGGGAAGAAAGTTTATCCAGAGTGGAAAGGGGCAGAGGCAGCTTTAAAATCAATTAGCAACAGACATCTTGGTAAAGATCAATAAATGTTGAGCTGAATTGAAACAAGTTGAATTAAATAAAAATACTAAAAGTAAAGAAACAGAAGAGTAACAGTCATACAAAAGGCAAGTCAGTCAGTACTATACTGTGATCCTAAGTACAGTCTTTACCTAAAAATACAATGACAAACCAAGCCTTTCCATCATATCTCCCCAAAATTTACATCCAGAATTTGAATCTACAGAAGGACTAGCAGCAATCACATGAAATTTATAGCCTCTAAACAGGAGAAAGCATGATATGTGGAGGACAGTGCTATATTTATAGTTGATCTATAGATTTATATTTGGGGTTCATAATGATTTCCCTGAACAAAAGTCACAATATTTTCAATGTGCTTTATTCAAGGAGTCAGGGAAAGATTTTCATTCAAATGGGATAAAATTCAAAGTTTTAAACTTAAAATGTATATCCTTGACTCTCTGGAAAAAAAATCTGCCTATCCATAATGATTCATTCTCTGGATATCCCAGGATTTTGAAAAGCTTTTTAACATTTATTATCTCACCCTGTTCTCAGAGCAACTCTGTGGGAGTAGACAGGAAAGCATCATCAATTCAATGTTAAAAAAAAAACACTTATGAACCTTTTATGTAAAAAACATTGATTGAGACAGAGGGAAATAAATATGATATGAGATAGTCATAGCCTTCAACAAGCTTACAATCTGATGGAGAGGAAAAGAAACATACGCATACAAATAACAGAGAAAATAGTTAATATGACAAGTATCTGGTCTGGTGAAATGTAGAGTACTTGAGGGGAAGAGTAACAATAATTGTATGAATAGAGACAAATATAAATGCTTTGATTTCTGTAGCATTGTATATTCCATAAAAGAATCTTTTATAATACTATCATTTGAAAGTAATACCTTCCTCCTTAGATTTTCCTAAGAATATTTCTGGACTCTTCTGCCTTTCACACTTGTCACATTGACTGTTGTCTCTATCATTTATATGTGTAAATTTCTTCATAATGTGAATGGAGCATTCCTCTGATCTTCCCAATACTAAATTATCTCAAGGTCCCTGAGGACTAAAGTGAAAAAGGCACAGAGATGGGACAAAGTATAAAGAATAACAGGGAATGTGCATAGAGAGTACTTTTGTGTAGTGAAATGTAGAGTTGAAGAGGAAGAGTAACAATAATTGCATGAATAGAGACAAATATAAAATTTTTGATCCCTATGGTTTTGTATATTCCATAAAAGAATCTTGGGTTGAGACAATTATATATCATTGTGAGACAGTACATTGCAAATGAGGTTCTCTAGCCATGTCATTGTCTCCTGGGAAGCTTTTGTGACATATAATTTTCTTTAAAATGATAAATTAAGATCATATATTCTTCTTACCATTATTGGAAATTCCTGATTAGGAAGATACCTCTAACAGTTTAATTTGACATTTTTCTCTGTGACTTAAGAGCTTTGGAAACTTATTGGAGGCACCAAAATCTTAAATGGTTCACCCCATGTTCCACAGGCAGTGTGTCAGAGGTGGGCTTTGAAGTGTTTTTCTATTACAAGTCTTATTTTTAGGTAAATAACTTTCGGCACAATTTTACAAAACTACTATAATTCTAAGTTTATGAATTAAGAGACTGGAACTGGAAATATATTGACTCTAGCCTGGATTCACATCTGAGACAGTTGAAACAATTATCTTTATGTTGTTTCATATGTTCTATCCCTATGAAACCGTACAGCCAAAATAGAGTGATAAGATATCTTATTGTAAAAGGGACAAAGACCTAGGAGCCTCAAATCATCAAGGATGAAATCACTGAGTGTTCAGTGAACCCAGGAGACTCAAATCCATCTAATTCAGATGACCATCGTGAACTCCCATCTCTCTTCCTGTTGAATCCCGAAGTCCAGTATATCTGAGACTCTACTGTTTGGCCCCAGTGAATCCTTTGCCATGGAAAAAAAAAAAAAAACAAAAAAAAAACCGCTTTTTGCCATTTGCTCATTCTCCCACATACTCCTGAATCCCTATATGGGAAGATGATACTTGCATTTCTTTTTAAAAATTAAATCACTAACAATGATCACTAATAGTAGAGATAAAAGGAATATCCATAGATAGAGGGTATTGGTAAAAGGTGAATTTGAGGGAATGACATAAAAAGTAATTAAAGCATGAGAAAGAAGAATATATTGGATGTACATACACCCTTTGAACCAACAATACCACTAATAGATCTCTACCCCCAAAACATCATAAAAATGGGGGGGGGGGAATGACATGCAAAAATATTTATTGCACTTGTTTTCATGGTGGCAAATATTTCATGGTAGAATTTATATGGAATTGAGGTGATACCAATCAATTGAAGAATGGCTGAACAAGCTTGATATATAAATAAAATGGAGTACTTTTGTGCCATAAGAAATAATAAATGGGCAAATTTCAGAAAAACCTGAAAAGACTTGTAGAGACTGATGCAAAATAAAATGAGCAGAACCAGGAAAACATTGTACACCATGTCAGCAACATTATGTGATGATTATGAATCAGGTCTTCTCAGAAACACAATGATCCAAGAGAAGTACAAAAGCCTTATGATGGAAAATTCTGTCCATTTCTAGATAATGAAGTGATAGCTTCTGAGTGCATATTGAAGAATTTATTTAACTTTATTCTTTCTTGTGCTTTCAATCTGTTCCTTCTTTCACAACTATGACTAATATTAAATTATGTTTTACATAGTAGCATATGTATATAATACATCAAACTGGCTCCCATCTTTGGAAGAGGAGAAGAAGAGGGAAAGAAGAAAGGAGAGAGAAATATTTGGAATTTAAAATCTTGTAAAAATGAATGCTTAAAATAGTCTTGACGTAACTGGGGGAAAATAAAATATTATTTAAAATGCAAATAATAATAAAACTACATTACTGATTTATGTTAGTCTTTTGTGAAACCTCTATAACTGTCATTAAACACAAAGACATAAATCTAGAAAAACAGGTCGAAATAAGTTTAGAAATAATCTTGAATTCAATATTTTAAAAGTTCATACTTGAATGATTATATTATTAAAACAAGATTGAAGAGCCATTATAAAGGTAATAGTGTGAATAATAGAATGCAAATAAGATTGATATCTTATTATGATAATATTATCAAGAAAATTTTAACCAAGAATTTTAACTAAGGTAGGAGCAGAATGTATGAACATGCAAGAGGTATTATGCTAGTAGAATGAAGAAAATTTAGAAAAATATTGGAAAGGAAAAAGTGTCCAAAATGACATTGGATTTTTCACCTAAATAACTTGAAAAAGCAATAGAAATAGAGATGTTAAAGAAAGATGAAGGCTTGGAGTTAAGAATTCCATTTTAGACATGTCAGGTTTAAGGTGATGGCCAGCCTTATCAGGAAAGCATTTTAACATGTAAAATTTGAGCTCTTGTAAACCAGATGGGAATAGAAGTGTAGATTTCAATTTTATCTGCACAGATCTTAAAGAAGAAAAAGAAAGAAGGGATAGGGATGTTTTTAAGAATGAAATTCTGACTGCAAAAAGTAATTATTTCAATGATGAAAAAAAGAACCTGTCTGAAGAGATTTGGATTCATGGGGAAATTATCACCTAATTCAGATATGTAAAAGAGAAATACATAAGATAGAAATAATAGAAGACATCTGAGAATAAATATGGAAAATGATACGGTCCTAAAATAAGAAATTTAGGAAGACTATAGCACAGAATGAGCCAAAGCTAAAAATGAAGATCAAGGACAATGATAGAGTTTTGGGTCTTGTTTTTATCTTTATGGGATATATAAGAAAGATCAAAGAAAGAACAAAATTTCAGCTTGGGGTAGATGGGACAAAGATACTAAATAATTACAGGAAGACAAAATCCCTCAGCTGCTATTTAACTTCTAGTTTTTATTACCAAGCAGAATTAACTTATTTTTTATTTTTATTTAAATGAGTCCCAGACTGGAAATACAGTGACTTCTTATAGCTAAATCCCAATAAAGATCAGCAGAGAAGTTTTAATTTCCTTCATTATTTTTTTTCCTGACATAGGTCATTTCTCCACCCTTTAGGCAATATGTTGGCCCTCCACAACAAGGAAATCACTACATTGGAGTTTGACTAAGTGTAGTTCACTTGATTAGATTTAGTCTTTATGTTCTATTTGACTTCTAGATTTAGACCCTCCAAAAGGTAAGAAAGGTTTTCTAGGCTAGAGTTCTACTTTATGTTTTTCCATCCTAGGAATGAAATCTAAACCAGATATCCATTGTCTCATTTTCAGGTTTCCTATCTCTCCTCTTTTAAAAGGAAAGGATACATGCTATTAATTCATGAGTAATTTAGACAATACTGCAAAAATTTCAGGCATTTTTCTGGTCATTACTACATGGGCAAACAAATTAATAAGATGCTGCCTTTAGAGTCTCAGGAATGGTCCTCTCCAGGATCTGAAATTTTTCTGTGCATTAGTCTGTACCTGCAATCTCAGAACAGAAATGAGGAATGGATAAAATATTACATCCATGTGATGCTGACAGATTTTCATGAATATAATGCTGAAAACAGAAAGGAAAGTGACATCTCCAAGGCATCACTGTCTCCAAACCCCTCTCTTTCATCTTAAAGACACACATGCAAAGGCATGGATCAATTTTCATTTCACTCTCATTCTGGCAGCTACAATATTGAAATCTAACTCTGCTCCCCAAGAGGCTTTTTTATTTGCCTCTTTGTCTTATTCAAACTGGAAGAATATAGCATATCACCTGGTATATTTCTCTAGAGAAATCTGACAATATTTTAATCTAAGGAAAAAATACTAAATAGAGATGATTTCTGTATTTTACAGAATAAGAAATTAAATCACAGAGTTAATATGTCTGACATAATGTATTATTGACTTAGCTAGCACTAGGACCTAGTTGTCTGAAATGCAGCCTGCAGGGGTCTTTCCATTACCAAAAGTGAGAATGCTGTTTTGGTACAAGGGCAATGCTATAGTGGCAAGGGCATTTGAAATTCAACTATAGTAATGATTTTTATGATAAATTTCATCAATACAATAATAAATTTCATATGAAAGCATGTCCCTAAAACCTAACTATGTATAGATGTTTTCTTTTTTTAAGCCTAATATAACATTCTCTAAAAGCAGCTGTAAGTTCTCTTTTCTGAATTTGCTGGCACTGTCTACACTATTTATGTTATTTTTAGACAACCATTCTACTTTCCTAATAAGTATCCTTTAGTTTCTTCATTTCTTTTTTTACACTTAGCAAGCTTTCCTTTTTATCACATCATCTCACTTTATCTCTCTGTGGTCTATGCTATCTTTCTTTGTTTCTGTCATCCCTAAAAAGTACTGTATTTAAAATAAAGACGGTAATCAGAAGATAATGAATATGAGGCATTGGGTAAATGTTAAACAGTAATCCTTCAGCTTAAATTAAGCAAATATCTTCCACACATTTTAAATTATCTTAAACTATCATCCATCTAAACACTCACATAGATGGTCTATATGAGTTATTATGCCAACCCATATTCTCACTTGTTGGGAAATTAAACTTGATGATTCTTAGTCAACTAAGACAGTAGAAATGCTAATGACAAGCACTACTTGGATTAATGATAATGAAATTAAGAACCCATCATTTAGTTGTGTCTGCCTTTATCAATGAATTTATAAAAAGATCTTTTAAAAAGTTGTATCTGCAAAAATTCCAGCAATGACTTTGTAGAGCTTCTATGTTAATGATAGGTGAAGGGATGGAAATAGAACAGAAAAGGCTTATCAGTGGAAATGAAAAACCCTTCTTCTGAACATAGAATACTTATAAGTCTCAGAGAGAATATTATTATTCATATAGTTTTCATATATTTCAAGTCCCAGAAAAGGAAAAATACACATTCATCCTCACTCCCCACCCCTTTCATGTTTCTCTATTTTTAATTTTGCCCCATGGCTAATAACTATTTTGATCATTTAAGCTAATTAATTCGAGGTGAAAACATCAAGCCATTCCCTTCAAAGAATTCACCTGTTGTTGCACAAAATGTATTTATATAACTGAATTGATTATGAATATAGATACAGTTTTAGTTCTCAATTACAATTTTAAAACCACTCTTTCTCTATACTCTTTTTGAACTTCATTAATTTCTTAACAAACTGACTTAAAACAAATTATCTTCTCTGAAAAAAAAAGTTTTCTTATCTTTAAAAGGAAGGGTAAAATTAGATGAACTCTAAGGCTCTTCACAGCTTCAATATTCTAATTTTATATTAGCAAATGTTATTTGATAAGCTATTTAAACCTTTCTGAGGGAAGGTTTTTGTTTGTGTGTGTGTGTGTGTGTGTGTGTGTGTGTGTGTGTGTGTGTGTGTTTACCTTTCTTAGTATCTTTGCACAGTTCCTGGTATATAGTAAACTCTTAATAAAAGCTTTTTGATTGACTTGATTGAGAAAAGATCCCATGGGAATCCAAATTTTTCTCATCTTCAAAGTACACTGATAGAGAGACTTAAATTACAATTGGTAGTATCATTTACCTATTCTATTATTAAAGTGATGTAGTTTATTTCCCTGGCCAAGAAGTAAAGAAAAGACACCAAAATGGGTAATTATAAGAATATAACTCCCAGCTACTTGTGGCTTAGGAATATATGACCATATATATGACATAGACTCATAAGGTTGTTGTTCTTGTTGTTTTTTAATTTCTCAGGTAACTTAGCCTAAGGTAAAAATCACTTATAAAAGAAGCAGTTAATATTTTGTGTATATATGCACATAATCAACATCCAAAAATATTTTCATAAATAGTTAAAAGTCATGAGATAAGTTCATAGATATCAATTTAATATAATAAATAACAAATAATTAATATAAAACCAAAATCTTAGACAGTATAAAAACTATACCCTATTTTTTAAATGTTCAGTTAATGAAATAAATTATTTTGCCCTAAATAATGATATAAATAAATATCACTTTCTGGTTTTATAGTGTTTTATACACCTTAAATATTATCTAAGTTAAGCAATTTGCCTAAGATGACACAGTGAGTGTCTGGGGTTAGATTGGAATTCAGATCTTCTTAACTTCAAGTTCTATTACATAATTCTTACCTGCCTTCCGATTTCCTTCTGTGTTCATCTTTTTTCATTTCTATACAAATTTTTATAGTTAAGCTCAGACAAAATAAGTGATTCATTCCAACAATTTCAATGCAAATGGACACGATATGCTTAGAATGTAAATATGAGTCATCTATCAAAAAATAAAATTGACTTCTCTGAGCCTCAATTTCTTCTTCTATAAAATGGGCATAATAATAGCATGTACTTCAAAGGGTTATCATGAAGATCGAATATGAGAGTATATGTAAAGATATTTTTAAAAACTTGAAAATACTATATAAATGCTAGTTATTATTAAAGAAAAATAGTTGCTTACAATCTCTGAAATGTGGAGGGCTTCCTATGGTAAAAAAAAAACACATTATTTATTATTAATATGAGAAAGAATTATCTGCACTAGTCACATACTGACTAAATTTGAGATGAATAATTCATGATTATGGTCAATTTGCCTACAAAAATTTACATATTAAGACGATTATTGCACATCATGTTCTACTAAAGAAAAATCCCTGTAAAAGTTCTCTCTCTGTATAGTTTTAAATTTAAAAAAATGAGAATACATTGATTTTTCCACTTTAATTTTCCTCTCATTCATCAGGTTCAAAATTAGTTCAGGATTTCAAGCAGATACATATGAATTTGAGAGCAGTTTATCATTTCTACTGTTTTTTCCCATCTTTACTTTGGTGAATTTTGGTTATTCTGGCTTTACATTGTAACCAAGTGAATTGTTCTCAACGTTTTTTTTTTTTAAGAGAAGTTGGCATACTAAAAAAAGATCAAGAAACAATAAGCATACAATGATTAGGAGATTTCAATGTTGTACATCATATGAAGTTAATTTCCAAGTCCTCTTTTACATCCTTTCAGAGAGTCCCTTTAGGTAAGGGATTTCTCCTTTTGCTGTGGGAATCTAGGAAAGGTTATATACCAATATGTTATATTGAACATAGAACAGAGTTTGGTTTTTTTGTTTTTTTTAAAAAAAAATAGTATAAATACTGCTAGGTACAGTGAAGCTACCTCATGGCTTCTAATAAACTTTTTTTTAGTAACTTTTTCTATTCTTTGACCCTTCTTTTCTATTCTCAGGTTCTCTGTTTCTTTTGCAAAACTCTGAAGTAGCAGAATTTGCTTAGATGTGGCAATTGGAAATTGAAAAATTTGTCTTCAATGCCCATCAATTGGAGAATGGCTGAATAAATTGTGGTATATGAATATTATGGAATATTATTGTTTGGTAAGAAATGACCAACAGGATGATTTCAGAAAGGCCTGGAGAGACTTACATGAACTGATGCTGAGTGAAATGAGCAAGACCAGGAGACCATTGTACACTTCAACAATACTATATGATGATCAATTCTGATGAACTTGGCCCTCTTCAACAATGAGATGAACCAAATCAGCTCCAATAGAGCAGTAATGAACTGAACCAGCTATACCCAGCAAAAGAATTCTGGGAAATGAGTGTGAACCATTACATAGAATTCCCAATCCCTCTACCTTTGTCCACCTGCATTTTTTATTTCCTTCACAGACTAATAGTACACTATTTCAAAGTCTGATTCTTTTTGTACAGCAAAATATGGACATATATTGTATTTAACATATACTTTAATATATTTAACATATATTGGTCAACCTGCCATCTGGGGGAGGGGGTGGGGGGAGGGAGGGGAAAAATTGGAACAAAAGGTTTGGCAATTGTCAATGCTGTAAAATTACCCATGCATATAACTTGTAAATAAAAAGCTATAATAAATTTTAAAAAAAGAAAAACTTGTCTTCAAAGTAATTTGCTGACACTCATGTCTGTAAGTAATAATGTATTGAGGATCAGGATCAATTGATTCTCCTTTAAAATTTTTTTAAAGAAAATAAGAAATATTTAAAGCTTCTTTCAGCTTTAGGATTCTCCTTTTATCTCACTCTCCATTCTTTTCTCCTGCTACACACATGCATATTGTCAGCTATTTGCCCAAAGTATACTATATTCAACTGGAAATCTCTATGTAACCATCATTGCATTTATTTTCTTGGTTCATTTGTTAGTTCCTAGTACAAAGGATGTACTTTTTTTTTAAACATAATCTATGTTGTCTGATTGTTTGGGAATACAATCTGTAGTTTACTTCTATATTAGAGCATGCTATTAGTCTGAAAGATAGTTGTTAATATCTTAGAATAGATTAGATTGAAAAGTAAAGTTCAACAGGGTTCACTTTTATGAAACTGGACATCTTCCCAGTTCTATTTCAATCAAGGATTTCATAACTTAGATATAATTTATTTTAAAGCAAATACTGAGAATCTTAATATGCTATAGATTACTAAAATATATTTCAGAGTCAAAAAGAGTGAATCTTTAAAAAATATTAGTTTGAACTATTCATATCTTGCCTTTATTTCCATTAACATTTTCCACTCTTGGCTCCTTTTGAGAATCCTGCAAGAGGGCAAGAGGATTTTGCTAGACTTCTGGGACAGGAAGTATTGCTAACCAATAATTTCTAGAACTCTAATGTAAAAATACAATATCTGTGACATAATTTCCCACACCTTAAAGTATACTATTTCCTTGCTATAGCATCAATCCATTAAAACCTCTAAGAGAATAAGATTTTTTAAGGAATATGGTCAATCTTGGACTATTAACATTTGGACAGAAGATAGACTATAAGGGAGGAAAAGCAGCATTAATTTGGAAATTGAAGCTCTAAGCATAATAAGGGGAAAAATTTGGATTTAGAGTAACAAACTTAGTTTCCAGGCCTAGTTCTTCAACAGCTTTATATTCATTGAAGTTTTACTAATCAATTTTTTAAATAATCTAATATAAACCTATTATATGCAGAATTACTTGCTGGGGAGAAATGGGAATATGACATAAAACCTACTATTTTGGAATCGACCGTCTTTTAGGAAAGTTTTTAGTTGTGTCTGATTTTCTGTGACCTCATTTGGGTTTTCTTGACAAAGATAGTAGAGTGATTTGCCACTCCTTCTTCAGCTCATTTTACAGGTAAGGAAACTGAGTCAAATGGGGTTAAGTGACTAACCAAGAGTCACACAGCTAGTAAGTGAGGTCAGATTTGAACTCAGGTTTTACTGATTCCAGGCCTAGATATCTTTGTACCACCCAAGAGATCTAAAAATAAAAATGGGCCAAAACAGAAGAAATGATATGTTGCTCTCAAATTCATAGTTGACAAACCAATGTATCTGCTCAAAGTCCTAAACTAATTCTGAACCTGATGAGTGATAGGAAAATGGAAGTGGAAAAATCAATGTATTCTCATCCCAATTTTCTAAATGAAAAATTCCTCTGCAAGTAGAGAGAGAGCTTTTGAAGGTTATTCTATATATTATATACTATAGTATAGTATGTACTATATACTATAAACCAAGAAAAAAAATTCAGTGGTAGTTATATAGTAATTCCCAGTTGAATACAATATACTATATACTTTATATATGATGTATATAAAGTATAAAATATATAATATACTTTTTCTTTAGTAAGGAATGGTGTACAACAATCATCTTAATATGTAAATTTTTATAGGGAAACTGGCCATAATCATGAATTATTTATCTCAAATTTAGGTAATATGTGGCTAGTACAGAGGTAATCATTCCTCATGTTAATTATAAATAACATTTTTTATGACAGGAAACCCTCCAAATGACAGAGGTAGTCTCTAGGCAACTGTTTATCTTTAATAATAACTAGTATTTATATCGTATTTTCAAGTTTTCAAATCTCTTTATATGTACTCTCATATTTGATCCTCCTAATGACCATTTAAGGTACATGCTATTATCATGCCCATTTTGCAGAAGAGGAAACCGAGGCCCAAAGAAGTTAAACAATTTTCCCAAGATCACACAGTTAATGAGTATCTGGGGCTGGATTGGAATTCAGAACTTCCTGAATCCAGGGTTCTAGTACACAATTCTCACCTGCTTTCTGACTTCCTTCTGAGTACATCTCTGCATTTCTATACAAACTTTTATAGTTGAGAACAGAAAAAATAAGTGATCCAATCCAACAATTTCAATGCAAATGGAAGGATACAATATGCCAAAGAAATTAGTATGAATCATCCGTCATAACAGAATATTGTCAAATCATTGAGCTGGCAAATGCCTCAGACTTTAATTTTGTTCAAAATCCGTGCATTAAAATCATCCTGCTGGGTGATGAAAACTGTATTTTAAAAATTATATGGCCCAAAGTATTGTAGGTTTATTAAAAGCATTTTGAGAATTTCAAAGCTCTAGAGAATTGCACAATTGAAAGGTCTGAAACTCCCTCAGTAGTCACCAAATCAGAGTGTGCTAAAGCCAGTTGCATGGGCTCACAGAACTATGAGAATTGACACTTGGAAATCAGCAGGTGCTAGAAATCAGCATTAGATTATTGTTTTGGGGATTGTCTACATTTAAGAAATCCATGGGGAAAAATGCTAATAATTCAGATTAAGCTTAAAAATGTGTCTATGTCTTCCTGAGTTGGTTATTCAACATTTACCAGTTGCTGCACTAGTCCAAAAGAAAAAGACCTTGCAAAGGCTGATTTTTGTTGTCAATTATGTTAAAAATAAGTATTTCCTTTTTTTGTTATGGGTCCCTCATGCTTGATACAATTTTGAGCTTGATTCTAGACTTAAAAAAAGAAAAGAAAAGCAATGAAACTATTTTGTAAAAATCTTTAAACATAAAATAACTTAAGGAAAAATTGAAAATTTTGAAAAAAAAAGGTTTGGGTATATTTCTGACATTATGATTAAATCTTGCTATTTTAAAATTTATTGTCAATAAAATATTCATTGTCAATTAGATTTATTATTTTTCAAGCACTAATGGCCATGGAATTTCATTTATAGGCAAATCTATTGCAAATGGACAATTACTACTAATGATAGCTCACATTTACAAGGTGATTTTGTTAAAACACATAAAGTTAAAACATGATCATTGTTTTCCCCCTTTTATAGAGAAGAAATTGAAGCTCAGAAAAGTGATTTGCTTATGATCACACAGTTAAGTTGTAAAACAGGAAAAAAAATGCTTTTTTTAGAGTATAAAGCCAATCAGCTTTTCATCATAAGCTTCATGACATTGGCTCTCATATGGGGTTGTTTGGTTCTGTGGTTTGAATTCTGTCCTACTTAAGAAAAAATGTGATTAATTATTCTTACCATTTAGTCTCTTTATTTTCTTTAAATTTATGCATGCATTTGTCATCTTCTCTGTTAGAATGTAAACTCATTATAAGTAGGAATTATATTTGTATGTCCAGAAGCTAGCACATTGCCTGGCATATTGCCTGGTGCTTATTGGTTGGTTGATCCAGAAGAATAGCATTTCTTCATTACCTGCTCTACTTCACCTACCAGTCCAATCTTATCATTTGAACTCTTCCCTATACTTTCTGACCTTTCAAGGATACTGGATTTGTAATGACCTCGGCCTGTAGCCAAGTCCACACACGGATTCTGCTAAACCACTTTGATTAATCCTTCATTGGCCAAATTCAAAATTTCTTTAGAACAGTGGTTCTAGACCTTTTTATTCTCATTAGCCCTTTATACTCTTAAGAATTATTGCAAACCCCAAAGAAATTTTCTTCATGTGGGCTATATCTATTTTACTTACTATATTAGAAAACTAAATTGAGAATTTTAACATATTAATTCATCTAAAAAATAAACTTATTGCATGTTACCATATGTATGAAAAAAATTTTTGGATACTCATATATGCTTCTGCATTAAAATCTATTGTGACAAGGTATTTTAACTGAAATATATGAAAGAAATCTGACCTCACATAGATACATAGTTGGAAAAGGGAGGAATGTCTCAGTAGGCAAATAACCTCTTAGTATTATTATGAAAAAATAATTTTGACATTGCAGATCCATGAAAAGATTTCATGGACCCTCATTTGAGGATTACTGTTCTAAGAGATAAAAGAATATTGTACAAAATCAAAATATAAAATCTTCTATTTATTCCTATCACAGAGCATATTCTCTATTCATTTCTCTCAGAATTCAATTCCAACTGTATTGAAGGATTCAAAAAGTTAGTTATATGGTGATGACAGTTTACTGACATTTACTTGTAATCATTTTTTAATACTCCTTTACCTTCCTAGAGCTCCAAATACATCCATTTGTGATTCTTTGAAAATAAATTCATTTGAATAAGTGAAAGTGAGTTTCAAGAAATCCTAATCTCAAGATCATGGATAAAAGAGAAATCATTCTCTCTAGCTCAATGGTGTATAGATATTCACAAATGTCAGCAATATCTACACCTCTGATTCTTTCTTCCAGGGGCTATGCTGTCTTCCCTACTCAAGGTTCTATATTTTAAAGTTCTCCTGGCCCACAACTTCTGGACATACTTGCTAAGGGTGTCACATCTATTTACATGGTCTCCAATTGCTCTTACTATTTAGACTCTTTTCTACAATTTCAAATCATAAGCATAGATGAAAAAAGAAAACAATTGAAAAGAAAAAAATAATATAGAGTATTCTTTTACTCTAACCCATTGCCTCTTTTGCAGGTCTTTTTTTAGAGCTTTTTTAGAGCTCACAAAGGCTACAAAAGCTAGGGGAGAAGTAACCATTATTCAAGGTAAGGTTTGCATATATAGCAAGTTGAAAAATTCATTGCATTCCTCCAGCTAAAAACAACCTATAAGGCCTCCTAGAAGACACATTTTTTTTATTTAATAATTTTGAAAATAAAATACTGAAACTTTGAGCAGTCATAGAGTTTTTATGGAAGTGCTTATGATCACTGCTCTGTTCTTTTGATGAATAGTCAGATGGTGGATCTCTGCTAAGCCAAACTTGAGCCTTCTGAGGTATCTCCTGGGATTTTCCAAGAAACTATACAACTCAGAAATATCAATTACCATCTGCAGCTTGAAACACAGTCAAAATGTACATGACCACAACTCAAGTAAAGAAAAGCAACCCTGTTTTTTTCTGTGAAACATAGTACTGCAGCCCATAAGAGATACTAATAGCTAGAATATGAGAAATATTGTTTTTTAAAAATCTGAGAAAATAACTTGATTTTTTTGTTATTAGTGTGAAATTTTTCACATCATTTTTAAGCATATCTATAATGCCCAAATTTATTTCTCCCCAAAGGAAATAACCAGAATCATTTAAAACACACTTTTTTGAATTTGGTCTATAACTGTCAAGGTTATAGTCAACAATGAACCGCTAACTCAAACATCTTTAAATTTTTTTTTTTTAAAAAAAAGCCTTCTTTAGAGCTCCATCTACTCCCAAAGCCCCTATGACAAAGGTAAGAAAAATGTGAGTTTGGGGATTTGACCTTTTGGTAATAATGCTATTTGTATAAATTGCCATAGAAGTAAGATAATGTCAGATAATAAGCAAACAAAGCAAATATAAGAGCCTAGCCCACAACAAAACTAGAAATAAAACTTCCAAAGCTTTTTAAAATGGGAGAGACAGTATATCTGGTAAAGATTCAATCTAAATGTTTTAGGTATTTAACCAACCAAATGCTCCCATCTGAGGATGACAATCTTACTGATTGTGAAAAGCCTGTGCATGCAGCACCTTCCTAAATGAAGGAATGAATTGAATTGAACAAATGGATGAATGAGTATTTATTAAGTAGAGATCTCTATGTTTAGGACAGTGGATACAAATCAAAATCAAAGACAGCTTTGCCCTAGAGAAGCTCACATGCAAATGAGGAATAGAATATACATAAGGGAAAGTTGGCTAGGAAAGAATATTTGAGAGGAACAGATTGATGCATCCTCTCTAAAATTAATGGCATAGTCTTAGGTGACTCATTGGATAAAATCATTAACCTTAGAGTCCAGAAGACATGATTTTAAATTCCTATTTAGATATGTTCTACCTATATGTCTGGCTACTGAAATTGGCAAATTACTTAGCCCAAATCAACCCTGTTTTCCTCATCTGTAAAATAGGTATGATAATAATAGCACCTACCTCACAGAATTGTTGTACTGTATCAGATAACATATGTAAAGCATTTTGTAAACTTTAAAGCACTATATAACTTTTGACTATTATTATTATTTCCAAGAGCTACAGAGATATGAGGAAGGAAAGGAGAAGGGGAGCGGGGAAATGAAGGTAAAGTGCCTAGTTACTCCCAAAAGATAGCCTAGAAATTGGAAGTAGCAAAGAACATGGATGGTTTGGATTGAGGAGACAAAGAATACCTACTGTCTAGATTATCATGTACAAATATAAAGCCAACTCACTGAATTTATCTATCAAATAATGTCTGCATTTCTGATAGAAAATAAATTAAGCTGAGCATTGAAAGGAGGATTTGGAACTGGGTTACACATGGGAAAAAAGAAAAGTGCTTTCAATTTCACTTCTTAAATAAAAGCCCATTTTTTTAAAATCATTTTTTTCTAACAAAAAAAGTGAAAAACTAAATATCTTTTTGTTGTATGGACATTTTAAAATTTATTTTTACTAGTAGCTTTCTTATTTTCAAAATACATGCAAAGACATTTTTCAACATTCATCCTTGCAAAACCTTGTGTTCCAAATTCTTCTCCCTCCTTTCCCCCTACCCCATTTAGACAGCAAGCTGCCCAATATAGGTTAAACATGTGCAATTCTTCCAAACATATTTCCATACTTATCATGCTGCACACACAAAAATAAATCAGATCAAAAGTGAAAAATGAGGGAAAAAAGCAAGCAAACAACAACGAAAAAAAAAATACAACATAGTATTTTCACCTTTTTGTTGTTGTTTGCTTGTTTTTTTTTCCACATTCAGTCCTCATGGTCCTCTTTCTGGATGCAGATGACTCTCTCCATCATGCCTATTGGAATTGGCCTGAAATACTTCATTGCTGGAAAAAAGCCAAGTCCATCACAGTTGATCATCAAATAATCTAGTTATTGCTGTTCACAATGTTCTCTTGGCTCTAGTCACTTCACATAGCATCAGTTCGTGTAAGTTTCTCTAGACCTTTCTTAAATCATCCTACTGATCATTTCTCACAAAATGATAATATTGCATTATATTCATATACCATAACTTATTCAGCCATTTCCCAAATGATAGGCATCCACTCAGTTTCCAGTTCCTTGCCACTACTAAAAGGACTGCTGCAATCTTTTTGCACAAAAAAAAGTTTATTTTAATATAATCAAAATTATCCATTTTGCATTTCATAATGTTCTCTAGTTCTTCTTTGGCCATAAATTCCTTCATTCTCCACAGATGTGAAAGGTATATCATCCTTGGTTCTCCTATTTTGTTATCACCCTTTATGTCTAAATCAAAGCCAATCTTTTTAATATCAATATTTTTCATCTAATGCTACATGACAAGGAGCCATGAAACATCATGCTCATCAAAGAATTAAAGTTTCCATCACCACAAAACAATAGGAAGATACTTTTCAGGACAGCATAAATATGGTAAAAAAAAAAAAACAAACATATTATCAATGAAGAAAAACAATGTAGAGTATATCATTGAGGAGATATATAACCCAAAAAGAAGGACTAGTCATATGGCAAGAACAAGGTATAAGTGAACTGTGTGGAAAGGTGAAGAACTTACAGATTAAGCACATATTGATCAGAGACTGTTAGTTAAAGTAGATCAGGCCTATAGGCTCCAGTCATGTGATTTTAGATAAGGCCTGGACTGCATTCCATTGCCCAAAGAAGGGATTACAGGCAGAAGTTATATTATCATTTTCTCTACTGCATTCCACTGACCAAATAGGGCAATCACAACATATAGAGGGTGGGATTTTGGAGGTTCTTTGTCTGAAACATATAAAAGAACATTTTCAAGGGAGTAGTTCTCTCCTGCTGTGAATTTGGGTCACAGACTAGGGTGGGGTCTGCTTCTCAAGATTCTAATAAATAATTCTGTTTTCTATGAATGATTTCTGAGTTGTCAAATTGGGTAGGTCTTTTTGTCCCAAACAGAGCAAAGTGCACAGTATCTATATCTCAGCAATGGCAAGAGATTAAAAACTTTGGGTGAACCTCCCTCTATAAGATTTAGAGGAAATTGCTTCATCCAATCAAGTCAAAAAGTATTTTTACATTCCTACTATGTCTCAGGTACCATGCAAAGGATAAAAACAGAAATGCATTGCACTCTGCATTGTTGAGTGGAATATCCACATCAATGAAATCAAAGAACCATGAAAATATCAAAGGAAGATGCCATAAGTAAACTGACAGTATTCTAATCAATGCCTTCCACATTTACAGCATGTCAGATTTGAAAGTTGTAATGGGCTGAGGCTTGAGTTGATGCACTGAGGTCCCAAGCACATGAGGCTAAATAGTAATTGGGCCATACTCTATTAATATATAAGCTTGGAGAAAGAATGGTCCCCGCCCACTCTTTGTGCAAGTCCTGATGTGTTGTATAGGAAATGACGATTTTGGTGGGTGGAAGCAGGGGAGTGGAAAAGGAAGGGGAAGGAGAGACTTTTTGCATTGCCATTGCGACAGTTTGCTCAGCTCAGATCTCTCTCTGTTAGCTGGCTTCCTGTCACAGCTGCCCATATTGCTATCGCAATCTTTCTTGCCCATATTGCTATCGCAATCCTTATTCATCTCTTCACTTCAATAAATATTGAAGATTTTCCCCTTAACCTGAATTCCTGACTCCGGCTGATTTTAAATACGTGGCCATTACAGAAAGTGTCATGGAAGTTATCTAGTTCAAACCCTTCATTTTAAGATGAAGAAAGTGAATTCCAGAGAGAATGTGATTTGCCCAAATTAGTGACAGAACAAGGGACTAGAAACCAGGTATCCAGATTGGAAATTAGGAATAATTAGGAATTAGGTAATTCCTAATCTACTACACTACTATGTTCCTTTTTGCTAATCTTTTATATAGGTTCTTGAGGAATCTTGGAGTTAATTACTTTAGATTTCTTGGATTTGTGGGTTCCTCTTACAAAGACTGCAATGTTACAGTTTACCCTTATCTGCCATTTAACTAGAGCCACTAAATGCATAGCATATAAAAGAGCTTAGATCACAGTACAGAAACAAAACTGTGAAACACAAAAGAAAATAGTAAGATAATGTATTTGGTGAGGGCCAAATTTAAGCCTTTGGGGCATCTTAATGAATGCCCCCCCTTTTTCATTTATATTCTATTCTTATTTTCTCAGCAAACTATTATTCCATTTGATTCAATGGAGGAGAGACACCCACACTAATGAGACCACAAATACCCTGAGATACAGACTATTAATGTATGGGCTAGATGACTTTTGAGATTCCTTGCAGTGGTACAAGTATATGGTTCTGAGATTCTATTTTACAAGAAAGATACTTTTCAGGTCATTTCACAGGATATAGTCATAGCACCTTTCTAGGGATTTGTGGGTGGGATTGTTTTTTTTTAAGTACCAAACAATATGTATTTGGCTACACTCTTTTGAATAATATTCTATAAGTATTTATTTAAATAACCCCTTAACACCGAAAAATCCTTACCAATGCTTCAAATCAGAATAAATCTCCAACTGCTTTCAATTTATGCCTATATTCTTGTCTGGTACTAATGAAAACATCCTTGCAGTCTCCAACAATTACCTTGAGTCTCAAAGAAACCCAATTGTGCACATCTCTTGCCCTACTCACTGTAATTCAGTGAGACAAGGACACACTTTTTAAATATTTTGCTGTTATTCATTCATTCTATTGAGAAAATACAATTGTATGGGGAAGGGAGGGAGGAGTGAAAGCAGTAAATTTATGATTTAGTACAAAGAACTATACTCAAATTATCCTGGGATCTATGCTCACCATTTCCAAATTTTAGGATGTTCTGAATTTCACCATAAGGTGACTGAATCAAATGGACTCTGCACTCTTTTGTCACTTTCTTATCTTTGAAGGGGACATTCTCCTTTTTTAGTCTGAAACAGATTTCACAAGTTGCAGTCAAAATCACAACTGATGTACCAAATTCAGGATTTTATGTTGCATTTAAGTTTTTAATGACAGCACTACATGAAACGTCTATCCTTGTAGTCACTCTACATCACGTTATGATAGCTATTATACCTCTACAAAAGACTTAATAGGTGATCTTTAGACTCTTAAAAGCTTTTCTAGCCAAGTCAAACTCAGGTAGGTCTTACAAAACTAAAAAAGTTTTGAGAAAGAGTCCAAAAATATGTCTTAGTCTGTCATCTGAATACAAATCTAGTTATGTTTGGAGAAGTTCATCATTAAGTTGGTTGGAGAAGGATGCATTTTTCAAAAATTCAGCAAATTTAGCAAGTACCTTCAACCAAGTTATAATTCTACAATTCTATGTAAGTGGAAGGAATATTCCTATCTAGAAAAAAACACAAATAGAGCTATCATCTAATAAACTCTCAATATGTGTCAGGCACTGTGCTAGAGATACAGATACAAGCAAGCAAGATAGTTCTTATCCTCAAAGACCTTACATTCTAATAGGAAAAGATAACACATAGAAGAAAGAAGAGGTAAGAATAAATAGGTGCATGGATTTGAACCAGAATTAAAGTGGGTAGAGGCATGCCTCATGGCAAAAAATTGCCAAACAGAGCCCAGGATAGTTCCACAGATGCAGTGCAAAGTCCTAGTGGTGAGGAGATAGAGATGATGGCCTAAGTAAAGACAGAAGGAGATAGCTGGAAAAATCCCTGCCTGATATTTACTTAACAATAGAATATGATATTTATATGAGCACATTTCTCTTGAGAGATATTTGGGAGATATTATTTCATTTTTCTCCATAATTTTTTGATGAGATGGTTGTTGTAAATTTAGGGGAAAGTATATTATTATAAAGCTTTTCTAAAGTTAGCAAAAGAGACAGCCTCTCCAAACATATACAAGTTTTAGTAACATTAAAAATATCCTAGCACAGCCTGAACCTAAACTAATATGGGGTTGTTCCCATTTTAAGAAAACTCATAGTATGAAACACCAAATTTGCAAAACAGATAAATTAGTTATTATGCACATTAACAAAAATTCTTCATTTCACAGGGTGATTCATAGAATTTTAGAGTTGGAAGAGACTGTAGAAATTATCTAGTCTAAACTTATCACTTTATAGATCACAGGGTTATTTTAATAGCATATTCTTCCATGCATTTAACTGATTCCATCTAATACACACTGTTCAAAAACTTATTGATTTCATGATAAGAAGTACATCTACAATGTCAGTGGGAGAGTATGTCACTGAGGACTGGCTTCTTTTTAAACAATAATAATGATAGCTTTTTATTTTTCAAAATATAAAGATAATTTCCAACATTCACCCTTGTAGAATCCTGTGATCCAAACTTTTCTCCCTCTCTTCCCTCTCCCTTAGACAACAAGTAATCCAATATAGGTTAAATATGTACAATTCTTCTAAATATTTTCACATTTATCATTTTGCACAAGAAAAATCAGATCAAAAAGGGGAAAAAGAAAAAAAAGCAAGCAAGTAAACAAGAACCAAAAAAAAAAAAAAAAAAAAAAAAAAGAAAAAAGAAAAAAGAAAAAAAAAAAAAAAAGAAAAAAGAAAGAAAACATTGAAATAGTATGTTGTGATCAACATTGAATCCTCATTGACTACTGACTTCTCTACACAGGTCCTTTAATCTGAGTTTTGAGAGTGGGTTCATATAGTTCCTAATCAATTAATTACAAAATGAAATGTTTCTTCCTTCTTATTTATTTTTGAAAGAAAATTACAATTGGAAAATGGCAAATCATGTCTGATATAGTAAAAATGATATTACCTGGCACTTAATCAAGTGTAAAATTCAAGAAAACAACATCTATAGTATTCTTCTGTATGAACTTTATGTTTATAACTGGGATTGATTCCAAAGCTAACTGGAATCTATGTCCAAATATTCCAATATCAATATAAACAAATAATGGTGATGATTCCTTCTTGGTAAATTTTAAATCTCCTTACATTTGGAAATATGTAATCACCACTCTTTCCTATTATGTTAATTGCTTCTAGAAGGTAACAAGTAATTTTATTCTCTTTATAAAACTTTATGCATGTCTATAAACATCAAATGGTTCTTTTTTTTTAAAATATAAGGATTTGGTTTCCATGCTATCTTTGAACATTTATGAATAAAAATATTGAAGTTTGGAATATTCGAAAACGAAATGACTTTTGCTTGCCTAATAGTTTGTCTTGTAATTTTTCTTGTTTTCAATCATAAATTTGATAACATTTTTTAACGCATATAACTGTTCAAAGTAATTTAAGTAGATTTTAGCTTCATGAATAAAATTATGAATTAAATGTGCTAAAAAATAGAATAGGTCTTAAAAGAGAAGATAAGGAGCATAATGATCCAGAGAACAAATGGGCTAATATAAATCCCCTTTTTGTTGATAATAATAATAACAATATTAATATTAATAATAACAATAGTAAGCACTTACATGGTACTTGCAAAGCACTTTTTAAATATTCTCTTTTTATCTTCACAATAATTTTGACATAGATGATATGATTATCCTAATTTTACAGATACGGCAACTTATCTAGAAGCTAAGTGACCTTCCCAGTATCACAGACTGTGAATAACCAGACTATATAACTGGTACACTCATCTCTCCACATGCTAGAATAGCTAGGTTATAGTATGCCAGAATCAGTAGAGTGATGGACTTGGATTAGGAGAGAATTGGATTCAAATTCTGCCTCTAATAGTATCTGTGTTACTATGGACAATTTCTTCAATCTTTATGAATACATACACATAGGCTGGATGGTAAATGGTGGAAGTGTCTCTCTGGGAGTTTTCACAATGATAAAACTATAAGCCCTAATCAGCATACTTATATTCAACATTAAAAATGTTAAGTATAGTAACACTTTCCCAAATCACAAAAATGAAGTAGAAGAATAGTCTGAAGTAGTAAAAAGTCTATAATATAAAAGAGAGTAGAGGAGGATAGCTTTTGCTACGAAGTTTTTACTGATGAAGTATTTTCAAGTAGATGTCTAAACAGATTATCTTTGAAGAGGAGATAAAACTTGTGAGGAGTAGAATGTGTAGCTACAGTTAAAGAGGAGTACCCACAAAAATTCCAAATTGCATTATCCTTTGATTTTTATCCCTTGTAGTTCTTAGTCAAGGATCTTATGATATCATGAGCTAAACTCTGAATGATCAGGTAGAGACATTTTGGATTTTCTGAAATGGACATTATATTATTCCTGATACAAGCCATATCAAACAGCAGAAAAGAAACATGATATTTTCATAGTCACAACCAAAATAACCTAAAAAACTTAAGCATTTTTCAATTATTGCATAGCACATATGGAACCACTCCCTATCAATTCAATGGTACTTTTGTATCTTACTATCTATAATGGTAACATTAATGCCAACAGGTATTTAAGACATTGAACACATGTTCATCTAAGAGAATTCATTAAATAGGTTGTAAAGCTAAAGTTTGGATTTTGCTCTTGACTAACAACCCACTGTGGAGCAAGTCAGGGAGACTAGCTGAGCCAGCCAGACAGCCTATCGTAGCAGCAAAGCAATCTGCCCAGTAGAAACATCATTCCCAGTGAGGACAGGACCACCTGAGCAACTATGTTCTGTGATGAATTTCATGAGGTTTTTATGAAGACAGCAAGAAGAGTCTGTACTTCCCCTATTATGAGTTACCTTTGCTATGAGTCCTCTATATTCACTACTGTATTTAAAGTTTATGACCACTCTCTTCATGAAAAGAGTGTGCATTTGTGAAAAGTAAACTCTTATTTATGAAGGGAGGGTTTTGTAGCTGCTTTTTTTGCTCTGCCAATGTAAATAAATGGTTTTATAAAGAGCAAACTGAGCCTATTTGCTTGGCTTCTGGTCTTGGAATCACAGAATCTGAATTCAGTCTTGGCTTCACCACTTAGTATCTGTGTGAAAGTAAGGAAATCACTTAATTCTCTGAGACCCAGTTTTTATCTATAAAAAGGAGACTGAAATATTCCTCCCAGTTCTCAATATCTAATCCTAGATTTATAATGCTGAATTTAAATCTAGATCTTACTCCAAATCCAATGTTTTATCCATTAGACCAAGCAGCTCCTTTTTTTAGTGACAGCTGAGTTTTGATGAAATCTTATAATAGATAAAATTAATTAAAGTTGGTATTGATATTTTGAAAGAAATTCATTTATTTATACCTTTAGAGTACTATTTCAAGCTTATAGAACTCATGGATTAATTCCACATTTTTAAAATAAAATATTGAGTAAAATGGATTTTTCTTAATCCCCACCACTAATAGCAAAATGCCCAAGCATTATCAAATAAAATACCATTCACTGCCCAAAAGGGATACCTATAGCTCCTAGGGAATAGTATTTGGGCCAGTTCTGGCAAGAATCTTATGAATTTTCCTAAAGGTAGGTTTTTAACAAAGAACAATTCACACAAATTACCTCTTGTAGGAAGGCATGATATGGGACAGTTTTTCAACTCTCAAATTTTTTTCCTATAACAATAACTTTAGTTTCTATTGTTTCAGCTCATCTAGAAGAGCACAAGCTCATCTAGAAGTGCAATAAGTTTGACTAACTTCATACATATAAATATATATGTGTAAAATATATGTGTTTGTGTTTATGAGTATATATATACATATATGATAAAAATATGGGAGCTAATTTGCATATGTTATATATTATATAATTCTAGATCTAAATATGCATATAACATTACATACAATATAATAAACATATTTCTTATATCTTATATGTAAAAATACATTATATATATATCAATAAACATATAAATCTAAATATATACATATATATGTATATATGTAAGTTTGTGTTTAATATAAAACAAGATTGGTGTTACTCTGGGGAAGTGAAACAACAGAATAGATAGGGCTTTGGCTCACAAATTCATGACCTCTCAACTTTTTTTCTAGATATATGTCTGGCCACCTTCTTAAATGCTTCTCTAATTCTATCCTCTCCCATCCCCACTCCCACTCCTAGTTCCAAACACTAATAAAAAAGTATTATGGTAACTTTCTCCATTTCCCCAAATGTTCTAGAGATGCATGATGTATCACCAAAGAATAAGGAATAGGTATGGGAGAAGAATATTGAGAATTCTAAAAAGGCAACACAAAAACTTGCTCTCATAATGGAGTTCCAAGCCTTCATCTTCATTGGTAACTTGGAAAAAAATTTAGAAAAAGAAACATTGTGGCCTCAGACACTTAACACTTAGTAGCTGTGTGACCCTGGGCAAGTCACTTAACTGCAATTGCTTCATAAAAAAGAAAGAAAATAAAAAGAAACATTGAGGAAGAGAAAACTAGTTTGAAACATTAGAAATATGTGGAAAAGGAATCTAACATGGTCCCAAAGGACAAAGAATAGTGTGTAGATGCTTCATTTAGACAGCTCTCAGGAAGAAGCCCAATCCCTAAAATATTACTGTCATGTCTTCTTTGGAAGGAATTTCACATCTTTTTATGAACCAACCAAATGTTTCTTTTTGGACAATTTTCTGTTTAAGTTCCATTACTGCTACTTTCAGGATGCTCTACTGGATTCTTTTGAGTCTCTAGGTTCCCAAGGGCACTTTATGGGTGTGGTGGCTAGACCTTTGCATCTCACAAATATCCCCTATATACCAATAAAATAAATTAATATTCACTTTGATATCATATTTATATTATCAAAATGATTTTAGTACTTCAAAGGCATTAGCCAGAATCTTGACAATGCTCTTGAGAGGTCATGATTTTATGTCCGCTTAATGTACTATTCCATGAGAAAGTAGATTCCTCTGTGGTTAATGAAAGTACTATCTTTGTGTAGATTGGACCTTCACAGAATTATTGACTAGAGAATCCAAGAGTTGGAAGGAAACTGAAACCTCAATAACTATCATCATAACCCTTTATAGAGTCCTTATGTCCCTACTTTCCAGAAATAATAAAATGAAAAATCAAATAAAAAATAATAAAATAGAAATAATAAAAATCCTTTAGGCACCTTCTTTATAGATGGCCTATTAATAATATATATGTGCATACATATATAATAATATATATATATATATATGTATTTCAATACAATGACTAATGTTTGGTCTTCTTATTTACAGGATGTATATAAACTACTCTGTTATTAAGTTCTATATAAAGTAAATCATTATTTTTGTTATTTCATTATTTAGGGCACTCATATCCCTTCCTCTGAAATCTGCTCCTGAACAGATGATTGATCTCTGATTACATGGGAGTTTTGGATTCAAATTCATACCTATTCAATTTTGTCTCTGAAAAATAAGCCACTTTTTCACAGAATACTAAACTCCTATTCAATTTTAGATCACTCTACAGAGGGCACAAAAAGAGGAAGTAAAAAGGAGAGAAAGATGCTAAAACAGGAACATACTTGAAAATAAATGGTGGGGGGTGGTTAAGGCCAGAAATAACAAGTTGCAAACTTACCTATATTGGTTTCAGTGATGTTGGGATGGTAAGAGATAATGTGAATCTAGAAGGAGGTTTCTAGTAGTATAAGAAAGCATTGCATTTTTATGCCTATCTTAGTCAATATTTTTATCAAAGATTTAGATGAGGATTCCTATTTCCATTCTTCACTCTCCTATGTCCCTTTTCTAAAAGGGATCCTAGCCTTTGTCTCCTAGCCTTATCACCCCCAGCATTTGTAATACAATCTACATAATCACTAATTGAAATCCCACACAGAATTTTGGAGCTATTAGGCAAGAGGTAAGAATGAGAATCTGACTAGTATGACCCATATATTTCAAAATAATAGCCACTAAAAGATATCTGACATGTGACCATTCAGTATTTGTTTGAAATCTATTTTCTTCCAAAGCACCTCCTTTTCTCTTCTGGATAATCAAATTAGGATTTTTTTTTCTTTACATTGACCCAATATGTCTCAACTTGCATCAATTTCTTCTACTTTTGTCTTCAAGAACCCATGAGAAAAGATCAACCCCCTTTTTTGTAAGATAGCATCTTAAGTAATTGAACACAACTATTATGTGCCTCCTGAGACTTCATTCCCCAGGTAAAATATCACTATTTTATTCAAGCAGGTCTCATAAAGCATGGACTCTAGGTCCTGCACCATTCTGGGTCCTTTTCTCTGAACATTTTTCAGGTTATCAATGATCACTCAAAAAAGGACACAGTACTTCAGTTATGGTTTGAGCAGAACAGCATATTGTAATACTTATTTCCTTATTCCTTATGAAGCTCAAGACAACATAATATTTTTGGCTGCTTTTATATGACTCAGGTAACTGGTCTTGAGTCAGGCTCAACCCAGAGCACTCTCTAACCTATTAGATTATAAAATTCTTGAGACAAAATGTTTATAATGTGTCTGCCTATGCAGCACTTAGCACATAGTATCTTAAAGTAGTAGGCACTTAATAAATATATGTCAAACTGAATTTATTGAGGGCATATACATGTTACTTAAAGTAGCACAAAAGAAGTAGGTTGAATAAAAGAATCAAAATTTGAAAAGATCTTAATAGTCTAGAAGGATAGACCAAAATATATACTATAGTAGGATTAAAGTCAAATTTTTATGCTTAGCTTTAAAAAAATTATTAACAATATATAAGTATAGAATTAGGTATAATTGGCTTAACAGCAAATGATTTGAAAAAGATTTAGTGGTACCTCAGTTTTGAAGAAGAACCCAGATAGATTAATTTTCATTTCCCATCTAGCTGTGCTTCTGACTTTCTGGACTTTACTTCATGCAGCAACTCAAGTAGGTTCTTTCCTTTCTCATTCTTCTACTTTTCAGCTCCCTTTTGTGTTTTGTCTTTTATTATTAAAATGGAAGTTTCTTAAGAATGGGACTGTCTTTTTGTTCCTCTTCATTTCTAGTGTCTAACATATAGAAGTACATAATAAATATTCTAGGCCTGTCTGCTTATTATAGCTGGAAGAGACTTAAGATCACCAGAGTAATCCCCACATTCTAGAGATGAATCTCTAGAAGTTAATGAATTCAGGGTATCTCAGGGAAATTAAATGAATTCACAAAAATTGAAAAAAAATATAATGCAAGAGAGTAAGGTCTAGAACCTGTATCTACCACTTTCCAACCCAACTCTTATATAACATGCTATTATATCACAGAAAGAGTAAAGTATTTTTTTTTGAGGAACTCTTATTTTTTTATTTTTTAAAATTTTTAATAGCTTTTTATTTACAAGTTATATGTATGGGTAATTTTACAGCATTGGCAATTGCTGAACCTTTTGTTCCAATTTTTCCCCTCCTTCCTCCCACCCCTCCCCTAGGTGGCAGAATGACCAGTAGATGTTAAATATATTGAAGTATACGTTAGATACACAATAAGTATACATGACCAAACCATTATTTTGCTGTACAAAAAGAATCAGACTCTGAAATATTGTACAATTAGCCTGTGAAGGAAATCCAAAATGCAGGCAGGCGAAAATACAGGGATTGGGAATTCAATGTAATGGTTCTTAGTCATCTCCCAGAGTTCTTTCGTGGATGTTGCTCATTCAGTTCATTACTGCTCCATTGGAACTGATTCCATCTCATTGTTGAAGATGGTCAGGTCCAACAGCATTGATCATCATATAGTATTGTTGTTGAAGTATATAATGATCTCCTGACTCTGCTCGTTTCACTCAGCATCAGTTTGTGTAAGTCTCTCCAGGCCTTTCTGAAATCATCCTGTTGGTCATTTCTTACTGAACAATAATATTCCATAATATTCATATACCACAATTTATTCAGCCATTCTCCAATTGATGGGCATCTACTCAGTTTCCAGTTTCTGGCCACTACAAAGAGGACTTCCACAAACATATGTGCACATACAGATCCCTTTCCCTTCTTTATGATCTCTTTGGGAAAAGAGTAAAGTATTGAAGCAATTGGCAAATGGCATTAAAACTTAATGCATAATTGGTACTTAATAAATACTAATTGACTTGGCTTGTCATGGAAGAATATTCAAATTGCTTGTAAACTCAATATGTGTCAATAAGTGTTTAGAAATAATGTCAAATTATTTAAAAAGTGATTTAAAATATAGAAATAAATGTCTTATTTTTATTGAGTTTAGTTTGAAATATTATTCTTTAAGCATAGCATTGACAAGCCAAAACAGAACGTTTGCAAATAAAATTACTCAAAACTGTAAAAGTATTTGGAAATCATATTAGATGAGGAGCAGTTGAAAGAACAAAGAATATTTAGCCTGGAAAAGGAAAGACTTAAGAGGAAAATGTTTACTGTCTTTAAATGTTTACAATTGCTAACATGTGGAATTGGATCATATATTTTATGCAGTTCATAGTTATAGAAATAGGACTGAGGAGTGAGAATTAAGTTAACATGGAAGCTGATTTTGATTTATGAAAGAATTATTTAAGATTTAGAGATTTCTGAAAATGGAATGTGATACCTGTCTTATTATGAAATAGTCAATAACACATCACTGGAATCATTGTAGTCAAGGATCATAGGATTTAGAGCTAAAAGGAATTTAGAGGTCATCTAGTCCAACCTTCTCATTTGACATGTAAGCTGTAGCCCCAAAGCAAAGCCCTGGGTTTACAGAGACAGGATTTGATCTTAGGAGCCTTTCAATAATCATTTTGTCCCAACTCCCCAGTCCTCTTTTAAACAGCAATTCCAAGGTGTAGCCCTGAATAAATCATTTAGTGGAGTGTCAGTGCTACATTTCTGATCAGAAATTCAAACATTTTCAAAGAGAAAACCTGATCTCATACCTTGTTAAGAAAACTTGTAAGTATAAAAATAAAGTCTTCATCAATGAGGATCTTGGAGAAACTCATATTTACCCATAAGGAAAAATCAGGCCATGAGCGGGTAAAGTAGCTTCTTGAGAGCATGCAGAAAATAAATAATACAGTAAATGCCAAGACGTTTTCTGACTCTAGTGCTCTGTTTACTGCATTTAATTGGGTGGCTGAATATCTCCAAAGGATATTAGCCTAGGCTTCAATTTTACAGAAATTTGGAATATCTCTAAATCACCATGCTTTGGCATCATTTCTACTGGAGATTATTCTTCCTACTTCCAATCCCATTAAGAAGGAAGGTTGGGTATTCATCTTGTTGCCAAATGCTAAGTTGCTATATAGTACCATGGTTTTCCTTTCCACTACTTTTAAAATTTTTAATAATCATTGAACTCACTTGCAAGATACCATATGTCCTGCCCATAATTGATCCCTGAGTTTGCTTGACTCAATCAGTTTAAAGATTTACTTTTCTTTATCCGTAATTCCCTTTCCTCTTCTTTCCACTGTCACCACTGTTTATAGATGCCAAATTCTACCATTTATTCACATTTTGCTATTATTCTCCATACCTACATGGTCGAGTATACAATACTGCATTTCCAAGGATTTCTTTACATAGGAAAATCAAATACTGTATAGAAATTCATATTACCCTGGCTCAAAAAAGGGAAAAAACTATAGTGCTCTATTAGTTGACACCTAATCTTTCTAAACTATTATGTATAGATATAGGGTTTTTTTTTCTAACATGGCAAATCATCATACTTTTTCAATGTAGAATAGAGATGCTTAACCATTTTTGTATCATGAACCTAGTTGGCAGTATGGTAAAAATCCACAGACTTTTTAGAATAATGATTTTAAATAAATAAACTAAAATGAATAGAATTATAATGGAAATCTATTATTTTGGAATAAAGATGTGATTTTTTTTTTGGCTATCCAAATTCATATATCTCCCAAAATCTATCCTAGGGTCTATGGCTCCGAAGTCAAGAATACAGTATCCAGATTTCCCACTAACATATACTATGATCATCAGACAGGAATATTTTCTTCTGTAACAGAGAAGTTTCAATCTTGATATTTGTCTGCTGAACTGTTTAGAATTTAATAAAATCTCAGCCAATTGGGAAGCATGCAATGTTTTATACCTATATTCCTACTTTTTTTTTAATCTTTCTCTTCCCATCCACCAAGACTATGTGAAAAACAAAAGAAGTCGGAATAACTTCCATTGCAGAAAAAAAAAATTGCAACATTTCAGTTCAATAAATAATTCATTCTCAAAATATGCACTTACACACATACCTTTTGTTTCAACAATCAGGAAAATCATAAAGATTTCTGCAACCTATAGGTGTTTAGACTAGTTATGTTATTTTCCAAACAAAATTAAGTTATAAAAAATTATAAAAGAAAACTACAAAGCATCTATAATGTATTTTAAATATTTTAAAATTGTATTTTTAAAAAGTCAACCATAATATCTTAGAGTTTGAAGAGATTTTATAGAAAATCTAATTCAAACACCTATGGAAAAGGGTTTGGATGTTTTCAAAATTATTTCATATATTTTGGGAAAATCAGTTCTCTAACAAATATAACCCTTGCCTTGAAGGGTTTTTCTTTATTTCAATAAAAATGTTTAAATTTTCATCATTTCCCTAAGTCATGTTTTATAAGGAAACTTCTCTATTAAAAGTTTGTGATGATTTGTAACTTTTGGCAAGTCACTTCACAACTTGGACTCAGAGTTCTCATGTATAAAGTAAGGAGATTGGATAAAATGATTTCTGAGTTCATTTCATGATTCTTTAATTCTATGGATTACTAGCTCAGTGGCTAACTAAATAAACAAAAAGCACATACAATGTATGAGAAGAAAATCAATAAAAGGGAGAGATACACATGTGTGGGTATAGTGAATACTAATTTCTAGAACACCAACACTAAATGCTTAGTGTGGAGGCCCAAAGCCTTGAAATCAGCATGCTTATATTCATCTCAGATACTAATTAGATCACACTTAACCTTTCATTGATAAAATGGAGATGTCTGCTACTTCATTTCCAACAAAGGATGGTGTGAAAATAAAGAGGATAACATAAATGACACATTTTGACTTCCTCACATTACATTGTAAGGTTGGATGGAATATTTGCTTACGCTACATTACAGAATTCTTTTCCCTTTTTGGGATCTGATAACCCTGGAACCATTTTTCAATCCTGTCATCATCCTTTTCTTTTTTCATAATTATCCCATAAATGTTTAATGTATTAACACCAGATTTTTGGGACTGCAATTTGCCTATTTTTTTTAAATGTAGCAGCTTTCCCCCATATTCTTGGTCTCATGCCAAGTCCCCATTATTTTTCAAAATAATTGGAAGTGGTTCATTAAATCTGTTAGCAAAATCCCTGGGAAGCATTTCATATGGGGGAGTCTGGGAATTCAAGTTTTCACAAGTATTCCCTTACCTGATTTTCAGGAACTAGTTTTACCAGTATCATTTTGACTTACTAATTGGCCAAGTTTCTCCTCTTCTTTATTTCTGCCCTCCCTCCCCATTAAAAAAATAGGTTCAGTTCTCAGCTACTCATTAATTTCTTGGGCTTTGTCATTTTATGACAGGTCTATTCTACCTTTTATGTGTCATCTGATCGCAGTATGTTCATTAATTTCTCCTTTCCTTTATGCAATATTATTGTATTCTGATTTTTCTGTGCTTTTAGGCTTTCTCTAAAAATCTCTGCAGATGCTATTAACAGTGTTCCCTTTTGCTTCCTCCACCAAATCCTGTTGCTACCCTCTTATGGAATATTATTATGAGTTTTATTTAAAATGCCAATCTTCTTCCAACTTCCTATTTCCCCAAATTTTACTTCTTAGTTACCTGGTAATTAGTTTACTAAACTAGTAATTAAGCAAGCTAATAAATCGTAGCATCATAAATCCCTAACTTGAAGGCATGGTAGACGTCATCTAGTTCACTTGCCCCATTTTGGAGTTGATGAAACTGAAACCAGTTTTACAATAGAACATTTTCTAGGTATTTTCTGTGACTTAGGAAAATTCTTCCAAGCTTATTTTATATATATAGGTTACAAAGGCATGTATCAGTTTAGACTTCTGATTGATATAGTCTTGATAAGGTTTTAATAAACATTTTTAATTAACCTTTGCCCAAAAATGTCAGAAAAGGTACTAATTTCTGAACCATAATTAATGACATACATCAATATAGTACATATAAGTCTTAGAAAGTCAGAGAAAGACAATAACTGGGTTTTTTGTTGGCCTAATCTAAATCTGCTTTTACAATCTTCAATCATCCTATATCTATTACATAATTCCTATGTCAGGGTCACATCTGTGTTAGCCTAAGTGAATTCCTATCAAGGAGGTTCTCAAAATTAATATTCTGTTTGGTTGTTTTAACTCCATCCAAACTAATGAATTGTGAGAGACTTTTCTAGTTACCTCATTGCCAACTAGTAGTAAGCCAAGGATCCAAGTGGTATTGAAACATAAAAAGCAACATTAATCTACAATAGAAGTAAATAGTGAAGCAATAGAAAATAATCACATATGTTTCTAGGAAGTGCAGTCTCATTACCTTTCCCCATAGAGTAGTTTGGATCTTAATTTGCAAACTCAGAACTCTAATGGAGAAAACTAAAACAAAGTCTTTTTGTAACCAGGGTGGGGAATTAGAGATTTTGATGAAATTAGAGTCTATATCTCTGTATAATTACCAGACATTCACATATGGAAGCCATCCTCAGACACTTGTTGATTAAGAAAAAGCTTTTTCTCCAACCTAATTACTTCTATAACCCTAGTCCAGTTCCTGATCCACATGTGATTACTATTCTCACTCATATCTTTCTTTACTCTCCTCCCAACATTCTCTTCTTAACTCATGTTTTTGGTTTATGTCTTACTGGCAAATATCTTTTCCTATCACTCTTATGTTTTGTACTTTTTTCTTGCCTTGTACAATTGAACAGAGAGAGAGAGCACAAAATAAGACTACTTCATACCCTATCTTTTATATGTTATTTTCTGAAAAGAACAATGCACATATTTAAAATAGTGATTGTTTACTAAAGTTTGTGGACTGTTTGCTTTTTTTTTTTTTTTTTTTTTTTTGCTAAGACAATTGGGGTTAAGTGATTTGCCCAGGTCACACTGCTAAGAAGTGTTAAGTGTCTGAGGTCAGATTTGAACTCAGGTATTCCTGACTTCAAGGCTGGTGCTCTATCTACTGTGCTACCTAGCTGTCCCCTGTTTGCTATTTTTGATCCCTATATTTCCATCTTTCTTTGATTTTCAAAATCATAAACCAAAGCACCAAGAGGTTAAAAAAAACATAAAAATCAATACTAAAGTTTGATCAATCTAACAGGTTTCTGAGAAGTTACCAAATAATGTCTTACTGACAATAACTTCAAGGTGATTATTGTAAAGGGCTGAAACTATGAAAAGGTGCACTTGAATCAGATAACCAAGCACTAAAGGCTAATTACCTATTCGACAATGACTCTATTAGCATATATTTGGAAAAATGGCCTTTCTCACTGTTTGGTGCTGGCTCAATGTTTGGGGTTAAGATAATCGTGGCAAGGATTAAAGGGTGGGGTGACAGAGGCCCAAGACTCACTTGGCCACAGCAGGAGGAGAAGAAAGGTGGAGATTCTGGACTCCAGAATCGAGAACAGATCTTTGGTGAAACTCCTGGCAGTTTGTCTGCTTCTTTAACTTCTCCTCCTAAAGACCTCCTAAAGACTTACTTATTCTGACTCTAGCTGATTCTGAGACCTCCAGGGAGGTAGTCTGGACATTACAGATTACTGCATTTTAAACATTTGCTTCCCCTTTTCTTTTTATTATATTCATAGAATCACATGATTTGTCTATTCAGGACCCTTACATTATATATAGCTAAAAAATTCAGATTTATGACTCTTTCTCTGTTACTTTCAGAAGCATCCAGCTTTACATCCTCTACTTTGTGTGCACTAGTTTCTCACTGTGTGTGTCTCTTTCTGTCTCTCTTTATCTCTCTGTCTGTCTCTCTCTCTCTCTTTTTCTCTCTCTCTCTTGTTCTGTCTCCCTTGTTCTCTCTGTCTCTCTCTCATTCTTTCTCATTCTCTCTTTCTCTTTGTCTCTGTCTCTTTGTCTCTCTGTGTCTCCCTCTCTGTCTCCCTCTGTGTGTATTTGTTGCTGTCTCTGTCTCTCTATCTTTCTGTCTTTATCTCTGCATCTGTCTATCTCTTTCTCTGTCAGTTTCTTGTGTGTGTGTGTGTGTGTGTGTGTGTGTGTGTGTGTGTGTGTGATGTGTGTATATCTGTCTGTCTCCAGAACTGATTTGGTTTTCTAAAATGGTCTACTATATCCCATTATTATCTTCCCCAAGACTGATCCAGATATTTTTATTATCAAAAAATAAGACCTTTATAAAATCCAATCATGACATGAGATGATAATGGATTTTAGAAGAATACCCATCTCTTGCTTCCTTTAAGTACTAGCTAAAATTATACTTTCTACAAGATTTGTTGTTTTTTGTTGTTCAATCATTTTTCAGTCGGGTCCAATTCTTCTTAACTCCATTTAGGATTTTCTTGTCAAAGATACTAGAGTAGCTTGCCATTTTCTTCTTCAGTTCATGTTATAAATGAGGAAACTGAGGCAAATGGTGTTAAATGACTTACTTAACATCTTACTACTGGCTAGTAGGTATCTGAACCCAGATTGGAACTTAAGAAGATGAATCTTTCTGAATCTAGGTCCAGACTTTCTATACTGGCACCACACAGCTTGTTCCCTTCAGCAAGAAGCCTTCCCTATTTTTACTTAATTGTAGTCCCTTCACCTTGTTAATTATATTTCTTATTTGCATATCATCTCCTTTATTAGATTTATTAGATTAGATATTTATTAGGCTATCTTTTGTCTTTCTAAGTGGAATACTTGGCACATAGTAGGTACTTAATAATTTTTTATTAACCAACTGATTATATATATGTGCTAGCTAGACTTCCAAAGCTATTAAAGTTTTGAGTATGAACAAAGAAATGGACTGTGTATTTATCATTTGAGGATTAACTAGAAAAAGTATAGAGAGGGCCATTATCAGAAGTAGCATATTATTTGGAGTGGAAAAAGAAAAACCATTTAGGGAAATGAATAAGGTAAATAGGGCTAATAATTTGCAAAAGTACAGGGATTTTATATATACGCAGATGAAATCATAGATACCTTAAAGTATTAAAGCATTTTTTTCCTATATCATTTCTAACTCCTAGAATTCTAACTATGGAAACTATACTATTAATTTCAATACTCCATCAATTTCTGCTTTAGTGCAGATATTCTCTGAGAATATATCTCTGGCTCTAAATCTCTTAGCACCTTTGATACAAAATATTCTTCTTTATTGATATATGTGTTGAAACTTCCAAGATGTTAAAGAAAAACACATTTATAAAAACTTATTGAACTTACTTGCCTCTTTTACTGTATTCTGTGGAGAACCAGTAGCAGGACTACCATGTTTCCCCAATAATAAGGCCTATCCCAAAAATAAGCCCTCCCCTTACTGTGTAAGATTACTCTAAAATAAGCTCTCCCCCAAAAATAAGCCCTGTTGAGATTGCTACTGTAGTGAAGGTGATCCCCTGACTACACGCTACATTACGGTACCCTCTGTATGCACCGATCATTATTATTATTATTATGGCATGATCATAATTGAATAAAGGTACTTTTTTTGTTCACATTTACCTGTTTATTAAAATTACTGTCAATGTTCATTAAAATAAGCCCTCCCCTGAAAATAAGCCCTCTGGTGTTTTTCTGTCCAAAAAAGTGATAAGACAGTGTCTTATTATCGGGGAAACACGGTACATAAAATGAGGCTTAGGGATTCAAGAAAAATGGCCAAAATTGAGCTAATTTGTGTGAAAATCATATCAAATTCTACTTTTAATAACAAAGCCTTTCTCCTCCCCATTCCTGACCTGCTCCTTAAAGCTAGATCTTTCCCTCTATTGATTATCTACAATTTATCCAGTTTATTTATTCATCTCTCACTTGTACATAGTTATCTGCAAATTGTCTTCCCTATAGAGCGAACTCCTTGAGAGTGTATTGTTTTAAATTTTTCTTTATATGTTCAGTGTTGTTAAGGGACCTGCACAAAGTAAGTCCTTTAAAATTCTTATTGACTGAATTATTTTTGATAATATCTTTAGGATTCTAGGAAAACCTTTGAACAAATTTTGTGAGAATGAAAAGGGGGGAAAGTTTGTTTCTAGTTCAAATAAATCCATCAGATAATGAAATGAAACTATTCAATATCAATGGATTCATCTGTACAAAATGAGAAGTTAATCAGTCCTGTAAACCTCAGAATTTGTTAGCATTTTGTTATTATCAAATAAATGTTCTCACCTCATTTTAATATTTTTAATTGTTTCATTGTATCTTTTGGAAAAAGTAGTTTGGAAAAGCTGTTGATTTAAAGTACAGAGAGTTACTATCATTTGGATTGATACTATTCCTTATATTCTTGTTCTTCTAGGCAGATACCATTTTTATGGCATAGAAGATAATGATAACTATGATGTTGATGATGATGATGATGATGATGATGATGATGATGATAGCTGATATTTATATAGTCCTTTTAAATTTGAAAACACTTTACTTAGAACTTTATAAATAGTATCTTGTTTATCCTTCAACAGCCTTGAAAGACAGATACTACCATCACATACATTTAACAGATGAGAAAACTGAGAAAGGCCACATTCAAACTCAAATCTTACTGACTCCAGACTCAGTGTTTCACCCACTGTGCCATCTAGTTGAGAGCAGTTATGAATTGTTGAGGGAAGCTGGAGAAAGTTTAAGAGAATCTTAGGCCTATTCATTTTCTCTTTTAATCCTCCAACCAACCTGACTAGTACTGTACAATTGAAGATTTGGCTGTGTATACTATATGAGGAGTGTGTGGGTGCCATCAGCTATATATCACAGTGCTATATTTTATTTAAATGTGGGTGGACTCCTCCAGGTGGCCATAGAAATGTTGGAAAGGTGCCAGTAAGTAAAAATAATATTCAATGAGAGGATGGGGTTCAACTACACAATCATTTCTGTGAGACCTCAAGCAAAGCCTCATACTGGTTTGTATTTATATCTCTATATGTGAACAGCTGTTAAGAGAGATAGAACACATTCACTGCATTATTTTTCAAACCTTCTAAAGATAATCACCACAAATATATGGTGTTATGGGCCTGCATGCATATGCAGATATTTAGAGAGATAGAGCAAACAAGGGAGAAAAATCAGAGATTCAGAGTAAAAATAGGATTAAAAAAAGAGAGAGAAATTAAATCTTAGAATTGAAATGAATTTCAGTAACTAACTAGTACAATTTATACCTGAGAATTCATTCTTTAGAATCTTCTAGCATGTACTTAAGCAGAGGTAATAGGAGGCTGCCCAATGAAAGTCTAGTCCTCAAGATCATGCCCCATGTACTCTACCTAAAGCAATTTTTCCTGTGACTATTGATAAGCCTCCTTTGGGGAATATATAATGGAAGACCCTGTTTTCTACTACCAATGATTGTATCTTATTTACTCTGTATCTAAGAGGGGCTTTTTTATTGGCTATTAACTACAATTGAGTATAACTTCAAAGGATACCAACAATTTGACCTCAATTTCTTTCCCTAGATGTATTTTAGTGAAGAGCCAAACTATTAAGGACCACCAGCTTGCGGAAAGGCCTAGGAGCTACTATGAAACCAGTGAGCACATAGGGGGCAATCCTTGGTCTTGTATTAATCTAGCTCTTGTTTGGATCTTCCTTCCTTTCATATGAGAACTCAAATGATTGATAATTCTTACCAGAGTTTTTCAGGAGCTGAATCAGATAACGTGCCAGCCTAATACCAGAAACAAATTGCTTAACCCAGCCAAGAAGCCACTAAGACTCCATGCTCTTCAAGCAAGATAGCAGCAAGTAACCCCTCCATTGTCTATATACCACATTCAGAAGTGAACTTGGTAGGGTAAATGTTTTGTAGTTACTGCTTTAAGTTTAAAGCTCTCCCTCAGGGACCAAAGTAAAACAGAACCATGCCCCTGTTATAGAAGGAAACGTTTTGCAACTCCTGTTTTTTTAATCTATTTCTTCTTAGTAAATGTCCTTTTTAATTAAAAAAAATAATTAGAAGCATTCAAAATGTCAAAAAAAAAAAGCTGCAACTTTTTTTTTTTTTAATTAGAGTGGTATTTAACAGAACAATTATATCATATGCTGCATCAAAAACAAGTGAAGATGAAGATGAACCATATGCCCCCATATAATGAGTTTGCGCTGTGTGTGCCAACAAGAATCAGTTTTAAATTTTTCTTTCTTTTTTTTTTTTTTTTTTTTTTTTTGCTGAAGCAATTGGGGTTAAGTGACTTACCCAGGGTCAAACAGCTAGGAAGTGTTAAGTGTCTGAGACTAGATTTGAACTCAGGTCCTCCTGACTTCAGGGCTGGTGCTAGCTCTAAATTTTGATGTCAGTTTTCAACTTCCATACTCTGCTAGGCAAGGTTAGTCAGTGGCAATTAAACATTCCACAAAAGGATAGGACTAGCCAAAGACTTATTCAGTGGCATTGTAAATCATACAGAAAAAAGACATTATACAATTTTTTAATCTTAGCTTTACATTTCATTTATTACTTTAAAAGGAGCAAGTTCTTGATATGTTAGGAGTTGGAGTATTGAATGCTTTAAAGACAGGAAAATAAATATGCTCTAAAACCAACTTATTCATCATCTTCTTCAGCCTCATTTATCCTCATCATCTTTATCTTTCTCATCTTCCTCAACCTTTTTCTTGCTCTTCTGAGATGTGACAATCTCCCTTTTTACCCATCTCAAGTTTTTCTTTAGACTTGTATACAGTAATATCTTTTGCATATTTTTACTTCAGTTTAACTGTCTTTTCATAAAGTTGCTCATCATCTGCAGCAGTATTAATCCATATTTCTCACAATTTTTTTGTCCATATCTCTAATAGAAAGGCTAGGGTGTTTCCTTTTGATTTATATATGTTGCTCAGAACAGAACAAGAAAAATTCAAATGAGGCCTCTTTGGGGCATTGAGATCCTTAAACTTCTTTTTTGTTGCTTATTTCTCCTTTAGATGGTATGTATCTTTTCATTTCTCTTTCACAAAAAACCTTATTAGGTTTTTTCACATTCTCAAATTTTCCTTTCTCTTTAGTAGACATTGTCTTCTACCTTTCTGAGCACTTTTTAGAAAATTCTGAGAAGTTCACAGAAGCATCTGACTACTTCTTGTGTTCCTCTCAGCAGATTTCCACAAAGACGGTATATGAAGACATTTTTTCCTCTCGGCTTGTTAGGTCACTGTTGTTAGGTTTCATTTCTTCACCTGTGCCACCAGGCAAGAGTGAGGGCAGAAATGAGAACATGACTCTGTGTATATGTGTCTGAGTTTGAAAGAGACAGAGTAGACAGACAGGACAGATAGACACACATTGAGAGAGGGGGAAAAGGGGAGAGAGAGAAAGGGAGAGGGAGAGGAAAAGGGAGAAGGAGAGATTTTGTGGGAGACAATAAATGTCCTTTTGTAAAAGTTCACTGATGTTAATTGGTTAAAGGGCAGTAGAGCATTATCTCTGAGTCAATGATGAGAGAAGATATTAACCATAATTACAGATTGATATTAAGCAAAACACACTGTTGTGAGAATAATCTGACAACATTAAAGGAATCATCTCCACCCACTCCCAGTATCTCTCCAGTGATATCCCTAACCTGAAAATGATTATGTAGCTACTTGCCTTCTAGTGATCCAACTTGCCAGTGCAAATGGGAGTTGGTATAAAGGTCTCCCTAAAAGGAATAGAAGACTGTTAAAGAAAAAATCTCTCACAAAAGTAAGCATTCAACATTTATTAGTATATACTTTCTCTCTACCTCCCAAATCTGATTTTGTCAATCATTTAAACACAAATACAGAACCTTTTGGTAATGATTGTGATCCATGAGAACTATTTTTTAAAACTATGAAAAAATAACCTAGAAATACATGTCAAATACTCTGAGGAATTATAAATATTAAAAATAAAAATAAAAATGACTAAATAGTCCAAATAAAAACCAAAAAAAAAAAAAATGATGATGATGAATTGAATCTCAGGTAGCTTTTTATTAACTATTTTTTTTAAAGCAACACAGGCATTCCTAATTAGATCGACACTCATTTGAAATGTTAAAATGTGAGTTTTTGAAATGAATTCTCTAGGGAAGTTAATTTGATGCTTGAAAAACAAAGGTCGGTTCTTTTCTGCTTTGTTCATCACAGCCATTTAGGTTCTTGGATTTAGCTTTGTTGGCAATCTTGGAGTATTACCAAGTTGAATTAAATAGAGGTCCTTCTGCCTAATCTTCTTTACTTTGGCAGGGTCTGTTAGTAAATCAAATTACTTGGATAACAAACAAGGGAATATCTGTTTTAGAAGAAACTCGTTGACCTTGAATGCTGTGAAATTTGGGTCAATTCATTTCATCTCAATAAAAAATATTCCTTAAATTTCATCTCTTTTAGAATGTCTTCTATGCTCCAAAGGGAGATTAACCAATTGTTTCATTCAGCATATAATCACCATTTAGTAACACAGATTTTCATGACTATATTAATTGGTACTTAGTGGAAGTTTTTAAAGTATTTACTGATATGTCTTTTCATAGACATGCTACAACTTTCTTGTTAAATGTCAGTGCTTAGAGGGCAAGTTGTCTATACTTTTATTACAACCCATGTGCCTTTATGCCCAAGAGTTGTCATAGAAATACTTGTTTCATTGCCAAATGCAACATTTTTTCTTTATCTGTAAAAACTCAAAAATTGAGAATGCTAAAAAATGATCCTAGATGTCAAGAGGGATTCTTAAGAAATATCATTAAAGGGAAATGCTTACAAATGTATTGTCCTTTTTATACAAAGATGTTAACATGATGTCCAAGCTGTTTTTCTAGTAGTGGTACTGATTCTTGAAATATCCCCACTGCCTTACCCAGTCCATCTTGAGACTAACACTTTTCAATATAGTCAACTTTAGGATGACAAAACTGAAGGAAGGGAAGTTGGAGATTATCTAATCTCATTTTACAGAAGCGGAAGATGAGAGACGGAGAGATGAAGCATATCTAGCATCATTCAGCTAATTAACATTGACTTTCCCAATCCACTGAACTATGGAGAATACTTGTCTTATCTTTTGCTATAATAGAAATATATGTTTCCAATTCATCTAATAGCTTTGCTAAGCTATTTAGACACACAATTTAAATGGGTAAAGGGGAAAGAAATGAACTATACTAAAACTTTATCTTACATAAATTAAGACTATCACTTCTATGATTTTTAAGCTAAGAAATAATTCTCTTACTTAAAAAATAGAGTAATGTCGACCCTTATTAACCTATATGTAATAATTATAAATAACTCAATAAGAAATGAGCTCTACCACTTTAGGTAAATTCTAAACAATTTCTTGGAAGGATTTCTTTTCCTAGACCCTTTTTACTTTTGAGTGATTAATCACATATCTTGATGTAAATGGAACTCCTGGATTTTACAAAATATAGAGAAATCACTGTAGGCATGTACCTAAAATGGTTTATGCAGGCATCAATGGAGATAGCGTGGCTAACAATGCCTTCAAATCTGTATCAACTGTTGTCCATGAGAATTAATCCCAAATCTTCCAGTTGAGATCCATTATTAGTTATATTTTATTAGGATATGTATTTGTAAAAGGATATGAATTTCATAAGTCTTATGGTGGTTTCAACTCATTGTGGTAGTGCATAGATAGATTACTTTGATAGGGAAGTAGTGCTGTAGGTCTTTGTCAAATAAACAAAAAGATGGAATGGCTACTTCCCTGTTTTCCCAAACAAGAGGAATTTAAGTAGCCAATCACTACTTTACTACATATGTACTTTACTACTTCATTCAAAATGAAAGATCACTCCTTTTTCATGGAGAAGAGAAATGCAAACCAGTCCTAAGTGGTTTCTGCCATGTCGACCCTTATTAACCTATATGTAATAATTGTAAATAACTCAATAAGAAATGAGCTCTACCACTTTAGGTAAATTCTAAACAATTTCTTGGAAGGATTTCTTTTCCTAGACCCTTTTTACTTTTGAGTGATTAATCACATATCTTGATGTAAATAGACCATTGTAAAATGGGAAAAATGGTTATGCCATTCATGATGAAATGAAATTATACCTAAACATGGAGTTCAAATCCTGACTCTGATACTTAACTATGCAATGGTGTCTGGCTCATTTTCCTCATTGAGCTTTAGTTTCTTCATCTTAGAAATTCAGATTTAAAAATATTTGTATCACATAACTCATAAGGCTTTTGGAAGCAAAGTATACAAATATGGGTTACTATCATAAAGAAATCAAATGAATGACTTAAGCCAAATTTTAACACACTTAAATTCAATAGGGATAAAAGTAACAAAAATGGGGAATTTTAATATATTTTTGATTTAGTGAGTTCTGGGAGTTGAGTTTATCAAAAGTTGTCTGCAAAGCCAGTCCTACAAGACTGAAGGCTTCAACTGTTTTTTGTTAAAGTGGAAAACTGTTACTTTGTTATTTTAATTACAAAATTCAGACAAGATAAAAGAAATATTGCCTCTTAGCCAATGACCCTGGCAAACTGCACATGTAATTCAGATCCTCCACTGTCTGGCTTATTAAAACTCTTCAAAAAAAAAAAAAAGGAAAATACATTGAAGCCCAATTATTAGTGAATTTGCCTTTCTGACTAGCCTCCTTGTTCAGAGATATGAAGAAAGGCAGTGTGACATAATGAAAATGATGCAGACTTATAGTTTGGAGACTGATTGAAAATATAATTTTAACATTAACAGGCTACTATCTGTAAAATGAAGTTAAATGATTAGAAATTAGTATGGCAGAAACTAGGAATTGACCCATCCTTAACACTGTACACCAAGATAAGATCAAAATGGATTAATGATCTAGGCATAAAAAATGAGATTATAAATAAATTAGAAGAACATAGAAGATCATTTATTTCTCAGACCTGTGGAGGAGGGAGGAATTTGTGACCAAAGAAGAACTAGAGGTCATTATTGATCACAAAATAGAAAATTTTGATTATATCAAATTAAAAGGCTTTTGTACAAATAAGACTAATGCAGATGAGAAGGGAAGCAATAAACTGGGAAAACATTTTTTAACAACTAAAGGTTCTGCTAAAGGCCTCATCTCCAAAATATATAGAGAATTGACTCTAATTTATAAGAAAGCAAGCCATTCTCCAATTGATAAATGATCTAAGGATATAAACAGACAATTTACAGATGAAGAAATTGAAACTATTTCTAGTCATATGAAAAGATGTTCCAAGTCATTGTTGATCAGAGAAATGCAAATTAAAACAACTCTGAGATACCACTATACACTTGTCAGATTGGCTAAGATGACAGGAAAAAATAATAACGAATGTTGGAGGGGATGTGGGAAATCTGGGATACTGACGCATTGTTGGTAGAGTTGTGAATAGATCCAATCATCCTGGAGAACAATTTGGAACTCTACTCAAAAATTTATCAAACTGCGTATACCCTTTAATCCAGCAGTTTTATTACTGGGCTTATATCCCAAAGAAATATTAAAGAAGGGAAAGGGACACGTATGTGTGAAAATGTTTGAGGCAGCCCTTTTCATAGTGGCAAGAAACTGAAAATTGAAGGGATACCCATCAATTGGAGAATGGCTAAATAAATTGTGGTATATGAATGTTATGGAATATTATTGTTCTATAAGAAATGACCAGCAGGATGAATACAGAGAGGCTTGGAGAAACATACATGAACTGATGTTAAGTGAAATGAGCATAACTAGGAGTTCATTATCCACTTCAAAACAATACTATATAAGGATCAATTCTGATGGACATGGCTCTCTTCAACAATGAGAGGATCCAAATCAGTTCCAATTATTTGTAATTAACAGAACCAGCTACACCCAAAGAAAGAACATTGGGAAATGTGTATGGACCACAACATAACATTTCCACTCTTTCTGTTACTGTTTGCTTGCATTTTTGTTTTTTTATTCCCAGGGTATTTTTACCTTCTTTCTAAATCTGATCTTTCCTGGGCAACAAGATAACTCTATAAATATGTATACATATATTGTATTTAACATATACTTTAACTCATTTAATATGTATGGGATTTTCTGACATCTAGGGGAGGGAATTGGAGGAAGGAGGGGAAAAGTTGGAACAGAAGTTTTTTGCAAGGGTCAGTGATGAAAAATTACCCATGCATATGTTTTGTATATAAAAAGCTACAATAAAAAATACATCTTAAAAAATGAAATTAAAGGTAATTGTGCTACTGTCCCCATAGGAGTGTTATGAAAACCATAAAAGCATCATATTAATATGCATTCATGATGTTTGAAGAAGTGTAATGTGAAATAAATTTGGAAAAGAAAATTAGAGCAAGATATATAATCTGAGTAAGGAATCTGTAATTTTTTTCTATTGTCAATAGGAAGTTTATAGAGATTTCTGAGCAGAGGAAGAGACATCATAGAATGAATATTGAATCACTATCATTTCCAAAAGAAAACAGACAATTCAAATTTTAAAGATTTTAAAATGGTTCCCTCAAGGAAGCATTCATGTGAAGTTGGCACTATTAGTTCAAGCTATTCAAAGAAAATTATAAGCAATTGCAGTTTTTTTTTTTACAACCATCAATACAAACATTTCAAAATGCTTCCACAAGGATTCCATGTCTAATATACAAACATGGCCTTGATATGTCCCTTTATACCCACATACTCTGTGGCAAGCATTATGATCGTCTCTTTCCCTGAGATATATTTTGTAAGTGATTTAGCTTAAATGTAATCAATTAGATGTACCTCCCATGGTCAGAACTCCTCAACTCCTATTACAATCTGAAGATCTAATTTGATATTTTGTACCCAGAAGAGGATAGACATATGGATTTTTTTCTGGCTAAATAAGAATTCAGCCTTTAAGACAGAGAAAGAAAAGACTGATACATTTTATCTCTCTTCCCCATTTTCTCTGAGGAGGGCCAATGGTCATGCTGAGGCAGTGGTCTGCTATCATACTCAATCTATACTCTCCACATTCTTACTGTTACATTAGCAAATATATTTGTTCACGAGTCATTTTCAACAAAAAAATATACTAGACGTGTTTAATTCCTTCAAAGTTTGTCTTTTTAACTTACATGTTTTAAAACTGAAACATCCAATTGACATCAATCATGAGACAAAGTTTCATTGAACTACATTATTTTCAGAACATGTTAACAAAGTAGACACACATTAAAATTTCCCAAGACTTTCTACCAATAGCACTGAGGCAGATGTATGAAAATAAGGGGTAATTAGAAGAAACCTATATTACCATGAACACCTGCATAGGTTTTGTAGAGAAAGCAAAGCATGGATGTATGCAAGGCTAATTATATTATTCATTAGAAAGAAATATGACAATAAATAGAGTTATTGGGAGATTAGTTGGTCATCACTATTCTGGATTAGAATCACTATATAGAAAGGTTGGAACTTCTATTGATAGTAAAAGAGGAGCAAGTCTAAGCCTCTAGATCATTTTCCTCCTAAGGGTCCTTCTAAATCACATCCTTGCAGAAGCTAAATTTTCATAGACAGAACAGATTCTTAAATAACTTGAGCACAGTAATCATTCATCTATATTATCTGGGAAATTACTTTATTTTCCTAATGAAAAGACTGACTACTAAAAAATCAGAAAATTTAAGTCTGTTTAAGATAGTAACTGTGACAGGCAAACCATGTCTTGCTAAGAAGGCCATTTTTTTTCTTGCCTAAAACATGAAATGAAACTTTGATCCACAATCCACAGCAATTGATAAAGTAGTCAAAAATAAAAGCATCTTGAGGGTCAGGGAGTAAAGCATCTTGGACATGCTTATTTTGATACACTGAAATCTTTATCATTGCCTAAATGTCATGTCCACAACACGATTACAGGTATTATACAGAACCCACCAATCCAAGTCCATGATTTAATAAAAATCCATTCATAGTTTAATAAAAGGAAAAGGTGAATAAAAACTATAAAAATACAAATAATTTACATGCATAAATACAGAATAAGTGTTTAAGGCACTGACATCCCCTTTGTTTCCTGGGGGGAAAGTCAGGATGTTGATTGAATTATTTAAAGCTTTCTGTAGTAGGAAACTTTGACTGCTATAGATATTGCCTTTTTTTCCTTCTGCACACTCATGGCAATTAGCATCAACTAGTACAACATTACTAATGGCCTCCAAGTGAGAATCCCAGGAGGTAAAAGCAAATCAGGGAATTACCTTTAGAAGTTAAACATACCTGGTCATCCCTTCTCATGTGTTCTGATGGAATCCTGGAAGATATTAAAAATGCAACGAAAAACCCAGACATTTGACTTGGCACTATTTGATAGGGAAATATTGGAATTGCCAATACAGTATATGTTTTATCTACCTACTGGATCATCTACAATGGCATATTTGCCATCCTTTTTATTGTATTTGTACAATTGTATCCTACTGTAATTGAAATTACCCTTAACAGGGATGGAATTCATAAGTTAGTCACTTTGGGCTTTAACAGACTCTTACCTTACTTGGACGAACTAAAACCCAGACTACTTTGCCATCCTAATAATTGAGGAAAAGGGTGAGGTAGCTGTTATCTGGAATATTTCAGCAATTCAGTTATATTTAGTCCAGTTCCTGCATCAAAACTCTCTTCTCTTCTTCTTAACTCTTCTGCCAAGTGAAATGTAATAGACTGTTTTGTCATATCTTAGAAACATCATTTATCCATTTAGCTACTGAAGAGCCAGTGAACAAAAATGTATTCATCAAAATATTTTTATTAAGCTTAAATGTAACCAACTAGAGGTACCTCCTATTGTTGATACCACTCAATTTGCATTAAAGTCTGAAGTGCTAATTTGATGTTCTGTGCCCAGAAGAGGTCACATAAATCTTTTTGTTTCCTGGCTGACCAGAAGGAACTGAAAACTTGAGACAGAAAAAGGAAGGACTAATTCATTTTAGTTTAGTTTTATTCTCAATTTCCATGACTCAGTTTGCTAAATGGGTAAAAGTGAGATTCTGTTTTGATTTAATGATGATCCAATACTAATGTTGTAATACTGCCATTCTAAAGCATAGGGGAAACCAGTTATCTTAAGTGTAGCAGAAAGAGTATTGGATTTAGAATTAGAATACCTAGATTCAAAACCTTATCTCTGCTATCTGTTTATGGAAAGTTACTTAGCTTGTGTGAGACTGAGTTTCCTCATCAATAAAAGGAGGGAGCTGGATCCCTTTATAGTCTCTCTCAACTCTAAATATATAAATACATTTGAAAATGTATTTGTTTGTTTACATGTGTTGGAATCCTTACAAAGAGCTAATTTAGCATGGTACTTAGCAAATCCTCTAGCTCACTAATGTATTTAAGTACTCATTGGAGTTCACACATTTGGGAGATTTTAAGGTTTAGTATAAAATATGCAAATTCACACCTCCTTTAATCCCTGCCTCCAGAAGGAGGAGTCAACCTTTGGGAGATGATATATAAAGAGGCTCTTAGCTTCAGGTTAGTGTGTTACTTCCAGAACATTGCCAGGGGTCAGAGAGAAGCACTCTGGGAGATTGAGAGCCAGAAGCTCTCTCAGAAGCACGACAGATTCATTTACAACTTTCACCTTGATGTTGGCTGGAGGCTGAAGAAAGAAGAGGAGGCAGAAGCAAAGGACAAAGCTTCAAGAGCTCTTGGAACCAAACAGAAAGATAGGCCTCTAAGAAGAAAACTAACCGGGCTATATTGGAGACAATAAAAGATCAGAACTTTTAGCAACTGGCTGCATTTGGGTGATTATTACTTTTAACTGAAACAAAGGCTGCCTCCAGAAAACCTCCCTGAGAAACTTGCTCCCAGAGAGAACCATTATTATTTTAAAGAAGAAAAACACCACATCCATGTATATACTTTAGTTCTCATTGGGGGAGAGGAGGTACATTGGAATATAAATTCTTTGGAAGCTATTAATTTTTGTCTTGTCAGTGCCATGCACATGATAAATACCTAATAAATACTTCTAGCTATTCCATTAGAATGTATCGAGCATTTACCAAGTTCTCCATTAAAATCCAATTTCAACAGTTCATTTGATCATGCAGTTGATCCTGGGTTATGAATGATAGTAACAATACAATACAAATAATGAGAAGTACTACTGAGATAGAAAGCTTTCAAGAATGGATCTGATAGTAGACTCTGTCTCTGGCTGTGACTGTCTAGCCAACTTCAGAAAGTCTCATCACCAGAGTGATTAATGTTTGTTTAGCCACAGCAATTCCCCAAATTTGGGGATTATATATGGCAAAGAAGCATGCCCCCACAGTAAATCACAATTTTTCAAATTTCAAATTATAAAGTAGACACCAAAATAAATCATTTTGTGAGAGGAAAAAAAAGTTTTTTGTTTCATTCTTTTTTTTGATTTCAGAGTAAATGTGACATATAATATCTGGGCTACAATAAAAATACAGAGTTCTTCTAGGGCTAGTTTTTTTTTTTTAATAACTTTGTAATTTTTTTTACATTATTTATATATCCCTCCTCTCTATACCCATACATTACTTTACCACAATCACTATGTTCTAGCCAAACTGTCCTATTTGATATAAGCTCTCACTTAAAATGATCCAATAGATAGATAAAATTCTATCCTTTGCCATGCTACTTTATACAGCCTGGTTCTCTTTCCTGGAATATTGTGCTTTTTCATTTTTGCTTCCTGGAATTCCTAAACTTCCTTGAAAGTTTAGATCAAGTACAAGTTCTTACAACAGGCCTTTTCTATCTCCCCCAGAAGCTAATGTTCCCCTCAATACCCCCATTGAAATAACTTTCAATTTAATGTGTATATATTCTATCTTTTCTAGCTTGATCTTCTCTTGCTACATGTGGTCTAGTCTAACTTCTCTTTCTACTTATCTTTCTTTAGGGCCATGATGAAAAGAAGTTTGTTTTGTGAGGTTTTTTTGTTTTTTTTTTAAGATAAATTAACTTTTTTCAATGGTTTCATCTATTTGCTGTTTTCAAAGCAATCTGAATATAAAATCTGATTTTTTTAAGGAATCGAACCCTTTTAAAAACGTACTTTTAATGTCTAAGTTTTTATTTCTCCATCTTGATTGATCCACACCTAGGTTCAGCAAAGTTTGTATAGCAATCCAGATCCAAACATGATCTCTTTTTGTACAACCCTCAAGCTAAGAGGTTTTTTTTTATATTTTTAAATAAAATTTTATCATATTTTAAATGCAAAAATCAGTTGGGTTCGTCCCTTGTGTCCCTTGTGTTGATCTAAATTATTATGAGCTAAAATGGACCTAGAACTGAAAGTGAAAAGAATTGCAGTGCAGAACACCCACTGGACACTACCAGTGATAGACATCACAAATTTCTTCTAAACAAATCAATGCTGAGAAAAGACATGATGTGTCTAAGACTTTAAACACACAAAAAACAAGCAGTCTCTATCCATTAACCTAATGGATTACATAGAAGGATAGAATACTTTTCACAGGAGAAAAGGATAAATGACAATGAGGTCATTCACTAAAACATTTAACATTTAGACTCTTGGCTCTAGTTTTCCCTATCCCTTTTTTTTTTTCCTGGGACCTGTAAAATATCATGCCTTGTAATATAAAATCTCAAAGAGATAAAGAAAAATGTGTCCTACTTAGAGATACAGCATAACTGTTTTGAGACACAGACTTTATAAATTATGTAGTCCAGCAGTTCTCAATTTTTTGATTCAGAATTCTTTTCTATTCTTAAAAATTAACAAAGACCTCAGAGAGCTTTTATTTGTTACATCTATTGATCTCTATTAAAACAGATTTTTAAATATTTAATACATTTTAGATTAACCCCATTACATATTAACACAAACAATATTTTTTATGAAAAATGACTATAGTTTTCAAAATGAAAAAAATTAGTGAGAAGAGTGGCATTATTTTATATAGTATTGTAAATCTCTTTAGTATCTGTCTTTTTTTTTTTTTAACTGGGACCAATGCACCCATGTTTGGTCCCAGGGCTGGACGAGACTACCATCTCAAAGAGTCCACCCTAATATCTGTCTTAACAGAAGACAACTCATATCTCTCTCTACATCCAATCTGTTGCAATATGTTGCTTTGGTTGAAGTATATAAAGAAAATCTGCCTTCACACAAATATATAGTTGGAAAAAGGAGGAATATTTTAATGGGAAAATAATATTTCATTATTATTATGACCATAATTTCAACCTTGCAAACCCCCTGAAAGAAACTCAGGGAGCTCCAGGAATCCATAGACCACACTTCGAAAGCTGCTAACTTTATCCAGTTTTTTCAGTTCTTGGAGAAGGGGACTGAATTCCAGGGAAATGGTGATTGGTCCAAAGTCATATATCTAATTAGTTATAAATATACATGCTTTATCTGATGAAATGAATGGACTTGTACCTAGTATCAACTCAGTATCTGAGTGAGCCCTAGTAAAAAGAAAACTGCCCCTATGGAGATATTTTCTACAAAAAAGGGCTATATACTTTAGTCCACAGTTACCTTATACAATCTAGGAATTAATCTATAGACATCAATTCCTGAAGTTATCTTGAATAAAAAGGACTTCCACAACCACCAATTGATTTACTGGAGAGGACCATTAGCATAGTTTGCACACTTTGCTCAGAGTATAAAAGGGCCCACTTCATCCTTGTTAATCATAAACTGATTAGGAACTTTGCCCATTTGCTGAGCATTACAAAAAAGCTTTGCCTCTTAACCTGGACAGGATTTGAGTCTATGAATTCATTCCAGATAACTCCTTGCCATTGTGACTTATTGTTTCTCATTTTGACTTTTTACAACTCATCATTATCTATGGCATGGATTCAATTCCTATCTAAATGCCATTGTGTAGGTATGTATAATCCTCAGATTCCAAAGAACTATTGGTGTCAGGTATATAACTAGATAAAATAATTACTCTTGCTCTTATTTTTAAGAATAATCATTTTTCAAAATTTTTTGGAATTTTTAGAAAAGTTTAAAAAGAATAAAAGCAATGATGAAAATGTCTACCAAAAAAAAATTATCCTTATTTACAAAGACTAAGGTTCAATGGATGGAGAGCTCAAACACCCCTTTCATTTCTCTGCCAGACTTGTTCTTTTTTTTTTTTTAATTTTTATTTAATAATTACTTTATATTGACACTCGTTTCTGTTCCAATTTTTTTCCCTCCCTCCCTCCACCCCCTCTCCTAGATGGCAAGCAGTCCTTTATATGTTGGATATGTTGCAATATATCCTAGATACAATATATGTTTGCAGAACCGAACAGTTCTCTTGTTGCATAGGGAGAATTGGATTAAGAAGGTATAAATAACCCGGGAAGAAAAACAAAAATGCAGATAGTTCAGATTCGTTTCCCAGTGTTCTTTCTTTGGGTGTAGCTGCTTTTGTCCGTCATTTATCAATTGAAACTCAGGTCTCTTTGTCAAAGAAATCCACTTCCATCAAAATATGTCCTCATACAATATCGTTGTCGAAGTGTATAATCTCCTGGTTCTGCTCATTTCACTTAGCATCAGTTCATGTAAGTCTCGCCAGTCCTCTCTGTATTCATCCTGCTGGTCATTTCTTACAGAACAATAATATTCCATAACATTCATATACCACAATTTACCCAGCCATTCTCCAATTGATGGGCATCCATTCATTTTCCAGTTTCTAGCCACTACAAACAGGGCTGCTACAAACATTTTGGCACATACAGGTCCCTTTCCCTTCTTTAGTATTTCTTTGGGATATAAGCCCAATAGAAACACTGCTGGATCAAAGGGTAGGCACAATTTGATAATTTTGGGGGCATAATTCCAGATTGCTCTCCAGAATGGTTGGATTCGTTCACAACTCCACCAACAATGCATTAGTGTCCCAGTTTTCCCGCATCCCCTCCAACATTCATCATTATTTTTTCCTGTCATCTTCAGACTTGTTCTTGATAGTCTAGACTTCAAAACTATACCTCTACTATTTTATCCTGAAACTTCCCTCACATTCAATAGTCTCTTCAACCTTAAATTGTCTACCATTTCTGTGACCTGCATTTCTTATAAATAGAGGGCTGTCCATCTCCATGTCCATCTCCAGTTTTATCCCCTTGTCTCACTTGTAAATCACTCCTGAAGCCCCCATTTTATTGAGAGAGGCCAGCTTGCCTTCATTCCCTTCCTGACCCTATCTTGATTTTTCTGGACTTCAAATTCATGTCCTTATGCTAGGTACCTTCATGAACTCCCCTCTCCCGTTTTAAGTTCCATTTATGTTGCCCATTCCCCATTAGAATTTAAACTTCTCAAGAGATTAGACTGACTTTCTTTTTTCTTATATTTGTATTTCCAGTACTGAGATAGTGCCTGGCACATAGCAATCATTAAGACACTTTCTTTCTTCCCTATACCCACAGTGATACAAAAACAATGACAAGAATACCTCTAACATGTTAATAAGATTACAGAAAATGGTGAACAAGACTTACACAGGACCAGAAAATATAGAGGTAAGGGATAATGGGGAAGCTGTGACCCATATCACTAGAACGAGCATTGTTTCCAAGTTTTTACTAGCATGAAAGCTTTCTGTTGTAACAGCTGAATATATAGGACCTTTCTCTTTGTCTTGACTGCATTTAAATAAACAACCAAAATTTGGACAAAATTACAATATATTACAATTTTGTCATTAACAAGTGTGACTAGTAGCAATACACTCTGTCTCAGTCTCTCTCTCTCTCTCTCACTCTCTGTTTCTCTCTCTCTCTGTTTCACACACATACACACACACACACACACACACACACACACACACACACACACACACCACAATGTCCTAAGTCATTAACTGGGGATTGGCAAAGAAAACCTGAAGTACTAATAAGATTACTTCTTGAGGCTAGCAGGGAAAGACACTGATGGGAACTGGTTCAACTTTATAATCCCACCCCTGTGGAGGTCTTGGGTAACCCTACCTTACTATTAAATTAATTTTTCCCTATAAATCTGTCCATGTCCTACAACATCTTTGTTGAATCTCTTTTAGGTTAGTCCACCAAAGCATATCTCTCTCCTCACCCACTCCCCCATGCTTAAAGGTGTCTTTCTCCTTCTTATAGCTAACTAATACTTTTAGAGTTCTACACTCCTCTATGGATATGGCCTACAAGCCAATGGATTATTCCCAACTCATGGTATATTCTCTTTCTTCTGGTTAATTGTGAGTTCTTCTAGGGAACTTAACATTTTGTTAATTGTGAAACCACTTTCCCACTAGCTATCAGCTCTCTCACATCTCTTTCATATTTATGATTCCCAGTAAGTGAATTCTACCAACACTTAAAGAACAATTAATTCCAGTACTATGTAAACCATTTGGAAAAATAGGGAAAGAAGGAGTTCCACCAAATTCCTTTTATGTCACAGTAATGGTGCTGATACCTAAATCAGGTAGGCTCAAAAGAGAAAAAGAAAACTACAGAGCAATTTCCATAATGAATATTGATGCAACAATCTTAAATAAAATATTAGCAAAGAGATTACAGCAAGTTACCACTAGGACCATGAGCAAGTAGGATTTATACCAGGAATATGGGGCTGGTTCAATATTAGGAAAACTACTGGCATAATTCACTATATGAATAACCAAACTAACAGAAATCATGCGATTATCTTAATAGCTACAGAAAAAGCATTTGACAAAATCCAACACCCATTCTGATTAAAAACACTAGAGAACATAGGAATAAATAGAGGTTTTCTTAAAATGATCAGGATCATCTATACAAAATAGCAAGCACCATATGTAATGGGGATAAATTAGAAGCATTTCCAGTAAGATGAGGGGTGAAACAAGGTTGTCTATTATCACCATTACTATTCAATATCATACTAGAAATATTAATTTTAGCAATGAGAAGAAAAATAAATTAAAGGAATTAGGACAAGTAATGAGGAAACCAAATTATCACTCTTTGCAAATGATATGATGATATATTTAAAGAATCCTAGATAATCAACCAAAAACTACTAGAAACAATGAACAACTTTGGCAAAGTGCTGGATACAAAATAAATTCACATAAATCATTAGCATTTTTATAAGTTACCAACAAAGTCCAGCAGCAAGAGATACAAAGAGAAAATCCTTTAAAAATAACTGTAGATAATATAAAATATTTGGGAATTTACCTGCCAAGACAGAAACTATATGAACACAATTACAAAACACTTTCCATAGACATAAAGTCAGATCTAAACAATTGGAACAATATCAAGTTTGGCCATGGGATGGCCAAAATAATGTAATAAAAATGACAATTCTACCTAAATTAATCTACTTATTCAGTGCCATACCAATCAACCTGCCAAGAAATTATTTTACAGAACTAGAAAAAATAATGACAAAGTTCATCTGGAAGAATAAAGGGTCAAGAATTTCAAGAGAATTAATGGAAAAATGCAAATGATGGTGGCCTAGATGTATCAGACCTAAAATTATATTATAAAACAGTGGTCATGAAAATCACTTGGTACTGGCTAAGAAATAGAATAGTTGATCAGTGGAATGGGTTAGGTTCATAAGAACAATAGTCAATGACTATGGTAATCTCATGTTTGATAAAACTAAAGGCCCCAGCTTCTGGGATACAAACTGCTGGAAAACTGCTGGAAAAATTGGAAATTATATGGCACAAACTAGGCATTATCCAACACCTACCACCCTATACCAAGAGAAGGTGGAAATGGGTCCATGATTTAGACATAGTGATTCTATAAACAAATTAGAACAAAGGATAGTCTACTTCTTAGATCTGTGGAGAAGAAAGGAATTTATAGCCAAAGAATAAAATGCAAAATGAATATTTTTTATTATAGTTAGTTAAAAAGTTTTTGGATAAACAAAACCAAGGCAGACAAGATTAGAAGGGAAGGAATAAACTCGGGAAAAAAAAATTTACAATCAATGGTTCTGATAAAAGCTTCATTTCTAAAATAGAGAAATGACTCAAATTTATAATAATACAAGCCATTCTTCAATTGATAAATGGTCAAAGGATATGAACAGTTTCAGATGAAGAAATTAAAATTATTTCCAGTCATATGAAAAAAAAGTTCTAAATCACTTTTGATCAGAGAAGTACAAATTAAGGCAACTCTAAGGTGCCACTACAAACTTCTCAGATTGATTAAGATGACAGGAAAAGATAATGATAAATGTTGAAGGGGATGTGAGAAAACTGAAACACTAATACATTTTTGGTAGAGTTGTGAACTGATCCAAGCATTACGAAAACTACTAACATAATTCACTATATGAATAATCAAACTAACAGAAATCATGTGATTATCTGAATAGGTACAGAAAAAAAAAATTGACAAAATCCAACACCCATTCCTATTAAAAACACTATAGAGCATAAGGAAAAATGGAGGTTTTCTTAAAATGATCAGAAGCATCTATTTAAAACAGCAAGCATCATATGTAATGGGGATAAAATAGAAAAATTCCCAATAAGCTTGGGGGTGAAACAAGGTTGCCCACAGTCACCATTACTATTCAATGTTGTATTAAAAATGTACAGTTTGAATGCAGTGTGGAACTATACCCAAAGGGCTATCAAACTATGAATATTCTTTGATCCAGCAGTGTCTCTACTGGACTTGTATCCCAAAGAGATCATAAAAGAGGGAAAAGGACCACATGCTCAAATATGTTTCTAGCAGCTCTTTTTGTAGTGGCAAGGAATTGGAAACTGAATGTGATGTGGGTGTGGGCCCTTTAAGATTCCTTTCTTTCTGATTCCCAACCCTTCCTAGTTGATGTAATTATCAATCAAGGACCTTTTGATTCACAAATCCTGGTCTCTTTGAATTCCAATAGAAGATCAGGGCCTGTCCCAGCCCACCCAGACCTGAGCCAATTTAGGACTCCACCCACAGGTCCCTTTAGCTAAATCTCTCATTATAAAAGAGCCAAGCTGGGACCCTCTCTTGGCAGAAGTTCCAAACATTCCAGCCTTATGCCTGGCATGCCTTATGCTTCGGTCCATTGGAATCCTGTTTCCAGTGTGCTCTTATCTCTTTATCCTTCACCTATTTCCTTAACTATACTTTAACCTTACTTCCAAACCCCATAATAAACCTCTTGTATCAATCTAGTTTTTTGGGCCAATAAATTCCTTTATTGGGGACTTGTGCTGCTTCTAAATCTTCATTAACTCCATATCCTTGAGCCGAATCCAAAGATGTTGCAAGGGAACTCTATTTGATTCCCTGCACCCTAAACCTGCCACTAGACCTCAATTAAACCATAATTTTTAGGTACCCCAAATCTAGACCTCATCAAATGGATACCCATCAGTTACAGATTGAATAAGTTATGGTATATGAATGTTATAGAATATTATTATTCTATAAGAAATGATAGAGGATGATTTGGGAAAGACTTGGAGAAACTTGCATGAACTAATGCTAAGTGAAGTGAGTAGAATCACGAGAACATTATACACAGCAACAAAAATACATTATGATCAATTCTGATGAACATGGCTCTTTTCAACAATGACGTGATTCAGACCCTTTCCAATAGACATCTTCATCCAGAAAGAGGACTATGGGAACTAAATGTAGATCACAACATAGTATCTTCACCTTTTTTGTTGTTCTTTGCTTGTTTTCTGTTTGCTTTCTTGTTTTTTTTTCTTATGATCTGATTTTTCTTGTGCAGCATGATAATTGTGTAAATATTTATAGAAGAATTGCACATGTTTAACATATATTAGATTATTTGCTGTCTAGAGGAGATGATAGGAGGAAAGTAGGGAAAAAATTGAAACACAAAGTTTTATAAGGGTGAATGTTGAAAACTATCTTTGCATATATTTTGAAAATTAAAAAAAAAACTATTATTAAAAAAAAGAAAAGAAAGAGAAAGGCCATTGTGAATTAGTCACATGACAGAATCCCAACATTTGGTGCCAACACCAATCTCATTATTTGGTGCAAATTACTCTCCCCAGTTTTATCATTCGGTGTGCATTCTTAAATCTCATCACACACATGTAATAAGCATATGGAATCACAGATCACAAATCTATCTCCAACTTCCAAAATGAAGGTCCTTGATATAAGCAAAATTCCACAAAAGAATAAATGCTTTTGGAAAATTACTGACAAACTCTCCATTGTGTTCTGAACAAAGCCCTGAGTTAGAAATTGAAGCCTGGCTGTGCAAGACTCCCCAAACTTAGGAAACTATAGTACAATGATTTTATTAGAGGGGTGGGACACATTCACAGTACTTCCCCTTCCCATCCCCCAAGCCATTCAGAGGTGAATAAGGCCTTTCTGAAGCATTACACATAGCTATGCATCCCAAAAACTCTGTTCTTTCAATACAGAGCTTCCAATCCAAGCCAAATCAGCCTGCCTCCCTAATGATTGCATAATTCTGCTGAGTCTTTGCAAAAGCCTGGGCCATTCACTTCCCATTTGTCAAGGTCACATGTCAACACAAAGTCTAATACTGAAAATAGGTCACAACTTTTTTTCCTGTGAGAAATGGTAGAACTCTATATGTCAGTTGGGCCAAGTGGATGTGCAGGTGAGCCTTTCCATCGAGTGCTCACTTAGTCATTCAGTCTGAATCAGTGGGGCCCCATCTGTTTTTCTCTACAATTGCTCTTTGAACTTCAAGCTTGTAAAACACACTAAGTACCTCTTATAAGGATTTCAGTCAACATTTTTAGAGGGTTTTTTTATTTATTATTTTCTAACATGTCATTTCCTGATGTCTCCCTTCTATATATTTGAATCGGCAAAACCCTCTCCATGAGAAAGTTTTTCAAATTGTTTCACACTCTTTGCTTATCTACAAAACATTTTGCAACATATTGAACTTGGGTTCTATAAACATATTCATAGTCAGCTCCTAATGTTTTTACTCATTCAATAAACATTTCAAAGTACCAATTTCATGCAACAGGCAGCTAGGTAGTACAGTGGATAGATATTAGATCTGAATTCAAGATAACTCATCTTCCAGAGTTCAAATCTGACCTGCAACACTTAAAAATAGCTGCATGATCCTAAGCAAGGCACTTAACCCTGTTTGTCTCAGTTCTTCATTTATAAAATGAGCTAGAAAAAAAAAATGTCAAAACACTCCAGTATCTTTGCCAAGAAAATTCCAAAATGAGTTATAGAAAGTCAGTTGTGAGTGAAATGATTAAATAACATTTCATGCAAGATATTAGCAAGCTCAAAGGGAAACTGATAAAAATTCATTTCAAGAAACTAAATTCTAATTGGAGGAAAAGACATACAAGCAACTATTATTCAAAAGATAAATGCAAATTGGAATTATGCCCAAAGGGTTATCAAACTGTGCATACCCTTTGATCCAGCAGTGTTACTACTGGGCTTATCTCCCAAAAAGACCTTAAAGGAAGGAAAGGGACCCACATGTGCAAGTTTGTGGCAGCCCTTTTTGTAGTGGCAAGAACCTGGAAATTGAGTGGATGCCCATCAATTGGAGAATGGCTGAATAAATTAGGGTATATGCATGTTAGTGGAATATTATTGTTCTGTAAGAAACAATCAGCAGGATGGTTTCAGATAGGACTGGAGAGACTTTCATGAACTGATGCTGAACGAAATGAGCAGAACCAGGAGATCATTATACACAGCAACAAGAAGATTATAAGATGATCAATTCTGATGGACCTGGCTCTTTTCAACAATGAGATGATTCAGGCCAGTCCCAATGATCTTGTGATGAAGAGAGCCCTCTACACCCAGAGAGAGGACTGTGGGAACTAAATATGTATCACAACATAGCATTTTCACTCTTTTTGTTGTTGTTTGATTGCATTTTGTTTTCTTTCTCATTTTTTTATCTGATTTTTCTTGTGTAGCATGATAATTATAAAAATATGTATACATAGATTTCACATAATTTTAAATATATTTAATATATATTATGTTATTTGCCATCTAGGGGAGGGGTTAAGTAGATGAGGGGAAATTTGGAATCTAAGATTTTTGCAAGGGTCAATGTTGAAAAATTATCCATGCATATGTTTTGAAAATAAAAAGCTTTAATAAAAAAATCAAAAAAATGTAAAAAGCTTTCATTTAAAAAGAGAGATAAATGCAACATATCCAGAAAATGAATTAGGAAATGGAACTAAGGATCAGGTTATAGAAATCGTCATGGAGGAGGAAATGACATCTGAGCTGAGTTTCAGAAAAAGGGAAGATTGAAAACGGGATTATTTCAGGGCTAATGTGGATTTGAACAAAGATAAAGAAACGAGAGGTCAGAGATAGTATGAGTCATCTAGGCAGAGTAAATAAAATGTATAAAGATTTGAGGTTAACTGTTAAAAATAAAAAGAAAGAAAAAGGACAGACAAATACACAAACAGACAGAGACAGAGAAGTAACAAGCCCAGGAAATAGGCTGTACAAGTATCTTGGATCTTCCCCTTAGATTCTGAACACAACTGTTATCATGCATATTGTGACAGAAAATGTCCGTTCTTCCATTTGTTCTCTCAATTCTGATTCCAGGCACAGTAACTGCATACCTCTCTCTCAATTTTATTTGATATAGGGTAAGCTCACAACTTCCAAGCACTCCTGGGTCACTATAGACCAGAAGTGTGATTGTAAATATGAGAAAGAGGAAAGGGGGTGACTGATGGTGGGGGAAGGCAGTTTCTCTTACCACTGAAACAGCTTTTGCATAGTGTGGGAAGATGAAGAGGCACTGCTCATTTGTTTATTTTTAGCTGATACTAGAGCTAAAGGAGGAAGAGCAAAGAGAAAGAGCAAAAGAAGAGAAAAAAAAAAAAAACTGCATTCCTCCTTCCTGTGGAGATCTCTCTCTTATCAAAGCCAAGGCTGTACTATGAAGAGCTGTGGGATTTTTCTTCTTTTTCAACTTCTTGTACAAAATATGTTTAATTGTTTATCCACAAATTCCTTGACATATTCCAAAATAACAAGATTTGTGTAGATTTATTCTTATATGCAGATATTTGTAATAGATAATTACATCTCCAGGTGCTATTTATTATGGATGCACATGAAATACAAACATATCTGAAATGTATGATTTGAAAACATAAGGATAGTTTTTTTTTTTCTTCAGTGTGGAGGGCTTCACCATCCTTTATGTGGGGGCTGCCACATAAAGATTAAATGACTTATGCAGAGTGATATAAATACTGTCAAAATGGGTTTGAACTTGTGTTTTCTTTACCTCTATTCAACCCCAAGCTCAATATTATATCCTTACATTTTCAAATTATGCAAATAGATAGATAAAATATTTATTAAGTCCTTTTTAAGCAGTGCATATTCGATGCTAAGAGAAGCTAAGTGGTACATTGAATAGGAGTATCCTATTTGCCTCAATTTCCTCATCTGTAAAATAAGCTGGAAAAGGAAATGGCAAACCACTCTAGTATCTTTGCCAAAAAAGATCCCAAATGGAGTCGCCAAGAGTTGGAAATGATTGAAATGATTCAACAACAATTCTATTTTAGGTACTGAGGGGGTGCAAAGAAAGACAAAAGGATAACTTTGTCCTCAAGAAGCATGCATTCTCTCAGGAAAAATAGAGAGGTTGTAAGCACACACACACACATACACACACACACACACACACACACACACACAATCATGAGAAAACTATTATTTGCTATACTACATCACTGTAATTCTGTGAAACATCATTTGATATTGAATGATATTCAGAAGTAGAGCCAAAATGGTGGAACTGCAAAAATATAGCCATGATCCCCAAACACAACTCCTTTATAAAGTTCAAGAAAATGCACCAGACTGAATTCTCATCAGGAAACACAAGGGAGGAAAACATCACAGAGTCACATTTCCAGTAAAGTTCAGCAAAGGGGAGACAAATGGGTAAGTCTGTGGACAATGGTGATACGTTCTGTCCAGGGATATGCCATGCAGAGCAATCCAGCAGATAGGAAATGAGAGAGTTCTGAGGCTGTGTACCAGGGCAAAAAAAGACATTCTAGACATTGAAAATAAGGTGGGAAAGGGAAGAAGAACATGCACTTTGTTTAGATTTTAGAAATAATTGTCTACTGGAAGTCATTTGCTATTGAGTTCTAACTCAGACACAAAGTTACTAAGGAGCGTATTGTGTTTATGGGAGACATTCAAGGTTGAGGAACAATCATAGCCTATATATTAAAGAAGGAATAAATTCAGAAGCAAAAAGCAGTTGTGTATTTCTCACTCTAAGCACAATAAAAGGATCTCAGTTCCAGTCTCCAAACCATTGTGAAGCCTACAAAATCAGGGCAAGATCCTCACACTAAAGGAGAACCAGCAGTTATCTCACTTAGAACCTAAAGAACCTTCTAGCTGGTTGATACTGGCCAAATCCAGCAGAAGTCTAATGAAACTTATTTGGAATAAGCCAAGAGGACTGTTGTAAAGACCCAAAACCAGGTCAGAACTTGTAAAGTTCAAGTCAGGAGAATAGTGAGCAAAGTTTGCCCTGAATCAGAACCACTTTGGGATTTCTAAAAGCTTTCAGGACCCCAATATGAGGTTTCCCCAAGCTCCAAGAGTAAGACAACATTCAATAACCTGAGAATGCTGAGGGACCCAGGAAGACAAAAGCTCAAAACAGAGGTTCTTCCTTGTTAGGGAACTTGTCCCTAACATAAAATCTGAATTTAGGAATTTATGAGCAAATAACAACAAAAACAAGAATCCTACTATAAAGAACTATTATGGTGATAAAGATTTTCAATTCAGAAATCCATATGAAAAGGGGGAAAATATCTCCAAGCAAAGCCAAAAATATTAGCTTGGGCACAAATCCAACTAAAATTCACAAAGGAAATAAAGCTAGAGTTTAATTTAAAATGAGGACTAAAATTCTTTTTTTAAAATGAGGACATTAGAAAAAAAAATTTAAATTAGAGCAATGGAAAAAAAAATTGGAAAGAGAATAACACCTTGGAAGAAGAATCATGAAGTCTTTCTGAAAAAAAAAAAAAACTCATTAAAAATTTGAATTGACCAAATAAAAGCTAATGACTCTATGAGACAAGAAACATTAAATGAAAAAAAAAAAAGGGTCAAAATACTGAAAAGAAAAATAAGGGAAGAAAATATAAGGAGTATCATAGCAAAACAGCTGACCTGGAAAAAAATGATCAAAGATCGAGATAATTTAAAAAATCACTGGACTATTTGAAAGCCATGACTTAAAAAAAGAGCATACGTATCACATTTCAAGAAATTTTAAAAGTTCCCAGATATCTTAGAAACAAAGGGCAAAGTAGAAATAGAACCTACCAATGGTTTCCTTTTTTAAAAAAAGCCTTTAAGTGAAAACTCAAGAATATTACAGCAAAAATCCAGAAATTCTAGGTTAAATAAAAAAAACTGCAAGTGCTGAGAAACCAGTTAGGATCACACAAGATTTAGCACTCACCACTACAAAGTAGTAGAGAATTTGGAATACAATATTCCAGAAGGCAAAAGATATAGAATTATAATCAGGAATAACCTTAGCAAAACTAAATATAATCCAACTGCTGGGGGTAGGGGGTGGGGGTGGGGAGAGGAATGTTTAATAACTTCTAAACAATCCTGATAATAATATCAGAACTGAGTAAACATTTTGATATACAAGTCATAGTTCTTGACAGGAGTCAAAAACAAAAAAGTTGATTTTGAGTGAACAATCACAAATAGTTAAACAATGATGTTTTCACTGTAATATAGAGAGATGAAATATATATCACCTTAGAAACTCTGTCATCATTAGGGACCATGGAATGAATAGAGAGATAGAAAACCTGGAGATGATTTGGTTTTGTTTCGATGATTTTAAAAGAAGAATGGAAAAGAAGAGGTCAAGGAATATATTTGGAGCAAAGAGAGAAGAAAAGAATAGGGGAAGTTTTCATATATAAAAAAGTCTATATAAATGAAATGAAAAAATGAGTGAAGCAAGTGATCCTTAAATCTCACTCTCATCTGAAATATTTAAGTGGTCAAAGGAAGAAAGAATACACATATAAAGTTATGTAGAGAAATATATTTCACTCAACAGGAATAGAGAGAAGAAGAGAGAAAGGGAAGGAAGGAATCAGAGGGAGTCTTAAGCAAAACAAATTCTAATTGAGGAGAGTGGATCTCAAAGGTCTTAAAAGGGGAAAAAAGGGTAAGAATATATTATTGTACTCTGCATGAATGAAACAGAAATAAGGCAAGAAAACAGGTGTATATTACACCAAATCTAGGGAACTGATGCTGAGTTCACTCCTCTCTCATCACCCCCTTTCTACTTTATAAAGAGGGGTTTAAAATGAGAAAGAAAAGAATTTGAGAATACAAAGGAGGGAAATGTACAGATCATAACTGAATTTGAATGGAATGAACTCAAGCATAAAACAGAAAAGAACAGCAGAATAAATTCAAAAACAAACAATTTGATGTATCTCTGAAACACTTGAAGCAGAAAGATGCAAAAAGTTAAAATAAGGAACTGGATTAAAATCTATTATGCTTCATGTGAAGTGAAAAAAATATATAAAGGAAGAAGTAGCAATCATAACCTTAGAAAAGCAACATCAGAGAGGAAAATAATTGATAAAGATAAATAAGGAAACTACATTTTGCTGAAAGGTACCATAAAAAATCATGGCAGCTAGGAAGTGTAATATATAGAGCACTGGGCTTGGAATCAGGAAGACACATCTTCATGGATTCAGAGACATACTAGCTGCATGACCCCAGGCAAGTCACTTAAACTTGTTTGCCTCAGTTCCTCAACTGTAAAAAGACTCGATAGAGAAATGGCAAACTACTCCAGAATCTTCACCAAGAAAACTCTAAAATGAAGTCATAGTCAGATATAATTGAAATGTCTGAAAAAAACACCACCACTATTATCATCATAGAAAAAGAATAAATATCAGTATTAAATATATATTTACCAAATAGTTTAGGATCTAAATTCTTAAAGAAAAAGTTCAATTAATTACAGGGAGAAATAAACAAGAAAATTGATTGTAATTCAAAAGTATATATTATCATTTTCTCCAATGTGTACTATTAACTACTTTCTGTAAAATTTAAATGATACTACAGGCTTCTTGAAAAACCTAAGTTTCCAGAAGGTGTGGATAACTGCTCTGACAATGACTTCCCAGAATATCACACTGTGTTTGAAAATTAGAACAGGTTGCAAATGACCACAACATTCCTCCTATTCTATGTATGATCTCTAGGAGAAAATTAGAAACTGCTTGTTTCTTTGTTATTTGCCTGAATATGATGGATGAATTCTTTCTATTCAAAATAATAAGGTATCCCAAGCAATTGGTATGCTACATAAAAAGATTAGCTTTTCTTTAATGAAAGCAACATCTACAAATAAATCTAAAGTCACATATGGGTGATTTCAAGTGATTTCTGGTGTATCCAGATGGACTAAAGTTGTCTAACTCCTGAGTGATACCAGTTTAAACCAATTACCACAGCAACCAACAGAACATTTGGATTGTATCCCTGCCTACAATCTCTGTGAAACCCCAGGCATGGCAATAAAGTTGCTTCCTCATAGAACCTTGGTATTAAACTTACATTAACTGCAGGGGTCTCTGTGTGCCACTTGGCTTAGAGTATTTTCTATAATTACTAAGTGATGAAAGCTGTCATGAAGCAAGGTAGCAAGCAAGAGAGCCAAACTAATTCCTAGCTTCTTGAACTAAAAATAAATATTTTCAGATTGATGGGATTTGTTTTAGGGATTAAAAAAAATTTTAGCAGCTCTCTCATCAAATTGCCTCATTTCCCTCACATTAAGCTATCTTTTCATACCTAAGATATCCCTGAAAATGCAGTCTATGAAGCTCTTACTTTTCCTGTAAAAAAATAGGAGTCAAAGTTTGAATGTAGCTATTAAATCTATTTGTCTTTTTCATGTATTGAATCACATTTTTAACAATTTCCATTTAAAAAGGCAATTGGTTTAACAAATGTTTGCATTAAATGAATGGATATAATACCATCTAATTCTTGGCTAGAACAGAACATAAAAAGACTTTTTAGAGGCAAATTTGTCTAATGGGAAGAATATCTTTCTCTCTGGAAACTTTTTGCACTGCCACTCATGACAAAAGTCATCTCATTTCTCCATATTGAAACTTTATCCCACCGTAAGATGAGACTCTAAGTATATAGTGTTTTTAAATGCCTTTGAGTTCTTTACAGACCATAAGAATGAGGGTTACTAGTCTGGTAGATGAGCCCAATAAACAATAACAACTCATTTTTTTTTTAAAAAAAAAGCACATTAAAATGTAAAATATCTTCCCCACATCATTCTATGAGGCTAAATTTGGGGTGGAGCAATTTTAGCCAAGAGCTTAAGAAGAAATCACCTGGAAGAGAAAGAGAAGGAAGAAATTCAAGAAGAGAAAAAAAAAAGGAGAATAAAAAAGAGTTAGAGGAGGAGAAAGAGTTTCTTCCCTTAACTAAAGGATAACTGTGAACTTCAGGATTTGAAGATCTGGACTTCCAGTAGAACCCTAGAACAGGGTTCTCTGAACAAATAGTGCTTAATAGCAGTATCTGCATTGGAAGCCAAGATTGAATTAGAAACACTGAAGAAAAATAGTTTCAGAACTTGAAAAGGAGGCCAAAAGTTGGTTATACCTAAAGGAAACTTTCTAAAGATTTCAGGAAGGAGAAACAACTTACATCTCTCCAAAAACTGAGTTACTACTTTGCGACATGTATATTCTAACTTTGATGCCATCTCCCCCTCCCCCAGCCTACATTTTGTATTTATTTATGAAAAGTATGCTCCCAATTTGGGGGATGTTTTGACCCAACTAGTTTTTAAAACTATATCACCTCAATAAAATAGATTTTTTCCTAAAATTTTCTAAAAGCTAATTAAGTCTAATTGACTAGTTATCAATGGGAAGTATACTGGTAAAGACTAATCAGTGACAGTATTAAGGAAAATTCAATTCCTCAAGGTTATTAGCAGAATGGGGTTTAAGAGAGTTCCAGATACTAGAATAAGAATTTAGTTAACTGGTCCCTAACCTTAGTTTTAGGAAGAATAGATTTCAAAGGTTTCAGAGGAAGGAAAGTTGAGGATCACATAGACTAGTATTCTATAGGGAAAGTCAACTGGGAAAGAAATAAGAAACACTAAAGAATTAAACGCTAAAGACACAAAAGAGGGCATTTCTTATGAGGAGCAAAAGTGACAGTTTTCTTAAGAGAACAATGTAGATGAACAATGAACTGGACAGGCAGAAGATAAAAGCAAGAGCTGATAACAGAGCATATTTCTGTAGGAATAGTGTCAACAACTAATGACTAGCAATTCAAAAAAAAAAAAAAAAGATGTATTTGTTGATTTGGTTTGTTTCTTTTGGATATATAAGAGGATGGAACAAAAACTGAAAAGCCCTCATCCTTTGTTATTGAAAAAAGGTATAACAGCTAAATCAATTTTCTATAATACTCAAATATTATGTAAAACAAGAGATGAACTTCAGGAATGAAGAAGAGTAAATATTTATATGGTTTTTTAAAATTTATTTGAATTTTTATTTTCATTTTTATGACTTTTTTAAAGAGAAAGAGAATGGTATATGAAAACTCTCAGCTTGATTTAAATAGTGAGAAAATTTTAGAACAACAGAGATGGTTCATGAACATTTATAAAAAGGATGCAGTGATCTAAGGAACCAGGATAGATAAATCAAGAACAACTCCTGATTCATCTTCTCTACCCTTATGTCCACCTCATCCCTCTCTTTTTATTTACAGGATTAATAAATTAATTAGGTGATACTATATAATAAAGCTAATCCACAAATTCCTACTTTCATACTTCATTACAATATAGAAATGACTATATTCTCAAAAATTAAGCCAGGAGAATTGTAAACTGTGATTTTCAGTTAAGCACTGGCAAGGGTAGAATTCTAGTTTCAGACTAATTTCTAAGGATCAGTCTAAATATGTTAAGGTTCATTATCAGATCCCTTTCACTTTCTACATATTTAAGCACTTGGAAAACTATAAGATATTATACCAATGAAAATATTAAAGCAGAAAGGGGGCCAGAGGATGCTAAGAATCACAATTTTAAGCCATCTAGAAATATTAATGAAATAATTAGTATAATAAATAGGAGATCCTTGTCCAAATGCTAACATGGGGACATATAATTTACTACAAGAATCATGTCCATCTTGAATTTCATCCTATAAGCAAAACCAGAAGGCAAGAGGAAATTACAAATATCTTTTCCTTGAAGTGTCAAAGAGGTTGGCAGAGTAGATTTTATCACTTTTCCAAAGAAAACAAAAATAATAATTTCACAAGATATATGGTCATCTGTTGGAATCCTTACTAACTGCTAAGTAATTAGAGTTGATCTAATCTTACAAGAAGTTGTTTTGGCCAGAACCTGAAACAAGGTACTAAGTAGAACTAATCAAGACAAGGCTTGTGTTCCCACCTTTACTCATTGGACTCCACAAGTATGCTAGCTTCAAAAAGTACACTTTCTACGCCACACCTTAAAAGCTCTTTGGGCCAGAGAGCACTATGGGAGAAAACCCATAATCCCATTCTCTCAGAAGGTTCACATATAAGGCGAGGCAGCCATTCCAGAAGACACACTTTTTTCCTCTTGGCTGGCTGATCGCGCTAGACTCGAGAGAAACGACTCTGCTGCAGAGAACACTTTTGACGGACTTCAGTGGAGCTACGCCAGAAGCCCTCTCTCCGCAGCAAGTGTGGCTGGGCTCCCCAGAAGGAGATAAGAGAGATCTTCCATCTCTGTTGGAGGCAGAAGAAGGCAGAGGCAGAGGCTGAAGGACAGAACCTTTGGATTTGGAGACATCCGAAGGGCTCTAAGCCTCTAAACCGGCTGTCCTCTGAGAACAAACTCCAACATTTTGAACTTAACAGTCATCTCCTATTGGAGGGCTCATAAGGATTTTCAAATGCTTATGAGAAGACTTAAAAAGATTATTTCTTCCTCTTCTCCTCCCCAAAACCCCAAATACAGTAATTTAAACATAAAAAGAGAAAAAAAATCAAAACTGATCCATACATAAAAATAGTTTAAATTATGTGTGTGTGGAGGGAAATGCTACAAGAAAGTAAATTCAAGAACATCCAAATTAAATAAATATAAACTTTAATAAGTCAATCTCCATACACTAATGAATATAGCTAAAGAAATGAAAATATGATAAAAAATATAATTCAAGAATGAATAGTGAAAGACTAGTATATCCTACAGGTCTCCATATGTGTTGAATGAATATATTTTTCAAGAAAAAATTAAGAAGCACTGGATATGTAGCACATCTAACTTTTGTAGACAATTTGTCAGATAAAAGTCTCATATCTAAAATACATAAAGAATTTGTTAAAATTTATGAATAAGATTTGTTCCCCAATTGATAATGTAAGGCATTTTTCCAATTAAGAAATCAAAACAATTTAAAATCACATAAAATTCTCCAAATCATCATTGATTAGAGAAAAATTAAAACCTTGAGATATCATTTTATACCTATCAGATTTACTAAAATTATAGAAGAGGAAAGTAACAAATGTTGGGGGGAATGTGGAAAAATTGGGACATTAATTTATTGTTGGTAGAACTGTGAATTGATCCATTTTAGAGAATATTATGAAATTATATCCAAAGAGTCATTAAATTCCTTATACCCTTGGACCCAACAATACCACTAGTTAGTCCATTTATGAAAATAATTAAGAGAGAAAGAAAAGAACATATATATTCTAAAAGGTTTATAGCAATTCTTGTTATGGTAGGAAAGAATTGGAAATTGCAGGAATATCCATAAATTAGGGAATGATTGAACAAATTTTGACATATGGTTGTAAGGGAATACTATTATGCTGTAAGAAATGATCAGCTATTTTGACTATTAAAAATACTCAAATTTATTATAAAGGACATATGAAGAAAGACAATATCTACATCCAGAGAAAGAACTGAAAAATGGAAGTATATATAGAACAATTTTACATATATGACTATTTCTGTCTAAGAGTACCATCTTGGGATGAGGAGGCAAAGTAGGGAAAGAAAAAAATTATAGGGTAATTTTGTTTTGTGTCTGAAAAGTATAGCAAGTTATGCATAGTGTAGATTTGTAGTTTCATATACAATTGTCTTCTCATTGTACTGTTATAGAAATGCTTGTTTTATTCTATAAATTAAAACAAAATAAATAAATAGTTGAAAATTTTGATTGCTTATATTATCACAAAAAAGGAAATAATGGTGTATAATTAGAACATCAACTTGTTACAGCAAAGCTCAAGAGCAATAACAAATTATATTAAAGAATAAAAGTAAGAATTTATGGAATATTATCGATTCAAACTTCAACTGAACAATTTTAAGCAAGGTAATGCTGCAGAAATAAAATTGGGTCAAAAATAAATATTTTATAGACATTTCAAATAGTTGTAATAAAATAGATATTTACTATTTTAAAATTTATTAAGGAAATTTGTGGGGTTTATTTTTTTCTTGGTAGATACTTTTTTTTCAGTGTGTGTGGTTAAACTCTAGAAAGGAATCTCAACAATTCAATGCTGCTGTACTACAAATATTCTTATAGAGCTTCCTGAGAACACAGAGGTTAGATGACTTAATTATGATCACATAGCCAGTGTGTGAGCCAGAAATAGGGCTGGAAGGCAGTTTAAATCTCTTTCTATTATACTATGCTACTTCATCTGAAGCTGAATCAATCAACAAGCATGTACTTAAGCACCTGCTATGTGTCAGGCATATGCTAGGTTCTAGTAAAATAAACAAAAAAGCAAACAATCCAGACTCTCACATTCTATTGGAGGAGACATTATGTACATATATAAGTATGTAAAAATATATAGAGAAAATAAACTGAAAATAACATGGGAAAAGACAATGGGAGTTGGGAGGAAAAGAAAAAAATTAATGTACAAAGTAGTACTTAAACATGTTTTTTTCCTAGAGTTAAAAAAATTATTGATGACTTTTGTTTTCTTATATCACCAAATTTTCCCCTAGTGTTTCTTCCTCTTCTCTTCTCCAAAAATCCCCAAATACAGTAATTTAAACATAAAAAAGAGGGAAAAAAACTAATCCATACATCAAAATAGTTTAAATTATGTGTGTGGGGAAGGAAGTATAGGGAGATGTTTTTTCTCACATCTTTTTCCTGGAACTATACTTATTGAACTGGATTTTGAGGTAGAGGTTAGAAAAGAGTATTCTAGGAACTAGTGATAACCACTGTGAACAGAGCTGGGAAATGGGATATCATTCATAAGGAAAAGCAAGTTTAGACTATTTAGAACACAATATGTGAGAAGAGGAGTAAAATATCATTAAGTTGCAAAGATAAACTGTGCCAAGTTTTAAGGCAGAAGAATTTTATTTGATTTTAAGAGAAACAGGGAAATTAGAGTTTATTGAATTTGAGAGTGAAAGAGTTGGATCTGCAGTATAGCAATTTCATGAAGAAGGAGAATTAGACAAGGAGACCAATGAAGAAGTTATTGAAAAATGAGGATGCCATATGATAAAGTCAAAATAACTATAAATGACCTTAGTCAGCAAAAATATCCTATCTTCACCAAGCAGAAATATATGGCAATTACGAACAGTATTAGTTTAAAATTTAAACTTATTTACAAAATTGTGGAAGATAATAAGTAGTGTTATTTCATATATCATCAAGAAGCAGTGAATGGAAAATAGATTAATTTTTCTCAAATTTTTGAGAGGCCTAAATAAGTCATGTCATCCTGCGAAGAAACAGTTTCTAATAATTTTTCTTCATCAGTGACAATAAAACCATCACATTGGTAAACTAACATCTGAGTCTCGGATTTGTTCCATAAAAATCAGAATAGCTGAATTACCTCAAATATACACTGAAGAAACAACACTATTTTGAGATCACCAATTGATACTCATGATATCTTTATGATAATACCCACTACTTGATAGAATTAGTGGCTGGGGCAAAGAATCCTTTGACCTTATGCTTATTTTTTTAAAGCGGTTAAGTCTATGTGCTAATTTCCCATCTACACAATATTTTCATGAAAATAATCTACTCATACATGGAAGACACATTTGATGAATCTGTCAGAACAGTTAGCCTTTCCAGAAATTTATTCTACAGAAGACCATATATGTACAGTTACATAGCTGACTGAAAAGGACAGTTATAAGAATAATATAGAATATTCATTCTTAAAAATTGTATTTAACTGAGCAAAACACTATCTTCAAGGCACTTCTCCATCAAAGTATCTCTTTTCAAGATTCATTGAAAGATTTTTAACAAAAGAACTAACTTTTCTGATATCATCTGATTATTGATATCAGTCAAAACAGATATATCAGAGTGATATGCTTTTCAGAAGGAATTGGGAGGCAAATTTCCAGACTACTTCTCTGACAAATGATACATGCTTTATATATGCATAAACAGACAAATGTGTGTCTATATATGCGTATGTGTGTGTATAATTTCTTTTTAACTAAGGTGATTATCTTTCAAATTTGCATATTGGTCTTCATGCATGTACATAGATGTGTAAGATGCCTTTGATATTTTTCAGCAGAAAGTATATATGTATACTCAAGAAAAATACCAAAACATTAGTAGAAGAGGATTTTAATAGAGCCTTAGAGATGTACTCAAGTATAACACTTTAATTTTAATCATTTTAATTTACTCAGGCATTTCCTAATTCCCAGACTAACACTCTAATACTACATTGCCTTTTTAACACTTAGTAAAGAAGAATGTATGAGAAAAATTTAAGTCCAGGGTCAGTTTCTCACCAAATCTCCTACTCGTAGGTGACTACTTACACTGAAGAAAGCCAGCTACAAAAACTTTTTCCAAGTTATTTAGGCTGGTTCTGGGATGAGAAAGTTTGTAGCCAGGCCCATACTTGAAGTCTTTCCAGGCAGGTAGAAGCTGCCCAAGCTTTTAATCCTTGGCCATAGCTTTTGAGAACTTATGGTCCACTCCACAAAATGATGAAACATCAAAGGAAAATTTTAATGGTATTACTTTATATAACACTGTCTTTGCTCATCCTTCTATTTCCTCTTTCTTCTGCAGTATTGGCCAGCAAGGCACAGATAAATTAATTACTCATTGATATAAACAGTTGGTACAATTTTATTCATCACTCAGTGTGAAACCCATGGAGGAAATCAATCAGTTCTTGTTTCAAGACCAACTCAAATCTGTGGGTGCCATAAAGAAATTTGATTGGTGGTATGGGACATCTAGCATGCCTTATTTTAATGAAATGACAGTACTTTCAGTTAAATCATCACAATAAAATCAGAGTCAAAGTACAAAGGAACCTTGGCGGTTATTTAATTCAAAGCCTTCATTTTAGAAATGAGGAGACCATGACTCAATAAAGTTAAAAGATTGTCTAAAGTCATACAGGTAGCAAATAGTAGCATTAAGATTTGTAACAAGGTCATCTCACATCAAATCTAGCATTTTCCCCATTACTTTTGCTTTTCCTTCAGTAACATAGAAACAACAAAAATTAGTACCTAATTAGCAAGAATAATTAGTTGAAGTAGGAATCTACCAAATGGTAGATTCCTGAAATAAACTCCTTCCTCCTTTACCTAAAGCAAACTTGTGCTCATGGCAATTGCCCCAAGGATATTTCATGATATTTCTCAAGAACACACAAAAGGTACTCCATGACTACCACCTTTCCTCTGCCAGTTTCCTACCTTCCTTATATAATAGTTTCCCCTCATAAATACTAGTAATTGTTAAGATATGCAGCTGCCAAAACATAAATATCTCCCACTTTTGAGAGGATAGCCTAAAACTTATTTTCTTGTCCTTTTTTACTACAGTTAAATAGAAATCTTTTTTTTTCCCATTTTTGCTCAATTTACTCAAAAGGGTATCCATTTAGTCTCAGTTTTCCACAGCCCTTGAGGTCCAACAAAGGCAAGGTTTCTTATCAATCAATGAGAACTCACCATACATAGTATTTTTATGTTTAAGATTTTCTATAATAGGTAGTTCTGAAATTAATTATATATTGCTTATCTACTCTCTATTTGACATGCTTCTCCCCAATATCATCAGTGCTTGAGATGCTAATATTCCCCAAAAGAACTCAGTTCAATGGTTCTCTTTCCTAATTCTAATATTCTCTTCTAAATTGAGGCAAAGAAAATAAAGTACTATTTTAGCTAATAAAACATCAAACAAGAGTTAAGAAGGTAATAGTGAAAATACCCAGATACTTGGAAGGAAGCCACCACAATATCATAAATCATCTCATATTCTTCATGAGTCAGTGGGGAAGATCCTAAAGGTTTATTATTTTTATTCTCATCATAGTATTTCGACTGTGAAATTCTCACCATGAATACCATCGAATCCATTCCTATGAAACAACATGACTTATTGGAAAGGACACTTAAGTTAAAGGAACAGGATTTGAACCCTAGAATAACTTAGGAAGTCACTTAACCTTTCTAAGATTCAGTTTTCCCAATTGTAAAATTGGAAAACTAGAATAGTCATATCTAAAGATAAACATCAGTTTCTTCATCTATAAATTATGGGTAATAATACTTTTGGTATGTACCTTACTAGACTTTTTTTTTTTTAATGAAGATCAGATGAGAAAAAAAGTGTTTTGCAAATTTTAAGATCAAATGTTGATTAGTCAGTAAACATTTATCAAGCACCTACTATGTGCACTCTGCTAAGTCCTGGGGATCCAAAAAAAGGGGGGGGGAACAATTTCTGATCTCAAGGAAATTGCAGTCTAATGGGAAAGACATCATGAAAACACCTATTTACAAATGTTAGCTATTATCATACTCAATGAAGCTAATTATACTTCCAAAAACCTTTTCTCTTGCATTGCAGTCCAAACTCTGTTCACTATTATTCAAGGTGCTTTGTACAATGCTTTGTAAATAGTATATAAGGAGAAAAATTCTACCTTTTATGACTTTTTTAGCAAACTTCTTTACACAGTACCTTATATAAAGTATTATCATCAGCTCTGGCTACTATATTATCAGAAATATTTTGGAAATGATTCTAAGTAAATATAACTTTATATCTATGATGTTTCACATTAAAAGTAGTCTGGAGCAAAGAATATGAGATCCATTTCATTTGAAATTTTTTAAATGTAGTGTTGACTTTTCATTTCTGAAATCTCCTTAAGCTGCAAATCAAAAAGAAGAAGGAAATGCAATTATATTTTAACACTAAAGAGGGGCCTTTCATGTAAAATCCTATCTCAAAAGATTAAGATACTCCTCATGTATTTTTCTCCAAGATTTATTAGGCATTGGTTCTTTTTTACCACTACAAGGTATAATTAATGCCCCTATATGCCCCTTTATGCTTAGAAGCATAAAAACCAGTTTGTCCATGATTTGTTGGTGGGATTTAATAAAAGAACTTGTCATTATCTCATACTCTATATCACAGATTTGATCCTCAATCATATTAGACCCCTATCATACCACTCAAATATAATTCTGTGAAATAGCAAGACAGACCAAGTGAAAGTAAAACTAATATAAAGATTGAGCATTTTTAATATTCATTGAGGTCAAATTATCTTATCTGCTTGTTTAGGCAGAGGATCAAGCCACTACATTATAATACAAGTGAAAATCTTCTTAGATGGGCTGTAACACTGAGTAGTCCACACAGTAATAATTAAAAGAGACTAGAAAATTCACATTCCCCCTCGAGTAGAGACTACTGCCACAGTGAAGCAACTTTCTATTAGGAATAGCTTAGCCCCAAAAGGAAATCATTCTCATTCCACCATGCTTTAGTATATATATATTTATTTGTTTGTTTCTTTTTATAGATTTTATAAATTACATATATATATATATATATATATATAATATATATATATATATATCCCCAAAATATTGGCTTTTGTTCTTAGAATTAAGGTTTAAAATGACAGCAAAAGTGATGCTTATTTATAATTATTTATTGGGTCTACCACTGGGGCAACTAGGTGACACAGTGGATAAGCATTGCACTTTAGTCATTGAGGAAGATCTGAGTTTAAATCTGGCCTCAAATGCTAAGTAGCTGTGTGACCCTATTTGCCTTAGTTTCTGCAAAATGGGGACATACTAAAGATGAAAATGGCAAATCACACCAGTACCTTTATCAAGAAAATATCCCGAATGACAAAATAATGCTATTTTCTATGACCAAATAAGGGACCTCACAATCACAATTCAGAAGCCAAGAATGAATACCACCATCCTCGAGCAGGAAATGCTACTGTACAGCTCTTACAAACTTCTCAGCTATATGGAAGCTATATGGAATATTTGTCCAACATTTTCCACATGTGTCTCTGTCTTTGTCTTCAATTTGTTGGATGCTTACTGACGAGAGAGTAACATGGCTTGTCTGTAAAGTAGTATGGAGGTGAGAAAACATTTTATTTGAGGCTGAAAGAACTTCTGTAGGACCAGAATTTTTGGAGTCTTATAACAATATTACTTTAAGCAAAAGCCCCATTCTTTTCCTAAGAACATTTTTCTCATTGTAAATAGAAAAAAAGCTTCCCATAAGTATATTGGCTAGGACTAGATATGATATGCATGCACAAAAATCTGTATACCTCTTCTAGAAAAAGGTGGTATTATTTGGTAGGAACTGGGCAAACTAGCATATAATGACCTCTTTCCTACCCCTAAATTGACCATTTATCCTATTGGGAGGGAAGGAGGAGAAAAGAAGCCAAGGGAAGTAAGATAATACATTTTCAGTATAAGCCAATTAACTCAGTGGAAAAGTTCCAGGAATCAGCATTTCTGAAAACTAGGTAAACAAAATTATACTACACTTTACCACAGTCTCTCAAAAAAAAAAAAAAAAAAAAGGTTGAGGTTAAATATCTAATGAGATTTATGAATGAAATGAGAACAAAGAACAAGAACAAAGCAGAAATCCAATTGCAAAAGGTCACATGAGTTTCCTAGCTCTAAATGGTAAGAGAAGTTGATATATGATTGTATTTGACACTTTAAAAGTTTCAAAAGAGTTACATGCAGAACAATACCAAGTAAGATGTCATGCTTGTCAAAGTATTTTTGAACTATGATATAAAAACTGTACTTCAGGATAAAAAAAAATCTCCACCTAAGTCTCAGCACACATACTGGTACCATACTATGTATTCTTCTGCTGTGTGATTATAATAATAATTAATATTTATACAGTGCTTTTAAAGTACTTTCTTTATATTCTCCTCCATGATTCTATTAGTCTTCCCATGTGATGGGCGGCTGCCATTTTAGATATGAAAAAATAGACTCTGAAAAGTAAGGAATTTGTCACTGGTCACATCCATAACTGGTAAGTGGCAAAATAAGATGCAAATTCAGATCTCCTGATTCCTGGCCCAAGATCCTTTCCACTAGGCTATTTTGTTTCCTGAAATATGGTTAAGAAAAGAGCAAAAATAAAAGCCTTATAAAGGACCAAAATTTGTGATAACTATTTGAATTTACATGGTACCTTCTTATTCAAAAGGTAATTATTTCATATATAATCTTACCAGACAAACACTGTCACAACAATCTTAAAGATGTAAAATGCTAAGTTTACAGTAATATGGTAAGTCAATTACATTATGAAGTATTTAAAAAATTTCTCCCTGTGAATCTGAAGGCTATAATTAATTTGTATTGTCTTTTTCTATTGAAGAAATCAAAATTAAAGTGTACCACGTCTTTCCATTTCAAAGCATAATTTTTCAGTACATAGGCTTTTTTTCCTCTAAACTTTATGCATGCATAGATGTATGTATTTATATTGGCATATCTGTACATGGAGGAAGAAGAGGAGGAGTGGCAGCAACCGCAGCAGCAGCCATCATTGTTATTATGGTGAGAAAATATGGACAGAGCAGAACTACTACCTATAGTGAAAGTCTGAAATAATCTTATAAGTATAACATAAATATTAATATTACTCATGTTCCCTTACAACAGGACTCCACTATTTCTACTGACAGATATTTTCTTAATTATTTACCAAAATGAAACACTTTTAAACACTTTTGCTCTAAATAATACTCTAAATTAATAATACAAATGTAGTTTCCTCAATTATAATTATTTTTAATAATTGCTTTAAAGTACATTATTTGGTTTATTTCCTTTAATATATTACAATTATATATAATTGTGAGATTTCCTATGAGTATCTCTCATTTAAGTTAAATATTCCTTCAATTATTATATAATATATTAAAGGAGTAGGGAAGGGAAGTATTTAAAATGTTAGTAAGAAGGTACCTTAAGGAGTAAATTAACAGAAAAGCCTGTTTGGGAGTCCAGATCTTTGGATTCCAGTACAATCCCTACCAGATATCTATCTATCTATCTATCTATCTATCTATCTATCTACACTATAATTAATTGAATTTCAAAGGTAATCCACACCCTACCTCTCATTCTTAATCATCTCTTGCATCATTGGTCATTGGTGTTTTTATAAGCTCAGGCATAGCTAGTGTTAATAATAAAAAGAATAATAAAGGTTATAGATGCAGTAAGTGTCACAAAAACACTAAAATATTTGTTATATAGGGGAGATATATTGGTCAAAGTATAGTTAATAATTACACAAACACATACATATTTCTTTAGCATGTTCAAAGTTTAAGGAGTATTCCTAGAGATGTTCCCAGCACCTCCTTTCATAGAATAATAACAAAAAAAAAATTTATTAGGGAAAGGAAGAGGAATCAAAAGAAATAAAAGCTGTTGGCAAGGAAATCAATATTTGATCACCTGTTTTAGTGTTTTTTTGTTTGCATAGGCACTACTGAAAGGCTCTATTGTGCTTTTCACAGTTTATATATTATTTTCCATTGTGATTATAAATGTATTGACAGAACTGCCCTCTCTCTTGTATACTCTCTTCCTCTGCATACAAGTAATTCATAGGGTTCTGAAAATATCATAAACTCTAAAGGCATCACTCTAAAAATACTTCCTTATTTATTGAAATCCAAAAAGTTTGTTGAGAATTCTAATATAATTTTGATAATATGACCTTCAATCACCATAATTGCCACAGAAGATCAATAATAAAAACATAACATTAAAATATATAGGACATATTCTTTTTAGTGCATCAGTTAACTCTGATACAACCCACTGGATAAATATAAGTGCATTAGGGTTTTTATATGAAGTAAACTAATAGGAGTTCCATTTACTTGTTAGCAACTGAGACTGAAAAGTCACTCAACAAGTGAATGAAAAAAAAAAAAACAAACACAGTTTTTGTCCTCTAAAATTTGCTGCCTAGTTAAAGAGATAAAAAGAAGATATATGAAACAATTGAAAAATAATTTAAGGCAATTTATGTGATGAATTACATAAGGGTACAGGGAAAATGGCTCTGGGTTGTGATTAACTGAGGAAAGCTTCACAGAGGAGATGGATCTATTTTTAACACTATTTTAAGAGATGGCCTCAGTGGAAACTCCTATGTCCTCTCAATCACAGTTGATCAACTGGAAAGGCATAAGTTATTTGCTCATTATATTTAGGGTACAAATTGAAACTTGGCATTACACTTAATCCTAATTGATGGTTTATTTTGTTCCTTTTAATATGTTACCTGACCCTTCACATTGCAGATTAACAGTTGAAACTGAGAGAAAATTACAAAAAACAAAACAAAACAAAAAATACCCTACACAATGATGTTTCTTCTTCCTTAAGTACTTAGTTCTAAGATTACTTAAGGAAGAAGAAACATCATTGTGTAAGTTCTAAGAGTTACACCCATAAAAAAAGCATCATTGCTGGTTGCTAAGGAGCTGAAGGGAAATCTGGAAGGAAGGGCTGAGTGCTTTCTTCAGTGTACATTCTTTGATGCCAGGGACACAGTGACCAGGATGGAAAAATAGGATCAAATTGGTCTATTAGTAAAAGCTCTCATCCACAACTTCCAGTACACCATTGCCATCATCCCTACTTACTAGATATTTAATAGTTGCCCATTTACATTTTTTTTTGCTCACAAAAGAAAACTTTATGCCAAAAATAAGAATTGATTCTATTAGTACTAGTAGTAACTGAATTCATCATACCACTAAAGAAATTTTGGACCACAAAGCAAGTTTGTAAACTTAACTCTGATATGTATTAAGAACCATAAATGAATTATCATACTTTAGAGATCCATTGTAGATGATGGAAGCACTTGTATGAAATAGATATAGCAAAGAATCTTGGGTTGGCTATCCCTTTTCCTTAGGGACCAATAGAGAATTATATTCAACTTTTAAATAATTATAAGGCCATAGTCTAGACAGTTTTAAAATGTTCTTTGCAGCATCTAATATGACCCTAGAGAGACAGGTTCTTAACATCTTGTGGATTTTCATGATAACCTGTGATTTTGGAGGAACTCCAAGAATCCCTCTTAAAGGTTACTAAAATTCTCTTAGCCACGGGAGAAAAAAATTGATGATCCAAATAAGGAACGAAATGAGGATGTTAAAAGGTCAGAAAAATCAATGTAGAGTTTCTTATTGGTCAAACAAAATTTCTTTGGTTTAAAAAAAACTGTCAACACAAGACAGTAAAAAGAAGCTCAGAAGAGAGCACAGACAAAAAGACATATTGGTATGATCTGCTTTAATTTTATTTAGACTTTAAAAACAAACACAAATTATATATTATAGATGTACAATGTGAATATACAATATAGATGTACAATTCTGCTCTTTTATATAAAAAATTGTCATGTTTATTGATAATTATTAAATTAATTATAATTTTTTAGTTTTTTAAACCTTGAAAAAGTTTTTATTTCTCTTATGAGATCCACCTTCTTTTTTTTAATCCTCACACTATTAGCATTAATTCTATACTTCAGACAAAAAGATTCCTAACAAGATATTAAGTGAATATTTATCATCCTTAACACAAAGATATTTATTTAAAAGTTGTTCATTATGGATTTATTTTTGCTGTTAACACAAAACTATATGCTAAAAATCAAAGTTGTATCTCTTATTATAAATGTTCTCTATTAGAATTTGTAGGTGTCTCTAACACATTAATTTGATACAATTCTTAGCCAAAAACTACTTATAGCATAAGAAGTAGTGTGACTCAAAAGAAATATTTCATACCAAACACAAACAGAAGCCATCACAGTTACTTCAACAAGCTATAAATTCTTGTGAATGAATGTGCATTGAAGAAAGTAAATTCTTTAAGTGTATTTAGGTCACAAATTCTTCCCAGCAGTAGCATCTGGTGTTAGAGTTGTAGGCATCTGTCATTTAACATGGTACACTGAAGGCACAATTAGCTTATCCTTTAATAGAAATACTATGTATAAAGGAACTGTGAACTAGAAAAGATTTGGATAACTATTTACATGTTACCAATTTTTTTCTTTTTTTTGCAAAGGAGAAGTGATTCCTTTTTACTGAAAACCAGGAAAGACTGTGAAGATTTTTGATCATGAAAATCTGAGAAGTTATCTTAAATTACAATATTTCTCTGGATTGGAACAAAGGTTGGATTATGACACTGATAGCTATGATCATATTATAAATCCATCCCATAATGTCTAGTTCCATATTAATCTGATTTTCAAGAATTCATTTGTTATAATAACATGGATTTCCATCAAAACTCCAGACAACATTGGAGGCTTGTAAAAATGAGCTCTGAAGTTACCCAGAGAAAATAAATTAGGATTTCAAAGCAAGTTAACAGATGTGTCAGAAAATTAATGGTATTAATTCTCTCCTATGAATAATAGTCCTTGAATTCTACAAGCCAACAAGAAATATTTTCAAAGTAGCAGTGTGTTCCTTTTCTTGATGACTGCAAAGTTAAGAGTTTTCTTTTTCTTTTTTTAAATAGCAATGAATAAATTGAAATGACATTATCATCAGATGAAATGACCAACTCCAGAGACCATTAATATCCTGAAGCTCTGAATAATAATTTTTTTAAAAAAGATCTCCAGCTTCCCAGGCAAAAAAACTTCAAAAGTAAGCTTTTGGTGGAAAAATAAATCACACTGTTAATTTTCTTCTTTTTTCTCAAAGAGTATGGTAATTTTTGAGGAAAGAAAATAAAAAAAAAAACTTGGTCATATAGGTGAAGAAAAATATGGATAAACATAAAACATGACATAAAAAATAAAGTCTATCATATGCCCCAACATAAAGTCTCTAGAAAAGGATAAGAAATTGATGAAGCTGGAAAAGAATAAAACTACACACAGACAAAAAATGTGGCTGATAGAAAAGAGGCCTTAGTATAGCATGGCTGGTAAATAGTGACAAAAACTTCAAAGAGATCAAAGAGAATAAGGAAGGAACAAAGATCAATCCATTGCTATTCATTATGTAACTTTCAAGATCTTAATCTTTTTGTATCATGAATACCTTTGGTTGTCTGATGAAGACTATGGACCTCCGTCTCCAAATAATGTTGTTAAATGCATAAAATAAAATACATAGTAGAGTTACAAAGGAAACTAATTAAATTGAAAAAGTTGACAAAAGATTTTTAAATAAGTTCATGAACCCTTTAAACTGAGAATCTTGCTATAGAAAGGAGTTCCATACTTTCAGTAATATGGTGACTATGGAAGACCAATTGGGAGGTGTTGAAAAGAATGTAGTGAGGAAGGGGAAGCATCTAATATAGATAGACATAGTTTGCAAGAAGTTAAATAGTGTAGGGAAGAACAGAGATGGGCTAATATCTTAGGTACAATAGGAGAATTAAAGGAAACCATTTTTAAGGAAAGGGAAAAGGGAAGGACTAGGGGAAGGAGAGGGGAAAAGGAGATACAAGAGAGGAGACAAGAAGATCAGAGGAAGAGGAAAGAAGAGGGTAGGAAATAAAGTGAGGAGAAAAGAAGGAAGAAGAAGAGGAGAAGAAAGAGAAAGGAAAAGGAGAGAGATTGAGAAGGAACATGCCTCAGTTGCTTGTTAGTATTTCTACTTGTTCATATTGACTATCAAACTAATTACCATTTACAATCCTTTGTCACAGATTTTTTTTCTCTTATCCTTCGACTTTTGCAAATGATGAAATCAGAAGATAAAAATGTACATCTCGATCAGTTCTTTATTAAGGTACTACTAATTTTTGGAAGTTTCAAAGACCTTTTATTTTTTAGGAGGTGCTGATTGGAGAAGAGAATGGTTAGACTGATTGTTACTTGATGGGTTATCAGCTATGTGGTCTTTTCCTGGTTTCATCTTCAGGAGAATTGTATTTATTCCAATACTCATTTTCTATATATGAGATAATATCTAGTGTTTTATTTAGGAAGAAAAAGAAGAATGTTTCATATTTATCTATTTTACTTGTGCAATACAAACCTGAACTTGAAGAAGAGACCAAAGTGAAAAAGTATCTCCTTTCCTTTTTTGCACAAGTCGGGGAATAGCATATATAGCTAGTCTTGGATATTTTGGTGAGTTTTGCTGATCTGGATTTTTCTTTTCTTTTCTTTTCTATTCTTTGCTATAAAGAATTGATTTCTGGGAAGGAAGGAATATGGTAAAAAAAAAAGTGAGAGTGATTAAAAACAAAGGATAACAATAAATTTAAAATAAATTATGTATTGCCAGTTTTGTAATTAAATAATTTCATTTTATCAATAGAATTTTTGTTTCGATCTTATGGAAAAAAAAAAAAAAAAACCTCTATCAGATCATTTACCATTTTGGGAAGGGTGGAGAGTATACAAGAAGGAAGAAAAATGGAAATCAAGTTCTTATAAAATTAAATGTTAAAAACCATTTTTACATATAATTGGAAAAATAAAATGCTATTAAGTGGGGAGGAAAGAAAAAAATTAAATTGCAAAGTCACCTTCTACAAATCATCAGCATTGAAGACAGTCTGTGCTTCAATTTATTTGTACTTATTTTAAACTTAATTAAATGTTATGATATCAACAATATATGTCTTTTCTGCATGATTTGGCACCATGCCTAAAAATGCTCTACTTGGAGAAACACGATGCCTTTGAGCAAAAAGTAGTTAAACATAGGAAAAGAATTGGAGAGATAAGAAATTCTTTAGATCAGTGTTCAGAACAACTAAAATGGAAATAAGCCACAAATTGATAAAGAACTAGATATGGGGATTTAAGGCTTGTATAAATCTTACAGATCTCCTAGTCCAGCCCTGCTGTTTGCAAATGATGAAGCTGACATCTAGATAATTAATTGATTTGCCTAAATATAACATGAAGTAAGTATCAGAGCCATTCAACCCCAGGTGTTGTCTGAATTCTAAGTATGGACTCTTTTCCACTAGACCAAGAAGTCTCAATATGACTATTTCACATTTGTACCATGTAAACTCTGTGGATCTTAGCTCAACTCTCATTCCCATACATGAGTCTGAGCTCCCATAGCAAGACAGACTCCTTTAAGGTCCTAAAATTACCCCAAAGGAATCAGGAGGGATTTTCCAATGTCATTATTTCAAGTCCCCACTGAGTATAATTTCCCACCAAGGTACTGGTTGACAATCATTTAGTCGTAAGTAACTTTTGCAAAGGGATATTTACTAAGATGATTCAATAAAAGTAGTTGGTATAAAATATTTCAACAAGTCTATGTGATATAGTCTCAGGAGAAAGGGTCCAGGAAAAGTAGGCTAAAAGTTAAAAAATACCTTGTCAAAGAGGGTAACACAAGTACTATCTACTGGGAGCACTTTTCTTCTTTTTATGGAATGGTCAAGAAGTTCTACTTAGACATTGTGACGTTTCTTAATAAAACTCATTGTGGAGTCATGAATATATATCCAGTCTGACCTTAACAGCCAATACAGAAATTGCTGGCAACTTTTTGAGGATGGAAATAAGAGAAATCCAAAATCCTCTAGATCCTTTGAAGTTTGCAAGGTTCTTCTCCAGCCAAAGTGCAATGGAAAAGATATCTGGCCAAAGCCAAATAGAAACCTCTTTTTCCTCAGGGTTTTGATGGAAAGCCCAAATTTAAATGATTAACTAGCTTGATTCTGACTAGTTTGATAATTTAAAAACAAGCCCTTGGAGAGTAGCTAAATTTCCTTCTTTATCTAATCATGATTCTTGTGTAACAATGCTCTATTTAAAAGGACTTTTATCAGTTTAAAGTCTGATGGATTTTGATTGATTAAAATGTGTTCTTTTTAATTAAGATATTGAGACTAAAATGGGGTAGGGTGGTTTCCATAACACATTTATACCTGTAAAGGGGCAATCAATGGAAAGACTACTTGACATGGATTCAGACATTTCATATACCAGTATTCAAAGGAATTCTTTATTCTAAAGTTCATGTGCTCTGCTGCCCAGGGTCTTAATGATATAGTCTATTATTATATGTAATATTCTAAAGACAAACTCCATGAAAGATGTCTCTCATTAGCAATCTCTGCACCAAGGTAAATAATATAATGCAAAATATTAAGAGGCTTCCTCTTGGAAATATAAAATGCCAGTATTTCTATTAATGTCAGTAGCTATTTCCATCTGATTTTTAAGCTCATAAATTTCAACTATACCTGACTCTTTGATGATGCTACTTGGAATATTTTAGGATTCTGAATGAATCTTTAAGGTATAATAACATCATCATCTCTTTGGTCCAAATTGAATGAAATCCAGCAGTGAATATTGAATGATAAAAGATCATTGGTTCCCCTGCAATTTTCTTGTCATGGACCTTCATTCACATACCTGAGCCAAATTATTCTAATTACCTCAAGTGAAACATGCTTGGATCTTCTTTATTGTATATTCTATTGCTCCATTATCAAAGCCTCATTTTACTATTTCACAATTAGAAATATGTCTTTTCTTAATTCACTAAGAAATTTGAATTTATTTCAAATAAGAGTGCCAAGATAGAAACAAAGATAAATTAATTTATTAATATTTTAAGTTATAAATGTCTATATACTTATTTTAACTAGTTTTTACTTAATTCAGTCCAATAATGAGTCAATTGTTTTCATATAATTGATAAATTTGATTGAATTGAACAGATTCCACAGTCAATATAGCCATAGACAAGCCCTGAAAAAAATAATAAATCCAGGAAGAGAACTATGGAGCCTGAATGTGGATCAAAGCATAATATTTGTGAACACAACATTGGATTTGAAATTTGGATTTAAATAGGATTTAGAAGTAGGAGTAACCTGAGATATGATCTAATTTAACTCCCTCCTTTCAAAAATAGACAACTAAGGATAGAAAATCAAGGTTGATTTCCCTAAATGTTCAGAGGGAAGAAGTAGTATAAGTGGGATTCCAATCCAAGTTTTCTGCTTCCCAAATCAGTGCTATTTCTATTATACCATTGCCTCTCTTCCTCCAGTATCCCCATTCTCTAATCTAGATGGATGAAGAAATTTCATCCAGCAATAAATGTTTTAAGTACTTTATGTTCCAAATACATGTTAAGATAGTTTTTAACATTCATTTTTGTAAAACTTTATATTCCAAATTTTTCTTCCTTTCTTAACTCCTCCCTCTCCAAGACAGAAAGCAATCTGATGTTGGTTAAATATGTGCAATCCTTTTAAACATATTTCCATATTTGTCATGTTCTACAAGAAAAATCAGACCAAAGGGGGAAAAAACTCTGAGAAACAAACAAATAAAAAGGTGAAAATACTATGCTTTGATCCACATTCAGGCTCCATAGTTCTCTTCCTGGATATATTAGCATTTTCTGCCCCAAGGCTATTAGAATTCCAGCAAGAAATATGAACTTGCCTGGATTGCATTATGCACTCCTACACAGGCAGAGTCAAAGTAATGGGTTCATGCTCTGAATGAAACTAATTTATAAAATTCTTGATCATCTTTAATGAAATATATCTAAATGTTCATGGCACTGTGCTCTTATTAAAAAAAAAAAAAAAAAAAAACTCATACAGACATATTACCTATGGATAGGAGCCTGTAGTCTTATTTGTTTTTTTTTTTTTTTCCTTAACAGTATTTTATTTTTTCAATCACATGTATAGTCATTTTTCAACATATATTTTTCTAAGATTGGAAGTTCCAGATTTTTCTTTCCCCTTACCAAGAAAGCAAGAAATTTGATATAGCTTATACATGTACAATTATATTAAACCTATTTCCACATTGATAATATTGTGAAAGAAGAATCGGAATAAAAGGGAAAAACCAAGAGAAAGAAAATACAAAAAAGAAGTGAAAATGGTATGCTTCAATTCAAACTCCATAGTTCTTTCTTTAGATACAGACAGGATTTTGCATTATGAGTCTCTTGAAATTGTCTTGGATGACTGTTTTGCTAAGAAGAGAGAAGTCTATCATAGTTTATCATACTATGTTGCTGTGTACAATGTTCTCCTGTTTCTGTTCACTTCAGTGGGTATCAAGTTTTGCAAGTTTTTTCCAGGTTTTTCTGAAAACACCTGCTCATAACTTCTTACAGCACAATAGCATTCTATTACATTCATATACCACAACTTGCTTAGCCACTTTGCAATTGAGAGAAGCTTATTATCTTAAAGGAGCCAAACTGAAATGTACATGTAAGCATCAAGAAGAAAATAAAACAGCATAAAGTCAAGATGTGAATGGACATATCAATATTTATTTCAGTCATACAGATAGATATTTAAATCTTAGTTGAAAATGAGGATAAAATGACAGACCATTTCATTTCAACCTCAGTATCAATTAACATTTATTAGATATCTCCCAAGTAGATAGTTTTACACTTTTAAAAACTCAGCTCTTGCATTTTACAATATGAAAATATCTCTTATGGATTCATATATTTTGTCAGTATTTATAAGTGCATCTGTCATGGAAAAGCCATTGCGCAAGCAGAACTGATCATCATTTATATTCATTTTTTTCTTTTTATTATGCAATAAGAGTTTGATTATTTAATTCTCTGCTACATTTTTTTTAAGGCTACAAGGGCTTAACCCTTTAAAAATACATGGCGTTTTCCTTCCCCTTCTAACACATGGAAGAGAAACAGATGATTACATGAAAGGCACTGACCCATGAATTGTTTCTAAAGTGAGACATTTGGGTCATCTGTTGATTTTTTAAATGACTCATCAGATTGTTTTAAATGATTAAATATGTGAGCTGGGCTGCAACAGGAAACCCACAAAGACATCATCATCTGCAGTGGGAGTCCCCAGGCTTCCCAATTAAAAAGATTTCAAATACTCATGTCACCTTGGACTTGGCTGCTTATGAGGGCTCAATAAAGGTTAATTAATGATGATTTGACTTAAATAAAAGATGGGATGTGAGCTCATCTATTTTTTTTTACATCCCTTATACACACAGGATTATGTTAAATTGTTACTATCTAATAAAAATGTTCCTCACTTTATGCAAAAATATAGTTTTATCTAAATGCATTAAGGAAACACTAAGTTTAAAACATGTAAATATGTACATATACATAACATTGTGGCCAAGCCTTTAAAAAAACAAAGAATAATTTTTTTAAAGAGTATAATCAACACTACTCCAATTTTTTTTATGTTTGTAATTTTGGGATTTCCATAAACATAGTTGTCAGATTTTCTTAAATATACAATATACAAATTACTTTATTCATGACTGCTCAGTCAGTGTAATACTGACTCTAAATATCAAGAGTCTTAAAAATTCACCTTTATTTCCTTGAAAGTACCCATCTCTGGACCTACTGTAGCTGATCTGAGGCTATGTAATATTTTTTTTTACTGGAATAATTGTCAATTTGATCAAACAGATATTTGAACTGACTTTTCAAAATTTGTTTTTGTTATTTTATGACAAGTTTTATTCCAGAAACATGAATAAAACTGTATTGAAATAGCCCTGTAGTTTCTAAGACTGTTGAGAATTTATCATACCAAACCACCCAATCAACAAGTATTTTTATATGATAAGATAGGCAATAGATTTAAAGTATAAAGAATTAAACAACCCCCCTATATCATACCTTGTTTATGCTGTCAAGCTTATCACCCCACTTTACTACCTTTCCACCTCCTATTCTGATAATAATAATCAACTCAAGACTACAACATTCTATTGCACTATAATTCCACTCAGTTCTCCTATGACTACCCAGCAATAGGTCTATATATATATATATGTACATGTTTGCATACAATGGTATATATGTAAGTAGGCGATAGGGAGGTAGGGAGGTAGATAGATAGATAGATCGATCTCCTATTGAAAATGTGAGCTACTTAAAGGCAAAGACTGGATTTAAAAACAATTATTCTCAGCACTTAGTATAGTGCCTGGGATACATGGTTTAATAAGTGTATTTTCATTTATTCATTAAGCTTTTTTAAGACAATTTCTAACATTGTTTCTTTCCAACTTTTCCCTGTGTATTTCTTTAAATAATCTGTTGGTATTTTTAATGTAATATATTTTAACTATAAATTTTATTGATCCTTTTTGTCCATTACAATGATTTTGAGATATACACACACATACAGACACACACATACAGACACACACACACACACACACACACACACACATGGATATTCAGTAAGTTCTTTCTCATTACCAAGAAAAAGAGATGAACAAAACTGTCAGAGTGACCATGTCTGACAGCATGCGATGTTCTGAAGCCAGAGTACCCAAACTCTCCAACAAAGGGAGGAAAATTCATTTCCTCATCTTTTTTCTAGGGAAAAGATCACTCATAACAACTACATATCATTGTTTGGCTTCCAAACTGTTTCTTCACTGAATTGACTGTCCTTTGAGAGAGACAACCCTAATTATCTCTGATAATTCACTTTTTCCTCCAATAACTTGTAAAATAGAATTGTAGCTATGTTTACCTAAAGCAAAGTGAAATGGAGTTGAGGCTATTATTTAGTGGTGATGAGCATTGTGAAAGCAGAGGAGTAGAGAAATGGCCTCAAGTTATAAATAATTGGAATCATTTCTTGGCTCTGCCTCTGACAACTCTCAGCTTTGTCAAGTCACTTCATCTCATTTAGCCTAAATATTCTCATCTAAGAAGCAAGGCATTTGGATTATATGACTGCTAACTCACTCCTATTCTATGATTCTATGATCCCTAAATAGAAAGAATAAAGGAAAGTGACATTAAGATGTAAACTATAAACTTCCTGCTGTGCACACAGCTCAGGAAGCCAATTTCTATAAAAGGAAACTCTATGAGTAATTTACAGGCAAGTCATGTCTAAATCCAATGTATCATTTCTTAAATCATTCCCAGTGTCAAAATGACTTTTTTGCCATAAATTGCCCAAAATGTGTTCCATCACAGAGTAGAAAAGGTTTGTTAAATGATTTAACCACCTATAGGTCAGTTTGTTCTAAAAGGTTATAATGAAGATTTTGAAAAAGATGAGTGATATAGTGGAATATACACAAGAGTTGAAGCCAAAAAGATGGGGGTTAAGTCTTCTCTGGCCACTGAAGTAGCTATGTGAGGTAATTAGTAATAATAATAATAACAATGAGTAACATTTATATAGCACTTATTATATGCCAAGACCTGGGCTAAGTGTTTTGTAATTGTTACAATTAGGCTAGTAATAATATCTCTGAATCTCATTAATAAAATGGTTATCTTATTTGTACTCACTCTTTAATGGGTTAAGGAACAAATGAATTAATCTATGCAAAGTACCAAGTAACCAGAATTTGCTAAATAAGCAAGAATTCTTTCAGCCTTGAGGGTTACACAAGACCTAGCAATTTCCACTCTAAAAGACCATAGGTCTTGGAACATTATATTTTGAAGAGCAATACAGCTGGGGTTGGAATCCAAAATAACTTTCAAAGTTGAGTATAATTCTGAACAACAACATGGGCAATCATTAAATTAACAGAATGGAAATGGATATCAGAATGGATTAAGAATCAGAAATATAGATAATTAATCTATTTATTCAATTAAAATACTAAAAAAAATTACTCAAAAAAATAAGGGAATCAATTTGAAAAAACAAAAGGTCAGAAAATTTAAAGAAACAAGTGAGAAAAAATGTAAAAGAAGGAGGTTTAGCAGTACCAGTATATAAGTGAATATCAAAACTATCTGGTACTAACTAGCTAAGAAATAGAAAAGTAAATCTTTGGAATAGAGTAGACATACAACATACTGTAATAAAGGATGATAGTAAGCTTGTATCTGACAAGTATAAAGATTGAAGGTTTGGCGATAAGTCATTATTTAGTGATAAAAATTGTTGGGAAATTTGAAAAAAACATTTTGGCGGAAATTGGACATAGACCAATATCTTAAATGATGTAAATAGAAAAAGTAAAAATGAATACATGACTTAGATATAAAGGAAGATATCACAACAAAATTAGACAAACATGGAACATATTACCTATTAGACTCATGATAAGAGTACAATTTATGAATAAACAAGAAAGAAAGCATTGTAAAATGTGAAAATTGTTTTTGTTGAATTTAAAAGTTCTTGTACAAATAAAATCAATATAGCAAAGATTAAAAGGAAAGCAGAAAACTGGGCCTGGGGGATTTCATTAACAATCTGTTAGATAAAGGTCTCATTTCTCAAATATGTAATAAAAAAAACTTTGTCAAATTTATAAGAATATGATTCAATTCCCAAATGATAAATGATCAAAAGATATAAACCATCAGTTTTTCAATAAAGAAATAAAAATTGTATATAGTCATAGAAAAATGCTCCAAATCATTATTGATGATATAAATGTAAATTATTAAAACTATGAAATGTTATCTCACAATCTCACGCCTATCAGATTGGTTGAAATTATAGATGCCCTTCAAGTGGAGAATAGCTTAAAATTGTGTATGGCTGTGATGGAAATTGAGGAAATAACTTAGAGAAATGCCAGAGAAATGTGGGGAAAAAATGTTTATAGCTTGGGGGGAAAGAGGGACAAAAAAGACTGAAGAAAACAATACCTTAAAAAACAGAACTGGCCAAATGGTAAAACACACACACACACACACACACACACACACACACACACACAAATTCACTGAAGAGAAAAATATTTTCAATAGTAGAATTGAGCAAATGGTAAGAGAAACAAAAAAAAAATTCACTGAAGAGAACATTTTCAATAGTAGAATTGGGCAAATGGAAAAATAGATACAAAAACTTATTGAAGAAAAAAGTCTTAAAAATTAGAATTGGGCATGTGAGAGCTAATGACTTCATAAGACATCAAGACACAATAAAACAAAATCAAAAGTATGGAAAAAATAAAATAAAAATGTGAAATATCTAACTGAATAAAACTGAGGTAGAAAATATTTTGAGAAGAGATAGTTTAAGAATTGTTATATCTGAAAGCCATGATTAAAAAAAAAACCTAGACATCATATTTCATGGAAAACCACAATGATATCTTAGAATGAGAGGGTAAAGAATTCATTGATCATCTCTTAAATCCCAAAAAGAAAACTTCCACAAGTATTTTAGCTAAATTCCAGAGCTCCCAGGTTAAGGAGAAAATATTGCAGTGGGAAACAATTCAAATATTGTGGTGCCTCAGATTCATACAAAATTTAATAACTTATCCATTAAAGGACTGAAGGGATACAATAGTCCAGGATACAGAGAAACTAGGATTACAACCAAAAATAAGATTCCCCTATGCTCAAAAAGTTTTTAAATTGTGCATACTTTTTGATCCAGCAGTATTTCTACTAAGATTATATTCCAAAGAGGTCTTAAAGGAGGGAAATGGACCCACATGTGCAAAAGTGTTTGTAGCAGCCTTTTTTGTAGTGGTAAGAAACGGGAAACTGAGTGGATGCCCATCAATTGGTGAATAGCTTAATAAATTATGGTATAGAATTTTATAGAATATTATCATTCTGTAATAAATGACCAGGAGGATAATTTCAGAAAAGCCTAGACTTACATAAACTGATGCTAAGTGAAATGAGCAGAACCACAAGATCATTATATATGGCAACAACAAGACTATACAACGATCAATTCTGATGGATATGGCTCTCTTCAACAATGAGAGGATTCAAACCAGTTCCATTTGTTCAGTGATGAAGAGAGCCATTTACACCCAGAAAGAGGACTGTAGGAACAGAGTGTGAAGCACAATATAGCATCATCACTCTCTCTGTTGTTATTTGTTTGCATTTTATTTTCTTTCTCAGTTTTTCTTTTCCTTCCTTCTTGATCTGATTTTTCTTGTGCAGCAAAATAACTACATAAATATGTAAACATATATTGGATTTAACTTGTATTTCAACATATGTAACATGTATTGGACTACCTGCCAGTTAGGGGAGGGGATAGGGGAAAGGTAAGGAAAATTTGGAACAAAAGGTTTTGCAAAGGTAACCATGCATATGCTTTGTAAATGAATAAATATTTAAAAAAATAAGATTCCCCTCAAAATGAGGTGGGGAGCAAGGAAGGGACATTTAATGAAAGAGGAGTTTCAAGCATTACTGATGAAAAACCAGAGCTGAATAGAAAAAAGATGAGATAAAGGAATTATGGCCACTATTATTATGTATTGTACTAGAAATGCTAGCTATAGCAATAAGAAAAGAAAAGAAAAATAAAGGGATTAGAATAGGCAAAGAGAAAACACAATTATGACTCTGCGAAGACAATATAATGGTATAATTTTAAAATCCTAGAGAATTAACTAAACCACCAGTTGAAATAATTAACAATTTCAATAAAGTTGAAGATATAAAACAAACTGATATAAATCATCAGCATTTCTATATTTTACCAATAAAATCAAGCTATGAGAGATATAAAGAGAAATTTCAATTAAAATAACTTCAGGCAATATAAAATACTTGAGAGTCTACCTGATAAAACAAACCCAGGAACTACATGAACACAATTACAAAACATGTTTGCACAAATATAAACAGAAATTATAATTGTCCATAGTTAGGTGAAGCCAATATAATAAAAAAATATTATTCTCTCTAAAATAGTTTACTTATTCAGTAACATACCTTTCAAGCTATCAAAAATTATTTTATAGAGCTGAAAAAAATATTAACAAAATTCACCTGGAAGAACAAAAGGTAAAGAATATCAAGTGAATCAATAAAAAAAGATGTACTGATCAGTATCAGATTTCAAACTATATTAAAAAGTGGCAATAATCAAAACAATGCATTTTTGAAGGCAGAGACCAAAGTAATAGCATTCACTGGATTATAGAGGCAATGTCAGATTTTATATTCTTGTGCTCACAGATCATTGAAGATGCTGACTGCAGCCATCAAAATTAAAGAAACTTGGTCCTTGGAAGGCAAATCTGGACAACATACTAAAAGGCAGACATTATCTTGTCAACAAAGGTGTGTATAATCAAAGGTATAATTTCTGTGAGAGTTGGCTATATTAATGGCTGTGAGAGTTGTATTATTATGAAATTTGAGCACCAAAGAACATTATGGATATAAAATTGATGGTTTGATTATATTAAATTAAAAAGGTTTAAACCAATCTGTTGTTCCACTGTCAATTCTAACATTTGCTTCTTTTTTTTTTTAATTGTAACTTTTTATTGACAGAGTTCATGCCTGGGTAATTTTTGACAACATTACCTCTTGTACTCACTTCTGTTCCGACTTTTCCCTTCCCTCTCTCCACTCCCTCCCCTAGATGGCAAGCAGTCTTATATGTGTTAAATATGTTATAGTATATCCTAGATAAAATATATATGTGTAGAACCAAACAGTTCTCTTGTTGCACAGGGAGAATTGGATTCAGAAGGTAAAAATAACCCGGGAAGCAAAACAAAAATGCAGTTTACACTCATTTCCCAGTGTTCTTTCTTTGGGTGTAGCTGCTTCTGTCCATTGTTGATCAACTGGAACTGAGTTAGATCTTCTCTTTGTCGAAGATATCCACTTCCATCAGAATACATCCTCATACAGTATCGTTGTTGAAGTATATAATGATCTGCTGGTTCTGCTCATTTCACTTAGCATCAGACCATGTAAGTCTCTCCAAGCCTCCCTGTATTCATTCTGCTGGTCATTTCTTAAAGAACAATAATATTCCATAACATTCTTAAACCACAATTTTCCCAATCATTCTCCAATTGATGGGCATCCATTCATTTTCCAGTTTCTAGCCACTACAAACAGGGCTGCTACAAACATTTTGGCACATACAGGTCCCTTTCTCTTCTTTAGTATTTCTTTGGGATATAAGCCCAGTAGAAACACTGCTGGATCAAAGAGTATGCACAATTTGATAACTTTTTGGGCATAATTCCAGATTGCTCTCCAGAATGGTTGGATTCATTCACAACTCCACCAACAATGCATTAGTGTCCCGGTTTTCCCGCATCCCCTCCAACATTCATCATTATTTTTTCCTGTCATCTTAGCCAATCTGACAGGTGTGTAGTGGTATCTCAGAGGTGTCTTAATTTGCATTTCTCTGATCAATAGTGATCTGGAACACTCTTTCCTATGAGTGGAAATAGTTTCAATTTCATCATCTGAAAATTGTTTGTTCATATCCTTTGACCATTTATCAACTGGAGAATGGCTTGATTTCTTATAAATTAGAGTCAATTCTCTATATATTTTGGAAATGAGGCCTTTATCAGAACCTTTAACTTTAAAAATGTTTTCCCAGTTTGTGGCTTCCCTTCTAATTTTGTTTGCATTAGTTTTGTTTGTACAAAGGCCTTTTAATTTGATGTAATCAAAATTTTCTATTTTGTGATCAATAATGATCTCTGGTTCTTCTTTGGTCACAAATTCCTTCCTCCTCTACAAGTCTGAGAGGTAAACTATCCTATGCTCCTCTAATTTATTTATGATCTTGTTCTTTATGCCTAAATCATGGATCCATTTTGATCTTATCTTGGTATATGGTGTTAAGTGTGGGTCCATGCCTAATTTCTGCCATACTAATTTCCAGTTTCCCAGCAGTTTTTGTCAAATGATGAATTCTTATCCCCAAAGTTGGGATCTTTGTGTTTATCAAACACTAGATTGCTATAATTATTGACTATTTTGTCTTGTGAACCTAACCTATTCCACTGAGCAACTAATCTATTTCTTAGCCAATACCAAATGGTTTTGGTGACCACTGCTTTATAATATAGTTTTAGATCAGGTACAGCTAGGTCACTTTCATTTGTGTTTTTTTTTTTTCATTAATTCCCTTGAAATTCTCAACTCTTTAACATTTGCTTCTTAATTAGAATTGACAATGGAACAACAGATTGGTTTAAAATTAAAATATGAGTAGGATAAAACTGTATATTGGCCCCTTATTTAATTTATATGCAGAGTACATCATGCAAAATAGTAGGTTCAATGAATCAAATGTCAGATTTAAGGTTGCCAGGAGAAATATAAATAATCTCAAAAATGTAGATGATACTCCTTTCATGACAAAAGTAAAGAAGAACTAAGAAGCCTCTTGATGAGAATGAAAGTGAGCGAGAGCATAAATGCTAGATTTAAGCTTAATATTAAAATAGTGTGTTCATGGCAAGTGGTTTCACACTTTCTGACAAACAGAGTAGAAAATGAGGCAATGGAGTATTATGAATATAAAATGAATAGTTTTGATGACATCAAATAAAAAAAACAAAATCAATATAGCCAAGAATAGAAAGAAAACAGAAAAATAGAAGAATATTTTACAGCAAGTTTTTCCTAATTGCCTCATTTCTTATAGATATAGAAAACTAAGTCAAATTTAAAAGACATCCCCTTATAAATAAATTGTTTGAAAATATGAACAGGTTTTCAGAAGAAGAAATCAAAAATATTTAGAGTTATGTGAAAAAAAAATCCAAATCATTATTAATTAGAGAAATGCAAATTAAGACAACTCTGAGGTACCACTTCATTCCTATCCCATTATCCAATAGGAGAGAAAAGAAAAATTACAAATGTTGGAGGCTTTGTGGGAAAATTGGGACATTAGTGCAGCTACTGTTCGTGAAATTGGGTACTGATCCAAGCATAATAGAGAGCAATTTAGAATTATGCCCAAAGAGCTACAAAATTGTGTATTCCCTTTGACTCAGCAAGTACTACTAGGTCTCTATCCCAAAGAAACTGGAGAAAATGATCTATATGTACCAAAAAATCTATCTATAGCTGCTCTTTTGTGTGATGGCAAAGAATTAGAAATTAAGAGGATGCCTAGTAATTGGGGAAGGGTTAAAAATTTATGGTAGATAAGTAAGATGTATTACTAATGTGCTATAAGAAATGATAAGCAGGATGTCTTCAGAAAAATCTGGGAAGACTTACATGAATTGATACAAAATTAAATGAGGAGAACATTGTATATAGTAAGCAATATTGTAAAATGATCAGCTGGATGATCAACTAAGCAATACAATGATCCAATATGATTACAAAGGATTTATGATGAAAAATGCCATCCAACTCCAGAGAAAGAATTGAGAAGTCTGAAAGCAAATCAAAGCATACTTTTTTAATTTTCTTTTTTTAAAATTTTCTTGTTTTCTTTTGTAACATGGCTAATAGGAAAATGTTTTAATGATTGCACATATATAATTTATAGCAAATTTCTTGCCTTCTCAAAGAATGGCAAAGGAAGAAAGGGAGGAAGAAAATTTAGAGTTCGGAATTATTAAAAATGGATGTAAAAATTGTTTTTACATGTAATTGAGAAAAATTAAATTAAGAAAGCAATAAGCTACATTATTAGGCAGAGCATTGGCAATACTTATTAATATGAATACCCATAGAATTCTCAAATTTTCTATGGAAAGTTTGTATTTTATAAATAAATATGTGTCACTAAGCCAGCTGAGGGTGTTATTTACATTGTTATTGCAAAAGGTGAAAATAGGCGATTCTAAAAAAGCACTCAAATAATCTCTTGACGTTTTCATGTGTATTTTTTACACAAGCACATGTACTAAATCTTATTCTAAAATAATAAAAACAAATAAACAAAGTCTTCTGTTCTTAACTTTCTTCTCCCACTTACACATAACAAAAAGCTGTGAGTATAAGACTCATTCTCAACATGAGCTTGACTCGTCAGGAAAAAATTTTACATGATTTCAGATCCCAGGAAAGGAATTTTAGATTTGCTGTCTACTACTTTCAGTATGTATGTGATTATGGAGATTCTTTTTTTGGACCAAACACCACTTGCAAGGACATGTTTTTTAATGCACATAATTTGTGCAAATAAAATATAGAAATAAGTAGAAAAAAAATTTCAAAGTGATTGAAGTACATAACCCTAAGATTTTAGTTCTTCATCAATTAAATAAAGTCAGCAAAGCATGCACATGGGGAGATCCATTTTTTTTCATGTTTTGAACTCAAAGAACCAACTCAGCTTGAATTCAAAAAAATTCTAAGTACAAGGGAGTTTGAGCTCATAGATAATATAGAATACCATCTCTCTCCTCACACTTTCATTTAGTTGCAACCAGCAAATAGCCAATTTCAAAAGCTTTCCCCTTCCTCCAAAAGATATTTATAAGTGAATCCAAGGTACTGATATCCTCAATTTTCCCTGGGAGATCCTCAAATTAAACCACAGAGAAGCCCCATTTCAGTGCTAAGAGAAATTAGCCAATGGGAGTTTTGTTTTTTTTTTTTTCTTTAAGTCTGTCTTATTTATTTCCCTGATGCTTAGTACAGTACCTGATATATGGTAAGTATCTAGTAATTTTTTATTCATTCATTCTATATTTCTTACTCTCTAATGCTTGGATATTTTGAACCAAATTATGTCTTGACTATTTAGATTCCTAACTTTTTTGCTATTCTGACTTCTAACCTGGATGCTCATTAGTTTCATTTTCTTGGGTCCTCCTGATTCTGGTATCAAACTGGTGATTTCTGTTTCACGATTGTGGAAAAGCATATTATGTCAGTTAGCTAATTTTATTTTTATTTTTCAGAGATAGCTCTCTCATTAACTACAAGATAAAAAGTTCTCCAGCAGACACTCTGAATTTTCAGTGAATATACCCCATTCTTTATTTGCAATAATACAAGTAAGAATGTTATTTTTTTTCTTTCTTCCTTAATTACATTTAAACACAATCCTCTAAAAAGCAATAGATCAGGCCCCTGGCACATTTGCCTCTTTATCCAATATCTTTAAAGTGCACAATGTGGAACAACATTATAAGACTGACAGGTCTCCCAAACAATTTTATTAAAAAGTCAAGAGCAGCAAAGTTTGTGTTAGTTATTCAGGTTTTCTGAAAAGTGGTCAAGAAGAATTTCTTTTCTTTAGATGATGAGACTTCAGTTGTATCCATAAAGTATTCATTAAGATTACTGATATCAAAGTTTGTACCAAAACCTACCATTCCTAAAAGACTTTAAAAGAGGTACAAATGTCATCAACAGATATAAATAGGAAACCCAAGATATTACATATGGGACAAAGCTCATCAATAGTTACTTTGCCATAGAGAAGTCACATTGTCATTATAGAAAGGAAAAAATAATGGATTGTGGGAAAGAAGACTGAGAAAAATCATTCTCTCAGGAAAGATTAAGAGAGAAGCATATTCTTGCCTTAGTATGTGAGATACTCCTGGGTAAAATGGAAAGAAGCTTGCCAAATAATTGAGAACATAGTGATATCTTTTAATGGATACACATTTCCAGATAGAACATACAGACCTGACAGTTATAAACTAGATTCCTTTTCCCAATAACCCTTCTCAGTGGAGTACAAAGTAGTGATCAGCACAGCACCTGATGATTTCAGTATATTATTCATAATGAGTATTGTGTAGTTAAATCATCAGTAACTATTTAAGCAGTGGATCCCTGATGTTCCCAGCAGGTCTATAACTTCAGGACTATGAAATATTATATTCTGATAAGGAGAAACAATTTTTAACTTTGATGAGCTTAAATAAAAGGTAGCAAAAGCCTCTGATGAAATATTAGGATTCTTCCAACAGACTATAAATTCCTGAAGGGCAAGGACTATGTTTTATTTAAATGGATTTATTTGCTACTTTTGTTGTTTTAATTATTTGCTCTCTCCCTAAAACCATCCCCTCTTCTAAATATCCCCATTTCTCTAGAGGATGTCACCATCCTTTCAGTCACTCAGGTTTACAACCTCAAAAACATTCTCAAAGCACCCCCCCTCCATCATACTCTTTACCTTATCCACGGAGAAGCCATGTTAATTTTTACCATCATACTATGTCTCCCATCTGTTCCCTTTTCTTCCTTTACCCAGACAGTACCATATACAAAGCATAAATTCCCATCACCTGTCTCCTGGAATATTGCAATATCCTTCTAACTGATTTTCCTAATTCTAGCCTCTCTTAGACATCCTCCATATGTTTGCCAAAGTTTTTTTTCCCCTAAAGGGCAGGTCTAACCTCCTAATTTCTTCCCCTTCTCAAATTTAGGTGGCCTCTTATTATCTCTAAGAGCAAATATAGACTCTTCTGATTGGCATTAAGCCCTTCACATCCCAGCTCCAACCCACCTTACAAGCCTTATTATACATTTTACTCCCCTTCACATATGTTACAGTCCAAACAAACTGGTCTTACTATTTCCATGTCCTGTCTTTGTGCCTGAAATGTACTCCCAACTGAGAGAAAGATGTGTGAGAGAGAGAAAAGAGAGAGACAGAGAAAGAGACATACAGAGAGAGATATGTGAGAGACACAGAGACAAAGACACAGAGAGAGATATACCATGGCTCTTTCTTCTAGAATCAGGCTTAATTTAACTCGGTTCCTATAGTGCAATGATCTTATTCATTCCTTTCACCAAGAACTGAAAAGAATAGAGAAGCCAAGGATGGCCTATTTCCTGGAGTCATGTAGCGTCAGAGGCAAAAAGATTAAGATCCCAGGACCTCTTCCTTTAGAATATAGTTTCTCACCAAATACTATGAATGAGAGTTACCAAAGGCAAAGAGAGCCATGGCAGAGTTGCTATGGCCTTCTGAATGCTGCCATAGCCAAAAAGCTTCCCCTTAACCATATGGGTCACTGACCAGAACCAATATAGCTCCTCATTCTCCACAGGTCTTCTAGGCACTTTCTTTCCACATTACTAAAAAAAGACAGGGAGCAGACTTCTCAGCTGTTTTGCCATTGAGATTCCCTATCCTAGGGTTTTGTTCATTTGCAAAGGCCCCATTATATTTGTATGTACTTACTTGTACATACTTGCATGTTTACCTGAAATCTTTCCTAATGTAAACTCTTTGAGGGCAAGAATTTTCAATTTTGTCTATTTTCTCAGTGCCTACTATTATATCTGTCTTAATAGTAACTCCAAAAAATTGTTGATTGATTATGGAAGAGTTGTAATAACCAACAATTGAGCTAAATAAACATACTCAAAAGTTTTTGTGAGATCTTTATGATCTTTTGCAATATTAAAGAATAAGGAAGGACTGGAAATTTGGATGATTTGCTTGAAGCTATTATTTAAAAAAGAAGAAGAAGAAGCAATAGCAGAAACAACAGAAGAAGTAATAAGCCAAAAATAATGATGAACTATATTCAGGAGAACTCTCATCTTGCCAAGTAGTGATTGATTACATTTTAATTTTTCTGAATCTTTACTTAAAGACTGAGTTGCTTAGGTTATGTGTATTATAAAGTTGTTTGCTTTTCCTTCCAGCAGTCACAGATAAATGAAGGACATGTTATGTAGGGGGGAATCACACCATAGCAGTATGAGTAAGAGCAAGATGAAAGGATAAGAAAGGAATATCCAAATCAAACACACAGTACAGGTGTGACAGTGAAGTTTATATTCTGGTTGATCCACAATGTGATACTACATCAAACCAAGAAAATTCATCAGCTGCTTGACAAACTATATACTTATATCTGAGTATTAGTTGCAACATAGTTGTTAGAGGCTAACAGATTTAATAACCACATTAAGAATAAAGTATTAAAACCAGTTTTTTTAAGTCAATGCAGATTTATAATTTGAAGGCAAGTAGTCTAATCCATTGTGGATCTGAATAAGGTAATTATAAAACATCTTTAAAGAGGATTGTATAGCAATCTCTAATTATAAACTTCTAAGTAGTAAAATACAAGATCAAGATACTTTGATCATAGTCAGATGTTTTGAACAATTTATTTATTCACTGTGTGCCTCGTTTTACTCCTCTGTCCTGGAAGGGTCATAAATAGTGTTGTTGTTGTTGTTGTTGTTTTTAAGTGCTTCTCTGTCAGAGAGACAGTATAGTAAAGTAGACAGACAGTTCATCTCAAAATCAGGAACATTTGGGTTCAGATTCTACCTCTGACAAATACTGTATGACCTTGAACAAGTTATTTTATCTATCAATGCCATAACCAACTCTCTGTGCCACAGACTATGAGTGAGAAAGGGCACTCATAGTAATTTCCTGACTTGAAAGTTTCCTATATCAAAGAAATCACAGGTCCAGTCCTTATTCCTCTGAAAACACTACTGTGGGAACTAATGAGTTAATGGGAAGTGATGAATTGCTTTTATGTGAAAAGCAATTATCATCACATTATTAGCCTCTCAAACATTTTTCGGTTCATAGTTAAACTGAAGAATTATGCAATGTTAAAACAGTGGTATCTCCTCCTAAATCAGGTGTCTTTGTAATGAATGAATGAAGTTTATGTTACCCATATTCTTAGAAAAGAAGCCTCCTTCTGTATTTCAGAAATAGAAAAGAATGGAAAACAAGAGATCCAGTAATGGTGGGAGAAGAGGGAAAGGGGCAAACTGGATAAGATTTTAAAAATAAAAGCTTATTGCCAATCATCATGTAAGCCATATTTGAATATTATCTCAAATTGTAAAAGTGGCAGGTGACCGCTTAGAAAAAAAATTATAAACAACATTTTAGCTTCCTCTTTTATGTGAGAACAGTCATTTTATGAAAGGGTAAAATTTGTCATGAAATCTATAATATATTAACAGAGCATATGGAGATGAACAGTTCATTTCTTTTTTACCCTTCCAAAATAAGTGAATTAAGATACTTATTCAATAGGCATAGCATAAAGGGAAAAAATATATAACACATGCAAAAAAGGAACCATTATCCCAGAATAAGAATGCCAAACTCATTTTGTAACACATAGACTTTCTCTCTGAAAACTCTCCATTTGAAAAATTGTCACAAAATTCTGTGGGTTTTTCATTTTCTTTGAAAACATTTTGAGTAATTGTAAGGGATAAAATATTAACAAAGCACATTATTTCTAGGAGAGATACACACCTTCAGTGACTATAATCAACTATTATATCATTTCAAGTAATAATAGTTAAGAAATGCTGAGACTTTGTTACATATGCAAATGAAAAAATAAAACAAATATTTATTTCCACAATCATTATTAAATTATGACACATTATGAGTCATTAACAATCAGCAGGCAAAGGAACGGGATTCTACCAGTCTAATGCTCCAAACAATCAAAAATAATATCCATGGGGCAATTAATTTAATACATATTCCAATTTCCAAACTAAACCAAACAAAACTAAATGGTAAATAAAGAAGCTAAAGAGTGAGCCAACTTATAAGGTGGGGTCTATATCTGTGACAGATAAGATCATTCTCTTAGGTTACTAGATCTATTATTCCATTTGGTGTATCATTATTCAGGCATAAAACATAGTACTTTGGGATGTGAGAGCTATTTGGAAGCACAGATACTGAGAGCTAGCTGAAATTTCACAGGCTGGTCTGTGAGACCTGTTATGACTAGGCAGTCTATTTGTATTTAGTTTAGATAATTTGTCTAGTCTGTATTGTTTAGTCCTATTTGGGAGAGAATCAGGGTGGTTGCCCATAAAGTTCAGAGTAATATCCCTTTTCTAGCAGAGAATATTTATATATATAGTGTTACTCCTGGCATTTTCCTGCAACTAGAGAGAAGTAGAAATCATGTCAGTTCTGTTTTGTCTGACCTACATCTGTGCTGAGAAGCAGTTCTTCAGATAGCAAGAGGAAATAAGTCAGGAAGATCCTCACAAAAATTATTCTATCAAGAAGTCATTTCTATCATTCCCACAGTTGAACTAGTCCCTTTCTTCCATAAAACTTATAACATAATATCCTTTTCTACACAACTTGTAATATCTATCAAGGATTCTACCTGCTCCAGGGTCCTGTAAGACAGAGAAGAAAGAGAACTGCACTTGGAGCTTATCTGTAACTAAAATTCTGGCTTTGGAAATTTACTACATGTGTTATGAAGCTGCTTTATCTTTTGGGTGCTTAGTTGTCTTTTCTGTAAAAATAAGACTTAACTGGAGTTATCTTTTAGGTAACTTCCAGTTTTAAATTCTATGATTTCAGTTTTCTTCCCAACTACTTGAAGTTTTTTGCTTTTTCTTGTCAAGAAAAGGATAGGCTACATGCTTGTCTGAATGGATACTGTCCAATAAATCTGAGGAGAAATATTCATTTAACAACTGCTTCAAATGAAACATTTGAAACATTCCTTCAATGTATATGGTGGTTATTCTTTCATTAAACAAATGTCTATAATTTGGCTTCAAATTAGGGAATAGAAGTTGGACTGAGATAGAGTATAGTCCAGATTCATCATCTGGTCCATTCACTCCTCCTCTTTTTTCTCTGTAACTTCATATTTAATATAAGTGCGTTGGATTAAGTGATCACTAATGTTTCTTTCAATTATAATATACTGTGATTCTGTGCTCAAAGCATTATGAGCATTCAGGGTCATTCACTTTTACATTCACCTCCTAAGCTTCTGTTCTAAATACTCTTTATAATGACATTAACCTGCAGATATTTTCAACTAATTTTGATACTATTTTACCAAATGAACACAATCAAGTCTATCAGTTTTTTCAAACAAAAACTGGCCACAGTTCCATCAAAAAAAATCTCCATGTGAAAACAGGTCCAAAATTTTATTTCAATTCTGAGGGTTCCTAGAATCATTTCCTTAAGAAGGGGCAAGAAGAGAGAGACATAAGAACCTCGACTTGCCAAGTATAGATTCCAAATTTGGCCAGCTAACTATCTTTGGAGCACAGGCCCTTTTCATGTTCCCTCCAATAGTTTGATAATCTTAGAATCAATGTCATATTCTGATGTAATGTGGTAATGGTAAGTACACATTCCTTATGTTTAAGAGGGGAAAGCCATTGTGCTCCTCTCTATGAGTATCCCCTCATTTCAACACAGAAAATCTAATTTGTTCCAAATATGATATTAATTTTTAAATTAAATAATTCATTCATTCATTTTATTGAGTACCCATTATACTGAAATCACTATAATAGTCATTGTGTAGATAATAAAGATGGAAGATATAATATAAGTAACTTTCTCTCTAGAGCTCAAAATCTAGGCAGGAAGGAGATAATTTAAAAAAAAAACATAACCCAATAGAAGACAAGATGTGAAAAGTATCATAAATAGTACAACAAAAGTGAAGTGAAGGTTTTTATTTCTCTCCACAAATCCAGGTAATAGAATTTGCTCTTGATGAGTATTAAAAGTTCAAATTTCCTGGACACTTACAGTAGTATATTAATCCCTTACCAGTTTGACATACATACATACATACACATACATGTGCACACATTTACATATATCAATATTATATATGCATGAGTACATATGTATATATACATATTAAGGAGTATGTGGTATGGAAAGTTTAGGAGATTCTTTTCTGATACTAAAACGAACTCTACAGGTCTGAGATTCTTCTTATGATTGATGTTTTCAGAGAATTCAATAACTTGTCTTCCATTCATTATGAAGTTTCACTGTAAGTGGTAATATCCATGAAGTTGAAAGCACAGATGTAAAACTGAAGTCTGGGAATTCACTATGAAAACTGTCTATCAAGTCACCAATGTCCCAAGTTTCTAAGTTGATTGAATTGGACACAAGGGAAAAATGATTTTTTTTAAAAAACTGCTTAATTTTTTTTTTTTACATTTCCTTAGGCAAGTGGTAGGGGAATTTAGGACTACTTCTTTTGAAAAACTGGAGCACTAGCTATATCATACACAATTATTTTATAATTAGGTTGACATTATGTTAAAATGGAAATCACTATAACCCTGACATTCAAATGTCTTTTCATTGGTGGCATAAAAATTAGAATCCCTGCCAATTATTTGAATTGTTATTTTCAACAATCCTATCTTTTAAATGAACATTATAAATTCAGGTATTGAATATTTCAATCACCATATATTTCAGTATTTTTATAACATATTCCATTGTTCATGCAAACTAAAAATACTGATTTTGACAACTCAAAAGAACTATTAAAACTATTAGAAGTCAACAAAATCCCTAGATAGATTGTTATTAATTTCTGTACTTTCCTCTGACCTATTAGAAGGGAAAGATTGGAGGTGGGAAGATAAGGGGATAAAAAAAATCAGGTTATAAGTCCTTATCTAAATCCTACAAACAACAATGACTATTATAAAAACTAAGGGCAAGGAAAGAGCTCATCCACTGAGGACCTTCCTGTACTGAACTCAAGTTAATTATTATCCAATGTTCATCACCATATTATCATTTGGAAAGAGTTCCATCTGGTTTCTGTGGGTGGAAATATCACAGACCATTGTCCTATCCTACCACAATGTAAATATTGGTAGCAATATTTTACTAAGGGAAAAATAGGTCTCAATCAATTTTATTAAAACTTGAACTATTTGAAGCTATTCCTCTGTAGAGAAAGAAAAAAAGAAATCTCAAAGAAAGGTATTACTGTAGATTTAATTTACATTAATGAATATAGCTAAGGCTATGCCAAGAACAAGGAGAGTACTCCATACAGCCAAATCCCAAATCCCTTCCCCCTCCTAGCCTCTGCTAAATAGTTCACATCAGATTTTCTATCAGGCATCTAAATTCACTCATGTGAATTAGGAAAAAATTAAAAATCACCCTTTTCAAGTGTAAGAGTTATCTTGATTCTCCAATTGTAAGATTTAATAAAGGGCCTATGTCACATTGGAAGAAATATCTTTGCTAATTTTATTAACCCCTATAAGTCACACTCTACTTGCCCAAATCCTAAAGAAATTATTGCTATAAAGACTTCAAATATGATTAAACAAGTTTTGAAATATAAGAAATAGCATGGTCTAAAACTTTGCCAGTGTGATTAATTCCTCATCTAGAAGATAAAGGCTGGAAACAAACAAACAAACAAACACTGAGAACGAGAAAACACCCATTCAGTCCCAAGAAGATTAATGTGATCAGTTCTGACTGTAACAGTTTCTTTGAGAAATTAATCCTAATCATATCACTTTGAGATTGGCTATCCCTTCATAACCAGGAGCAGAATGGTTCCAGGAATGAATAGTTCTGATCTCATATAACATCTGAATCAAGCTAATAAGCAAAAAACTTTTTTACCCTCATCCATAACATCATTGGTTGATAACTACATTCAGTTGTTGTTTGGATTGTAAAATTGTACAAGCAGCCAAAGTCGTAAGTAATCCATGAACTCACTGTCCACTTCACTCTAAGGCTGGAACATTATCACATTCTTCATTTCACAGATGGTGAAAAAGAAGCACTGTATTGAACCTGCCTCACTCAAGTGCTTACAGAAAATCATAAATAGAGTTATGCACAGTAGAATAAAACTGTTGAATTTTAATTAATTCTCTTTTACTATCTCCTTAAGAAGATCAGATTTGACAGCATCTCTTCCTGGGAGTTGCCTTCATCTAAAAGTATTGCTGAAGACACTGAGATCAATGAAATTGAAGTGATAAATGTTGCACAAAAGTCTTGACTTTTGCTATTAAGATCTTAAAGATCTTTTGTTTTCTTTTTCAAAATCTACACTTGTGACAACTCATTTAATATCTAATACAAAAACTTCATTATCATCTCAAGGTTTGGTTAATGTTTATTTATTAACAAAAAAGATGAAAAGATGTGCTATTATGAAATTGGTAGTTCTATGTTTCAGAAAAGCATAGTAATCCTAGTAAAATATTGAATTAAGGAAACATTTTCAACTTGTTTCATAACAGCAGGAGCACAAACAGTTGGTGTAATGATATCAGAAATATATTGTTCATTTCTAGTGTGGTTCTCAGAGAAAAGCCAGGATTTCAGCTGCTATGAAATTTTGACATCATGCTCCTCAAGAAAATTATTATGGCAAATAATATGTCAGCTACTAGATTAGAAAGTGAAATGCAAGTGGGCAGCCTATCAGCCAAAGCCCATGCCATAAGACATCTTTGTTCCTCTGGAGTCTAGCCTAGCCATTCTATATAGTCGGTGTCATTTAGGGAGTTAGGGCAAAGTCTAGGAAGATCTTCGGAAATAATTCTATTCATATCAAGCTATAATGGAGCTCTAGAGATTGCCATTAATCCACATACCTTTGAAAGGCTGCAGTTTTCAGGGAAAGCCAAGGCTGATTGTCTCTCTTTAAGAGGATGTAAATATTACTACAATAACCAGCAGCTTGCCTGAATGGAGGCTCATGAGTCTTGGATGCATTTGAGTTTTATAAAATAATGACAACTTACATTTCTGCTTACATATATTTATTACAGTTTATATTTAATTTTTAAATTTCATTATTTTTTCTGGTCATGTATATACATTAACTTTTTTAATACACATTTCTTTGTGAATCATGTTTAGAGAGAAAAATCAGAACACAAGGAAAATATAGTTTCTGTTTTCAAAGAACACCACATAAATTATTCTATTCATGCTCATTAATCACTCTGAGATAGAGACTATAGTTATCATTATGTCCATTTCACAGATGAGGAAACTGAGGCTAACAGATTCCAACTGATTTGCCCATAATTCTCTTGACCATGTTTTTCCCATTAAACCACACTTTCTTTCAACATGTTTCCAAATAAATAATATCACATATCCTATCCTTATTCAAGAAAAGGCAGCATCAAAACAGGGAGAAATTGGTCAATAATGTCTGGCTTAGATTTTAAAAATACCTTATATATTCGTCTAGAACTTTACACTCTTCAAAATACCTAAAGACATTAGGACTACACATTATATACTGTTTGCTAGTACCAGTTTAGTTTAATTTTATAAAATAGTAATTGCTTTCTTTCAATTGCAGTATGTTTCTTTGCTTAGAAATTGAGCTTTGTGTTATTACATATTCTTCATAACACAAATTAGACTTTTGCCTTTAGATGAAAAAAATAAGCTCTGCAGTCTTTCCTAGATTGTGGATGACAACACTTTACTCTCTACATTGGAATAGTCATAAAGGAAAATTGGTCAAAAGGGAAGCAGCAACTACAAACATCCAATTATCTGAAATATTGCATGAGGCCTTCATGTGTTGCTTCACTTTCTTAACTACCCATTACTTCATCTTCTTCATGGGAACATTTTAACATTTTTGGGAGCCAGTCTTTGTAAGTAGCAATGAAAATGAAGTATAAATAACATACCCAAACATATTGGTATTCTGAGTAAAAATAATTATCACAACACTAGCTCACTAACCAAAATGTGACATATGGGAGCAAAAAGCACTGTGTGGTGCTGGCTATTTCTTGTTCAAAACACGCCTTCAAGAACTGTGTTGCAATAATGAAGTAAAAGTGGAAAATTGATGTGAGTCAGTATAACAGCAATTTACCTGTCCATTTCCTCTCCTGAAATAGAATGATAAACGGTGGTATCAGACTTTTCTTGAAATTCTTGCTTTTATTTCTTGATTAACAAGAATTTTCTATATAGAACTTATGAATCTATGATGGTAAAATAGTGGAAACACCATAACGTTTGCGCTCAACTTATGTCCTTCTGACTATTTCTGTCAGAGTACAAATGCTTCTCTGCTGCCAGAGAATATAGAGTCAAATATAAGCTAGAAGTATGTGGTAACTATATTTCCTGCTGTATTATTTACATATGCTTATTTTAATAACCAGTAGTTATTAAACAGAATGTGCCTTTATTTTCTAGTTTGTATTTTGTTTTGTAGTTAACATTATCTAACAATTAGAAGTTGAGAAACAAATCACATCTAAAACACATATGCACATAATGTATGTGTGTGTATAAAATACCACTAGACAACCAGAGAAAATCCAGAAATATTAGTGATTAAGATTGACACATATAACATGGCTACTAAAAAAAAATTCTTGTAGAGGCAAATTCTATGTACTGTTAAAACTCAACAATGAATTAAAGAAATCAATCAATGAAGAAGGTAGGTCATGATGGTTATAGTCATGCCTATATCACTTATGAAAGTTTGGAAAATTGGTATTTTACTCTGCTTTCTCAGAATTCATCAATTTCTATCCATTAAGAAAAAATAATATATGAGATGATATAAATAATTTTTTTATTTTAAAATTAACACTCAATTAATTCTCAAACTATCTTCATATCTTTTAATCATGTAATATTTGTATGGGAAAAGATAGCTGAGATGTTTTTTTTTTTAATTTGCACCTTTAATGTCCGAAGAGAAGACAAAAAAATTGAATTTATTTCAGTCCCCCAAAAGCAACTTTTTGATTAAACTTTAAAGTCAAGTTTTAAAATCCAAACTTTTGCATTCTATGCATCTAAATATCCTTGGTAATATTGTATAATTCAGGCATTCTTTAAAGTGCTAGCCTTAGTTGAAACAAGGAAAAAAGGAAGAAGGAAGGAAGGAAGAAAGGAAGGAAGGAAGGAAGGAAGGAAGGAAGGAAGGAAGGAAGGAAGGAAGGAAGGAAGGAAGGAAGGAAGGAAGGAAGGAAGGAAGGAAGGAAAAGAAACTTTCAAATATATTCTATAATATACCTTCAAGAAAGATTGTTGGTATTTAAAGGGTATTTCCACCCAGCACATAACAAAATAGGCTGAAAGGATGGTTGCACCCAATATAAACTACTTAAATTCCAAATGGATTTTACTTTGTTTGATTTGTCCAGACTGAGGCAAAATATTTCTTAATTTCAGTCTTTTACTTTGTAGATTCAGCTGTTCCCGTACCCAGTCTAAACATATATACTGCATATAAAGCATAATGATGTTTGAAATAGTGGAGAAAGAAATAGTTCATTAACTTTGCCATAATATCAATATTTCTCTGCATCAGAAGAACAATTATAACTATTTCCAAAAACTTTTCCCCACTTTTTATTGGTCTAATGAGCTAAAAGACAAATTCTAGTGTAGGTAGCATTAAACCTGATATAATTTTCAAATTCTCATTTGTACTCAGCTTTGATAATGCCTCGGTAAAGCATACTTATTCTCTCTTGCATTGCTTAGATTTTTAAAATTATTTTTATATTCAAGATAGTTGTCTCTTTATCTTTGTTAATTTAAGTTTACATTTTAAAGCATTTCCCACAATAAGTACTCAAATAAAATATTCTAAAATAACAACAGCATAAAATGCAATGGTAAACATACTGGAGGGAGGAGTTAGATACTGTTTCCTTATTTTATTAAGATTTGTGATTATATGTGAAATGGAGTCTTCTAAACAACTCTTCTTAAATGTACATAGTCATCAAATACATTTTCATCATTGTAGTTCAAGGTCTAGAAGCTTGTTGCTGATATCATTCCTAAATAATGAGTAGAACTGTCAAATATTTTTTGGCATCAAAAGTTCTTTTTGTTTTTTCATAATATATTCAGGGTCATAGAAAATCAATCTCTACAAGCAAGATAAAATTAACACAAGAACAAAATGATCATTTGCTTCAATCTAATATCAAGTACAAAGATTACTTGGTTTAATAAATAAAAATAACTCATTTTCACATCCATACAGATGCCAGAAATTTTATACTTTAATTGATCACCATAAAGCTGCAACCTAGTCTATATTTACTCCTAGAATTAAAACACTGAATATACTGTACATTTGCTAACATTTGAAATACTAAGGGTGATTATGACAGAGATAAAAGAATTGTTATGTGACTAATAATAATTATGTGTACTCCTCTAAAAAAGTTGGAATGTAATAATCTGCAGTTATCATGGTAACAAATAAGTTGATGAAAAACATGCAGAAAAACCTAATAATCAGCACATTTACTTCATTTTGTGTTAATAGAATTACTATTGAACAATAATATCATCTATTACTTTTGGCAAAATATTTTTCACATCTTTACTAGTTATTTCACTTACCTATACTCCTTACTAAGAAGACTAAACAAAAAGAATTAAATAAATGTCAGAAGTATCCCTTTACTCAAAGAAAAGAAGAAACCCTTACCTTTCTGTACACAAGCATGTTGGGTGATTCATCAGCCACCCCATTACTGCTCTGTCCATAATTATTTCCCTGTGCCATGTCACCCCAAATCAGATAGGCTCTTAAATAATGGAATTTTCAACTTGCCACTGAAAAAAGTAAGAGAGATCCCAATAAGATTTTTATCATTCACAAATGGTGAATATTTGACCCTTTCTATTTTCATTCTTTCAAAAGTCATTCATACAAAAACTAACTTTAGAATATTTCCACTCTGTCACTTCGGTAGAAGAATACACTAAAAATTTAATAAACTACAGCATTAACATAGCTACAACATACAGAATCAAGCTTTAAGTAACCTTAGGGATTATGAATGCCTACCACTTGGATCAGACACGTTCAGCTGATTTCTATTTTAATTGAGACTTTTAAAAAGAGGAATTACTTGAAGAAGTACTGAATGGTCACATTATGGGGGAAAAAAATTCCTCTAATTACTGAAAAGGAGGATCTTTTTAAAATTACAACCAATTGCATTTCCACTTGATTTTATTTCCCAAAACGGTTTGTAGGACAATACACAAAAAACATCATCCTTTCGACTGCCCCCCTCCTCCACAGTGCTTCTCAGGTGCCTGCTCTACCCTAGGCATATAAATAATAGACCCATATTCCTGTGCAATTCACTAGCACGTGTATTTTCTGTTTTTACATCTGGGGTTCCTATAGGGAGAGAAATAAAGCACATTTCTGCTTGTCCTGGTCACCTAGTTTCACTTTATCTTAGTGTCAGCTATTTGTTCTTTTTTTGCCCCACACTACTTTAAAAGAAGTCGGAGCACAGTCTAGTTAATTTTTTGCAGGAAAACATTAGAATGTGCCACAACCACAACACGGATTCGGCAACCAAGGAGGAGAAAACATTTCCGACGGCTACCTGGGCAATTATCAGTAGAAACCAAACTGTCAGAGCAATCAACAAAGGAGGAGACAAACAACCAACCCCCAAATCTCTTTGCTTGACTTGATCACGGAAGCAGCAAATGGCAGGCGAGTCTGTTTGCCCTGCAATGAAGTCGCCAAAGCCCAAGCCAGTGCTTTCAGAACCGTGGACAGCGCCACAGAAGGCGGCAACAGCAGTCCCTGAGAGAAAGCTATAGACTCAGCAGTAGCCGCCTCCCAACGCACAGCAAACGTACTCGCTTCACATAGTGCCAGATTGAGGAAGGGGGTGGAGGGGGTGGGAGAAACAGGGAGGGCTCCTCTATTTCCTTTCCCTCCTCCCCTCTTACCACCTTGTATTTACCTCCTCGGCCAAGGTCACGGCACCGCGGTGTCTCCTTTCTGGTGCGCACTGGGTGCAGTTGAGTGTCAGCTAGCAACAAACGGAGGAGCAATGCAATGAACCTTCATCACACAGAAAATGCAGAACCGCGCTGCTCCTGGTGCTGCGACCTCCTCTCCTCGTGCCCCTCCCTCCCAGCAACCCTCTTCAGCTGGCTTTGCAGGAACAGCTCCAGCAGCTCTCTCAGTTCCTTCGTTCACTCGCTTGCTCCCTTTTCCTCAGGACTGGTAAAGCGAGCGCGTGCAGGAGCTTGAGACGCCCTGGCCTGTGCGCGCGACAGCCCGGGGCAGGGAGGAGGCGAGGAGGGAAGAGAATAGTCACGTGGACGAGCGGAGCGTCCAAAGGTGCTGGTTCTGGTTGGCGTGGCTGCTGCTGCCTCTGCCGCCCGCCGCCTGCCTGCCTTCCCTCTCTACACCACCTTTCCCTTTAAGTAGGAAATGGGCTAGAAACCCATTGAAGCGCGTTTCTGCTCTGCTCGTCTTCTTCAGTTCTTTCTCTTGCTATCTTTGCTTTTAATACTGTAAGAAGTAATGGAGATCCGTGCTGTTGAGAGCAAACAGCAAAGAAAGGAAATGGCTTTAGGCATGAAGGGCTCAATCCAACTGGTAGTTTTTCTTTCTAACTTGATGTGGGAGTGCTCAGGTAGGATTCGAAGTTAATCGACTGCATTACTGTTACTATTATTTTTAATATATACAATTTCTCACATGTGATACATTAATCCTTTCTGCCAGCCTCCAGATCGGGAGACACCCGGGTTGTGAGGAGGGTGGGGGTAGAAAAGACTACGGACTGATCTAATCCAGTTTCCTTGAAGCAATCCAGGCTTCCTAAAAAGTAGAATGAAAATAAAGTAATTTTGGTCAATTTAAAAGTGAGTATCCTGTTACCTGTGAAAAACATTCTAGAATATTTATCTTAATTTTTGACTACGCAAAGTAAGTTTCTCCCCCCGCATACACTTCATTTCATCCCGACTTTCCACCACTTCTAAAACATTCAAGAGGTGGGGGAAGGAGAAACCGTGGGATGATTCATCAGGATTCTTTCCAATTGATTGTCATTAACTCTTCTGCAAGAGCTACTACAGAATGAATGTATGTCTGACTTCTTAAGGAAAAAAAAATAGGAGAAAATGCATTCTTCAAAAAATAGGAGACGAGCGTAATAATGATTCCTGACAAAATTACAGAAAGAATGATTTTAAAATATGGTTTGTAATATTGTGGCAGAGGAATGATGACTCCAGAGCAGCAGAGGTTCTTTAAGAATAATGCCAGACTAACCTCATTTCTTTTTTGATAGGTTTACTAGACTGATGAAATATAGGAATACCATAAACATAATATGCCTGGATTTCAATAAGTCATTTGACAAATTCTTATGGCCTAATACTCACTCAGATATGTCTAACACTTTAAAATGTATGATAGACATTTTCTCCAGTATCCTGTAATGAAGTTTAAAGATGGGGGGATGTGGACTGGATCATAGCACAATTTGGTGGATTCTAAACTCATTCAGTGGCCAGACCCAAGGATTATTGATGTTACCCATGAATTAGATCACTAAGGCTCTAGGGATCTATTTTTAGTATTTTACTTTTAAACAATCTTATCAGTGACTTGGATAAAAGTATAAATAGCATGCCTCTTAATTAAATTATGTAGATGATACAAAACCTGAAGAAATCATAGACAGATAATACATTCAGTTTCTTTTTTAAAAATTCTCAACAAGATAAAACAAAATAAGGTAAATTTAGTTATGGGTATAAAGACCTCTGCACATGAGATCATCTTCTCTCCAACATAGAACAATGAGAAGTTAAGTGAGCTGCCCAAGATCATACCTTAGTATGTGCCAGAAACATGCCTTAAAATCTAGTTCCCCTAGCTCCAAGGTTGCTCCCCATGTCCTATATTAGAAATTAAGAAGTGCAAATATAAAATGCCATATGTGGTTTCAAAATATCAACTACTCTACACAAGTCTAGAGTGGAAAAGGAATGCCTAAATAATAATCCATGTGAAAAAGACTTAGAGATTTTAGTGAACTGCAAGCTTAATAAGAGTTAAAATGTGACAAGTAACCAAAAGGGCTACTGTCATTTTATATTGCATTAAAAGAGTCATAATTACTAAAACAAGATAGGTTGTAGTACATGTGTCTTCTGCCCTATTTAAACAACACAAAGGATATGGCAATGCCCAGTTCTGGGTGTTAAAGTTTAGAAGGGTACAAACTGGAGCACAAAAGAAGTAGGGTGTGGAAACACTAATGAATTATTGGTGGAGTTATGAAATGATCCAACCATTCTAGAGAGCAATTTAGAACTATGTCCAAAGAGCTATAAAACTGAGCACATCCTTTGACCTAGCAGCGCTTTCAAGGAGTCTTTATCCCAATGAAATCATAAAGAAGGGAAAAGAATCTACATGTGCAAAAATGTTTGTAGCAGTTCTTTTTGTGGTAACAAAGAAATGGAAAATGAGTAGATATCCATCAATTGGGGAATGGCTAACTGGTTGTGGTATATGAAGGTAATAGAATAATATTGTTTTATAAAAAAATGATGAACAAGCTGATTTTAGAAAGGCCTGGAAAGATTTACACAAACTGATGCTGAGAGAAACAAGCAGAACCAGGAATACATTGTACACAATAATAGCAAGAATGTTTGATGATCTACTAGAAAGACTTGATTTTTCTCAGTGGTTCGGTAATCCAAGGCAGCCCCAATAGACTTTAAACATGTGAAATTACTACATAATTCAGTAAAAAACAAAATAAAGACATTGTCTTAAATTAATTTGTGAATCAAGAATATTTAAGATCAAGAGGCCTCAGTGTGAGTAAAGTTCTTTCCTTGCCAGGGTAAGTATGTAAAAATGGGGATTGTAGGAGAAGAAAAGAATGCATTGAAAAATCTAGCCCAAAGCAACAAAGTGCAATAGTAAAGCCAAGATAGAACTCTGCTATTAAGGAATCAGTAAAATTGCTTTGCAGTTTCCACAAATCAATCCAGCCCACTTTCCTCCTGTTAAACTCTGGGAACAGATTATTATCCAAGTTAATTGTTTGTTCCATGTCCCAGAAATCTTAGTGTAGGTTAAGTCTTCAAGAAGTTTTAATCTTGAAGTTTCAGACTGAACTAAGACTTTTGGGACATTTGGTACACAATGTTAGAAACATTTTATTAGATATCTATTCAAACGTAGATTGACATCTAAACATATATATATAACCTTTCCTGTATATGGATGTTTAGGCCAAACTCCTTAGTAAGATTAAAGATCTTCCAGAGGTTTTGCAATGTCTTGGAGCTTGATGAAATCTACACAGTGTCATCTGTAAATAGGAGGAACAGGAAGAGCTCACCATTCACAGAAAATTCTTCCTCAGTGTGAATTTTGTGATGGATCTCCTCAGTAACAGTAGCAAATACTTTCTCTCTTTTATATTTCATGTGATATTATTATCAAAAGTTCATTGAACAGGATTATTTCTGTGGTTCCAAAGCTTCCTCAGATATTTTTTATAGTCATATAAAATAAATTTTTGTAAAAGAGATCATAAAGCAATTTGTTCAACTGCAGGAAATGCTTCTCCATAATCCATAAGTAAGAAGCAAAATGCAATCTTATGTTTTCTATATATTTCAGTCAGTTATAATATGGTAAAAATGCTGTCCATCAGGGAAGATCACTTGCAAAAGCATTATTACTTACTAATATCCTCATCAAGGATGGCCTCAATTTGTGTATAGATGTCCATCATAAAGATTTGGTATAGAGAAGAAAATTAATATAGATAAATATTGGTAGTTGTTGAAATTTTCTTAGTCACTATTTTAAAAATACTAACTAAATAAATGAGGTTTAAGTTTTTCTTCCATGCTTTTGGTATCTTCCCTTCCTACGTAAATTAGTTCCTCATTGTCCTCATGACTACATCACCTTCAAATCTCCATTAGATACACCTATTCCAAATCTGTCTTTATTCTCTTTACTGCTGTTTTTACTTCCTCTATAAACATCTCAGGAACTGTAATATCTAAATGTAGTAACTTTATTATCCTTGACAGAAAAAGAAGTTTGTTGAAATTACTTTTGCAAGTCTTTTACATTTTTCTCCTTTGTAGTTCTCTTTCCATTTTCATCCTTGAATGATAAGATGGCTTAGTTTACTTGATATTTTACTAAGCTTTCTTTAGACTGGTTTTACCCATCACTGCTCTCTATTTTATGAGATAATACTGCTTACAATTATTTCTTTGTTAGATTTTACAAATAAATTTATTTTGTAACTTGATGCTGCTTTTGACAATCTTCTCTTACCATTTAGTAAATAAGCCAAATGTTTGCTGACTGAGGTGTTTTCTGATTTTTTTGTTCTTATAGTAATTAATTTACATTGATTAAACTTCTGAATTAAGTTATTATTGTTGTTGTTATACTTATGTTATTTCTGTTATCCATTTCCACGTTTAAAAATCTTTTTCAATAGCTTGTTTTGATAATTCAGGGTTCAATATTCTTAACTAAATACCATATCCTTTTTTTCATTACTCTTTTTTTCTTCTTGTTTATTAAAGATGCTGATCTTCATGCTGAAGCACTACAAAAATCCACAACCATGGATTAATGGAAAAGCAGTATTGTGCCAATGGATAGTGATAGCCTCAGAATAAAAAAAAAAGCAAAACAAAACTCAGGTATAAAAAATTCTCACACATATTAACTATATGACTCTGAGCAAGTCATCTAACCTCTCAGTGTCTCAATCAAATTCTAAAACAGTAAATTGAAAAGGAGCTACATATTTGCATTGGTTTTAAAAAAAAAGAGTTTCCTCATTGGGAATTTCTTATATTAATGAAATCAAAGTTTGGAACCCTCCCCTCTAATTATCCAAATGGTATCAAACTCAAATAGAAACAGAGAAACACATATTAATATTCTCTATGTTTTAATTAATAAATCCACAGGTGTTTGCTATGTATCTACTATATTTCAGACCTGGCTGCTATGCCCTGCGGATGCAAAAAGAGGGAAAAGACAACTCCTACACTCAAGAAACTTACACTCTAAAAAGAAAGAAAACATGCAAAGAAAAAAATATATAATGATAAATAGGAAATAATTAACATAGGAAAGACGTTAAACTTAAAAAGGGCTAAGGAAGTTTATTAGTAAAAGATGGGTTTTAAGTGGGACTTAAAGAAAGCCAGAGAATGGCTGCTAGAGTGCAGGAGAGAAAACATCCCAGACATGGGGGACAGTCAGAGAAAATACCCAGAACTGAGAGATAGTGTGTTGTTCCTTAATCTGTATCAGCCTCATCTGTTTTCTCATCTGTAAAATGAGGAGATTGGATTTCTAAGGTTTCCTTTAGCTCTAAATCTGTGGTTCTGTTTCTACCTCTAGTATTTTCCCTATGTTATTTTTTCTTTCTTCCCTTCTTTCCTTCTTTTTCCTTCCTTCCTTCCTTCCTTCCTTCCTTCCTTCCTTCCTTTCTTCCTTCCTTCCTTCCTTCTTTTCCTTCTTTCATTACTTTCTTTCTTCCTATGGAAGGAAGGGAATCTTCCTTTTCCTTGACATTCAATCTTCTACAGCAATGGAAAATAATTACTCAAAAGCCTCTTGATATAGGAAGTACATCTGACAGTGCATACAATGAGGCAGCTCTCCTCCACCTATCTAACTGGGCTTTCTCTGTTTCACCAAGGCTCTGTCCCAGATCCTCTTTTCTTGGCTTTCGATTATCTCTATTGATTATGTACTTAACACTGTGCCTGAAAATACTTGGAGCTTTATAAATGTTTATTGTCTAAGTGACTGATGTCCACATATACTTCATCAGCCTTAGTCTCTCATATCCAGATTCAAATCTCCAAATAACTATTATATATCTCAAACAGTATGTCCCATGGACAACTTGAATTCAAAATATTTCTAAAACTGAACTTACTATTTTCCCCAAAAAACCTCACCTCTTTTCCAAACTTTCCTGTTGTTGTCAAAGGCACTGCCATTCTTTCAGTCCTTTAAGTTAAAAATCTGGATGTTATCCTTAACTTTTTCCTCGTTCTCTCCCTACAACATATTAAATCGGGTGTCAAATTATGTCAATTTTACCTTTATAATAGCTCTCACATATATACCTTTTTCCTCCTTTGACACTGCTACCACTCTAATGCAAACACTCATCATCTCACATCAAGATTACTACAACATTCTACTGTTTGTCCCCTGTCTCAAGTCTTTCCTCATTCCAATCCACTCAGCTGTTAAATTGATCTCAAAATGAAAATATGGTCATATTATCCACCACATTATCTCTAAGATTGAATATAAAATCCTCTGTTGAACTTTTGAATTTGTCATAACTTTGTCTTCCCCTGTCTTTCCAGTATCCTTGCTCCTTTTACATGCCCCATTATGTAGTCTGTGATACAATGACACTCCCCTTCACTATATCTCCTGAATCTAGGTATTTTAATTGGTTGTTTCCCATGCCTGGAACTCTGTCCCCCTCCATCTTTGCTTTCTGCATTCCCTCCCTTCCTTCAAGTGTTATCTTTAGCAGTAGGGCTTTCCCATTCTTCCTTAATCTTAATCTCTTCCCTCTGAGACTGTCCCAGTTTGTACATACTTGTTTGCACACTGTCTCCTTCATAAGACTGTGAGCTTCTTATGAGCAAGGATGTTTTCTAGGGCTTTGGGTATTACTATCACTTAATACAGTGTTAGCACATGTCTGATATGTAATAAATGCTAGTTGACTAGCTGAGTTATTGGCATAGTTGACAGAGTTTTGGACCTGACTGGAGTCTAAAAGACCAGAGTTCAAATCCTGCTTCAGACATTTAATTAGTTGTTTGATCTTGTACAAAGTCACTTAATTTATGTCGGCCTCAATTTCCTCTTCTGTAAAATGGACATATAATAACACCTACTAGAGTGCTTGTGAGGAGCAAATGAAATAACATATGTAAACCACTTTGTACAACTTAAAGGAGTTATATAAATGCCAGCTGTTATTGTACAACATTCTGTCATTATAATCCCCATCTCTGTCATGAGAAGGAAGAAAGATCTGCCACCCAAGATCTTCATTGGTTCTTTAATTACTGAATGTTCCTATTCCTTTTACTAATTTTTAAAAAATTTATCAAAATTTATCATTTTAATCATTGTATCCATTTTTTAAATTATGCTTACTTCTCTCCATATTAATTCCAATCCAATCCAGTAAACATTAAGCATTTAGTATGGTGATAGGCATTATGATAAGCACTAAAAATAAAATCAATAAAAAGAAATAACAGTCCTTACCCTCAAGAAGCTTGCAATCTAGTAAAAAGAAAGATTACATAAAAGGAGGCAAGAAATACGAGGGGAGATAGAAGGAGAGAGACCAGGAGGAACCTGGTGCAGGGCCATCTTGCGCCATAGAGTTGAAACCAGGCAGAGGAGCAAATAAAGAGTAGAGTGAAACAGAGCCAAGATGATGGAGAGGAGACACATCTTTTTCTGAGCTCTCCCCATGTCCCTCAAATTAACAGCAAATCCAGCCTCTGAACTGATTTTGGAGTGACAGAACTCACAGATATTTGGAGTATAACAAATTTCTAGCAGAAGATAATTTGGAAGATCTCCAGAAAAGGTTTCTTTCAATCTGGCATGGAGGGAGGCGGGCCAAGTGTAGGTGGGCCAAGTGCAGGCACCAAGTGCAGGCGGTGCACAGTCCCAGGATAATGTGGGCTCTGCATATCAGAGAATCTACTAGGAAGAATTTACAGTAGTGATGGCTACTCTGTCCCACTTGCAAGCCAATAGATTGGCAAATTAGCCATAAGACATCCAACACAAATATAAAAGGCAAATAGTGAGCCCCTAAACCCCAGAACTTGATAAAACCTGGCCAGACCCACCCAATATCACCAAGTTAGAAAGCACTGACACAGTGTAGCCACCGTTGCCTATAAAGGAAGCATGGACATTTTCCCTTTGCCCTAAACGCAGACCTCAACCTTTTAAAAAATGAGCAAAAAAGCAAAAAAAGAATTCTGACCATAGCTAGTATTTTGGTTTTGTTTTTGTTTTTTGCTGAAGCAATGGGATTAAGTGACTTGCACAGGGTCACACAGCTAGGAAGTGTTAAGTGTCTGGGGTCAGATTTGAACTCAGGTCTTCTTGACTTCAGGAGTAGTGCTCTATCCACTATACCACCTAGCTGCCCCCATAGATAGATTTTATGGAGAAATAGAAAAACAGATTTCAAACCCTGAGGATACTAAAAGAAATCATTTCCAGATGAAGCCCAGATAAGTGATATGAATTGGTCCCCATCCTATAAGACTCTCTTGGAAAAATTCAAAAAGGCTCTTAAAAGAGAGTTAGAAGAAAAATGGAGAAAGAAAATGAGAACTTTGCAAGAGGGCTTAGAAAAGGAAACACAGAAATTATCTGAAGAAAACTCCTTACAAAATAGATTTAGTGGAATGGAAAAAGCATATAACTCCTTACAAAATAGATATGACAAAATGGAAAAAGAAAACAACTCCTTAAAAAACAGAATTTGTAAAATGGAAAAATTGAGATGAACAAACCATATAAAAGTTCAACTGGCCAAAGGCTAAAGGCAAAAGGAGATTAAAAAGCTAACTGAAGAAAATAATTCACTAAAAATTAGAAATGAACAAATGAAAGTGAACAAATCAATGAGACTTTAAGAATCAGTCAAACAAAACCAAAAAAAAAAAAAAAAAAAAAAAAAAAGAAAGAAAGAAAGAAAAAAATAGAAAAAATGTAAAATATCTCATTGAAAAAGGAAATGACCTGAAAATTAGATCTAGGAGAAACAATCTAAGGATTATTGGACTTCCCAAAAACCATGATGGAAAAAAAGAGCCTAGATATTATCTTTCAGGAAATCATCAAGGAAAACTGTTCTGATATCCTAGAATAAGAAGGTAAAATGGCCATTGAAAGAATTCACTGATCACCTCCTGAAAGAGACCCCAAAATAAAAACTCTAAGGAATATCATAGCTACATTTCACAACAATTGCATCAAGGCAAAAATATTGCAAGCAGCCAGAATTACTGAGCAGCCACAGTCAGGATTACCTAGGACCTAGCAGCTTCTACCTTAAAGGACTGAAAAACCAGGAATCTGATAATCTGAAAGGCAAAGGAACTTACAATGCATCCAAAAATAAACTGTCCAGCTAAATTGAGTTTTATCTTTCAGGGAAGAAGATAGACATTCAATGATACAGGTAAATTTCATTTATTTCTAATGAAAAGACCAGAGCTAAATAAAAAAATCTGACCTCCAGATGCAGAACTCAAGAGAAGAAAGGTAAAAGGAAAGAAGTTCTCACGAGAACTATATCTTTGTTATGGGTATACTTAGTGCAGGTATAATTTGATTTTACTGTGATGATATTAAAAAGAAACTAGAGGTGGAAAAGGGATTGTACTGGGAAAAGAATAAAGTGGAGGTAAAATGAGGGAAATTATATCTCATAAAGAGACAAAGAAGACCTATTATAACTGAGGGAAAGAAGGCAGAGGAATGAACATTGTGTGAATTTTACTCTCATCAGACGTGGCTCAAAGAGAGAATATTAGACATATTTGGTTTCACAGAGAAACTTTCCTCACCTTTTAGGGAAGGGGGAGGGGAAAGGGGAAAAGAAAGGGGGAGATTAATAGAATGGAAAACAGAAGTAGTAGAGGGAAGGTATAAGAAAGAGAGAAGAAAAGAGGGTTGTTTGAGGGAAGTGGTGATCCGAAGCAAAATACCAGGGAGGAGGGAAAGGATGAAAGGAAAGAGAAAAGAATAATTTGGGGTAAATAAGATAATGTGAGATACAGAATTAATCATTTTAACTGTGAGTATGAATAGGATGAACTTTCCCATAAAACAGAAGCAGAAAGAAGACTCGATTAAAAGCCAGAATCCTATAATACGTTGTTTACAAAAAATACAGTTAAAGTGGAGGGATACCTTTAGAGTAAAAAAAAAGATTGGAGCAGAATTTATTATGTTTCAGGTGAAGTAGAAAAAACAGGGCTAGTGATCCTGATCTTAGATCAAGCAAAAACAAAAACAGATCTAATTAAAAGAGATAAGGAAGAAAACTCTATCTTGTTAAAAGGTACCATAGATAATGAAGCAATATCAATAATAAACATATGCACCAAGTGATTTAGGATCCAAATTCCTAAAGGAGAAGTTAAGAGAGCTTCAAGAAGTAGAAAGGAAAACAATAATAGTAGAGAGTCTCAATCTTGCTCTCAGAAATAAATAAATCGAACCACAAAATAAATAATAAAGAAGTTAAAGAGGTAAATAGAATTTTAGAAAAGTTAGGTATGATAGATCTTCTGAGAAAATTGAATGGAGACAGAAAGGAATACACTTTTTCTCAAGGGTTCATGGAACCTATACAAAAATCCACCATATATTGGAACATAAAGACCTCAAAATCAAATGCAGAAAGGCAGAAATAGTAAATGCATTTTTTAAGATCATGATTCAATACAAATTGCATACAATAAAAGGCCATTGGAAAAGGAAAATTGATCAAAAATTAATTGGAAACTAAATAATATAATTTTAAAGAATGAATGGGTATAAGAACAAATCATGGACATAATCAATAATTTTATCCAAGAGAATGACAATAATGAGAGAACATACCAAAATATGTGGGATGCAGCCAAAGTGATAATTAGAGGAAATTTTATATCTCTACATGTTTACTTGCATAAAATAAAGAAAAAGAAGATTAATGAATTGAATTTACAACCAAAAAAAGCTAGAAAAAGAATAAATCAAAAATCTTCGATTAAATACGAAATTTGAAATTCTAAAAATAAAAGGAAAGATTAATAAAATTGAAAGTAAGAAAATGATTGAATTAATAAAACTAAGATTTGGTTTTATGAAAAACCAACAAAATATATAAATCTTTAATTAATTTGATTAGAAAAAGGAAAGAAGAAAATCAAATTGTAAGTCTCAAAAATGAAATGGCAAAACTTTTCACCAATGAAGAAGAAATTAGAGCAATAATTAGGTGTTATCTTACCCAACTTGCCTAACTTACCCAACTATCAATAAGTTTGATAATCTAAGTAAAATAGAGGAATACTTACAAAAATATACATTGCCCAGATTAACAGAAGATGAAATAAATTATTTAAATAGTTCAATTTTAGAAAAAGAAATAGAACAAGCTATTAATCAACTACCTAAGAAAAAAAATCTCCAGGGCCAGATGAATTTATTTGTGAATTGTACCAAACATTTAAAAAACAGTTAATTCCAATACTATCCAAACTATTTGAAAAAATAGAAAAAGAATAAGTTCTATCAAATTCCTTTTTATGATATAGATATGATACTGATACCTAAACCAGGTAGAGCAAAAGAGAGAAAGAAAATTATAGACCAATTTCCCTAATAAATATTGATGAAAAAATCTTAAATAAAATATTAGCAAAAAGATTATGTAAAGTCATTCCCAGGATAATACATATGACCAAGTAGGATTTTATTCAGGGTTAGTTTAATATTAGAAAAATATTAGCATAAATGACGATATCAATAATGAAACTAACAAAAATCATATGATTATCTCAATAGATTCAGAAAAAGCATTTGATAAAATCCAACACCTATCCCTATTAAAAACACTAGAGAGTATAGAAATGAATGAACTTTCCCTTAAAATGATCAGTAACATTTATTTAAAAGCATCAGCAAGCATCATATGTAATGGGGATAAACTAGACCCATTCCCAATAAGATCAGGGGTGAAACAAGGTTGCCCATTATAACCATTGTTAGCTTTGGCAATAAGAGAAGAAAACGAGATTAAAGGATTTAGAGTAGGTCATGAAACCAAATTATCACTCTGTGCAGATGATATGATGGTATTCTTAGAGAAACCTAGAGAATCAACTAAAAACTACTAGGAACAATTCACAACTTTAGCATAGTTGCAGGATACAAAATAAATCCACATAAATAATCAGCATTTTTATATACTACCAAAAAAGTCAGCGATAGACACAAAGAGGAATTCCATTTAAAATAACTGCTGATAGTCTAAAAAAAAAAAATTGGGAATCTCTCTGCTAAGAGAAAGTCAAGAACTACATAAGCCCAATTACAAAACACTTTCCACACAAATAAAGTCAGATCTAATCAATTGGAAAAATACCAAATGCTCATGGGTAGGCTGAGTGAAGATAATAAAAATGACAATACTTCATAAATTAATCTAATTATTTAATGTCATACCAATCAAACTCCCAAGAAATTATTTTACAGATCTAGAAAAAATAATGACAAAGTTCATCTGGAAGAACAAAGGGTCAAGAATTTCAAGGGAATTAATGAAAAAAAAAAAATGCTAGTAAAGGTAGCCTAGTATGCCAGACCTAAAACTATCTTATAAAGTAGTGGTTATCAAAACCATTTAGTACTGGCTAAGAAACAGTCGAGCAGTGGAATAGGTTAGGTTCATAGGACAAAACAATCAGTGACTATAGCCAACTAGTGTTTGACAAACCCAAAGACCCCAGCTTTTGGGATAAGGACTCATTATTTGACAAAAACTGGTAGGAAAATTGGAAACTAGTATGGCAGAAACTAGGCACTGACCCACACCTAATACCATATGCCAAGATAAGGTCAAAATGGATTCATGATTTAGACATAAAGAGTGTTATTATAAGCAAATTAGAAGTACATAGAATAGTTTACCTTTTAGATCTGTGGAGAAGTAAGGAATTTGTGATCAAAGAAGAACTAGAGCTCATTATTGAACACCAAACAGATAATTTTGATTATATTAAGTTAAAAAGGTTTTGTACAAACAAAACTAATGCAGATAAGAATAAAGGTAAACAACAAACTGGGAAAACCCAGCCAACAGTTCTGATAAAGACCTCATTTCTAAAATAGATAGAGAATTGACTCAAATTTATAAGAATTCAAACCATTCTCCAATTGATAAATGGCCAAAGGATATGAACAATTTTCAGATGGAAGAAATTGGAAACATTTCTAGTTATATGAAAAGGTGCTTTAAATCACTATTGATCAGATAAATGCAAATTAAGATAACTCTAAGATATCACTACATACCTCTCAGATTGACTAAGATGACAGGAAAAGGTAATCCTGAATATTAGAGAGTTTTTTTATGGAAAACCAGTACACTTATACATTGTTGGTGAAATTGTGAACTGATCCAACCATTCTGGAGAGCAATTTGAAACTATACTCAAAAGGTTATCAAACTGTGCATACCCATTGATCTAGCGGTGTTTCTACTGGGCTTATATCCCAAAGACATCTTAAAGCAGGGAAAGGGACCCACATGTGCAAAAATGTTAGTGGCAGCCCTTTTTGTAGTGACAAGAACCTGAAAACTAAGTGGATACCCATTAGGTGGAAAACAGTTCAATAAGTTATTGTATATAAATGTTAGGGAATATTATTACTCTATAAGAAATAATCAGCAGGATGATTTCAGGGAGTCTGGAGAGACTTACATGAATTGATGCTAAATGAAATGAGCAGAACCAGGAGATCATTTACATGGCAACAGCAAGATTATATGATGATCACTTCTGATCATCATATGTGGCTCCTCTCAATGATGAGACCAGTTCCAATAATTTTGTGAAGAGAGCCATTTGCACTCAGAGAGAGGACTGTAGGAACTGTATCAATCACAACATAGCATTTTCACTTCTTTTGTTGTTGTTTGCTTGGATTTTATTTTATTTCTCATTTTTTTCTTTTTGAGCTAACTTTTCTTGCAACAAGATAATTGTATAAATATGTATTCATATATTAGATTTACATATATATATATGTATGTATGTATGTATGTATATTTACCATGTTTAACTTATATTGAATTGCTTGCCATCTGGGAGGGGGTTAAAGAGGGGGAAATTGGAACACAAAGTTTTACAAGGGTCAATGGTGAAAAATTATCCTTGTATTTGTTTTGAAAATAAAAAGATTCAATAAAAATTGTAAAAAGAGTAGAGTGAAAAAAGGTCCAGTTTCTATCCTCTATAAAGGAAAGCATTGGGGAAAGTTTGGTTCTCCATCCTCTAACTCTCCAGTTAGAAGGGAGAGGAGGTTGAAGCAGGTAGTTTATTAGTCTAGGCTTAAGATGACAGAATGAAGATGAGATCAGAGGTGATGAGCTTGGGAGTATGGGGAAAGAGCCAAGTCTTATTCATGGAGCAGAAATTAAACAGAGCAGCAAATAGACTGATTTTCCCATATTTTCTGAATTAATCATTTTTATTGCACAGTGATATTCTATTATATTCATATAACTTATAGTCATTTCCCAATTGACAGTCTTATATCTTATTTTCAGTTCTTTGTTATTAACAGGAGTGCTACTACAAATGTCTTAGCTATACCGAAGTTTAATTTTAATCAAAGAAAATGGGATATGTTATACATACATACATACATACACACCCATTAGTGGGTTTACTAGATCAGAGTATGGAGGGTAGAGTCATTCATCTAAATAGGGAAGATACTTGAAGCAAAAAGAACAATTATGAGGACTTGCAAGAGATGAGAAAAGGGAATGAGGGCTTAAAAAAGATGAATAAAAGCATATCTTTTGATTTCATGTCTCTGGCACTCAGCTTCACTTCTATAATAATACAAGGTCTGAACCTCCTACATTATTTCTTACAACTGTCCCTTCCTTCCATTCACATAGCCAATACTCTAATTCAAGCCATCATCATCTCTTAACTAGACTATTTTCAATAACCTTCTTTTGGATCTCTCTGCCTCAAATCTCTTTGGACTCAAATCCATCTTTCACTTAGTTTCCAGGGTGATTTTCCTAACATACAGTTCTGACCATGTCATAGCCATTCTTAATAAATTCAAGTGGCTCTCTCTTATTCCAAAAAAGCCAATATAAACTTTTCTTTTTGGTACTGAATGTCATTGACAATCTAACTCCAGTGTAATGTTCTACCCTACTAGAAATTGTGTTCTTCTTACTGTTCCCATAATTACTGATTCTCCCAATTGTTAATGCCTTCCTCTCCCATTTATTTTGAACAAATATATACACATACATATGCATGTACACTTACATGTATGTGTAGACATGTGTACTACATGTGTTCATATGTGTTTGTGTACATGCATACCTATAAGAATGTAGTCATTATCTTCTATGTGTTGTATGTATATGCATATATGTATATATAATGAATGTATATTTATGTGTGTGTTAATGCGCATGCATGGGGCCTCCCCCAATGATTTGCAAGTTGCTTAAGAATGGGATATTTCATATATATATATATATATATACACACATTTATATATATCCTAGCACAATATCTTACACACAGCAGATATTTAATAAAGAATAATCAAACATATACAAATAATTAATACAATATCATATTTTAAAAAGACTGAATTAATAGTAGGTAAGGCTAGAAATTGTGATTTCATTAACATAGAGAATTTTCAAGGAGGAACTTCCTTTATTTAGGTGGGAGATACCTGCTGAACCACTTCTGATCTTAGTTACCTATAGTACTGCAAGGTTGAATAGCTTCTCCAGGGTCACATAAACATTATGTGCCCTGGGTGGGACAATTTGAAACCAGACCCTAGTTCTGAGGCTGGCTTTCATTCTTTTTTGCCATTCTGCCTTTGAGTGATTTAGATTATATATATATATTTGTAAATGTAATATAAAAAATGAATTGAGATATAGAGATAGATAGATATAAAAGTTATAGAAGTTCAGAGCTCATTTTATTTAGAGTGATCAGGATATATGCTCCATGAAAGAGATATCATTGAAGTTTAACTTTGAGAGATTGTTATGGTTTTTAAAGATGGAGAAAAGGAAAAGTACAGAAAGGAAAATACAGAAGAAAAGGAAAAGTACAGAAAGGAAAATACAGAATATTTTAGATACTTTTCTAATATTTATCTTACCCTAAAACCATTTTTTCAGGGTCCAAAATCTATATAATAGATTTCCAATGACTAAAAAGCATACATCTAAGGGCCTGATTTTCTTGAGAGGCAGTAGAGCCTAAGGAATAAGCCACTCAATTTAAATCCAAGTTAATTAGTGCTTTACTACTGATACTTTGTTGAAAAATAATCTAATTCTAGGTATCTCAGTTTCCAAGGATAAAAAGCATGTCCCTGCTACACAACCATTTCATGTAGGGATGCTGAGTGAGTTAATAAAGTGGTAGAATGGGAAAAGCCCTATATATTATTAGAGAAAAGCATTTTATTAATTCAAGAAATATATAACTTGAAAGAACTCAGCTTCAATGAGGCATGAGTGAATACAAAAGTGAGAGCAATATCAATGAAACTCCTATCCACAGTACAACATTATTGTCTCCTCACAGGATAATTGATTTTGTGTTGATATGAGTGAAATAAAATAAACAAAATAAACTGGTTTCCAGAATCAAGTGATAACAAAAGAAACTCCTCCTATTCCAAAGCAACACTGCAATTCTCAATTATAAGAACAAAAGTAACCTACTTCATGAGTCATGTACACATACATACACACACACACACACACACACACACACGATTCTTTTGCTTTGGTGCTATCCATTTTGTGGCTATTTGCCTTCTCTTCAATACTCTTATCAAACAATTGCCTCAAAAGAAAAAGGGAATTCAAATTGTCCCTTTCAGGAGCTAATTCTTCATTCCTGCTCAGAACCATCAATAAGCAAATATTTTAGCTCATTTTTCTGGGTTCCTGAGAATAGTATGTCTGAAAGTAATGCTAGTACATAGTGCTCCCAGGCAACAAATTCGATTCAGTCCAGTAAGCATTGATTAAATTCCTACTATATGCATAACAAAACATTTTGTTATGCACTGGGGATGCAAATAGAATAATGAAATAGAGCTTGCTTTCCTTTTACTTTGGGGGAAAGGAGAGATATAACATATACAGATACATATTTTTAAAAGGTATTTAAGGCACATTGTTGATGGCACTATGACTTGGTCCAATCATTCTAGGAGGCAATTTGAAATTGTTTAAAAAAAGGATAAAAGGCCCACGCCCTTTAATCTAGAGTTCCAATTGTTAGGTATATACCACCAAGAAAAGTGAAAGACAAAAATAAAGATTTCACATAGTCACAAATATTCATAGCAACAATTCCTGTGATAGCAAAGAACTAGAGACAAATTAGATGTCCATAAACTGGGGAGCAGAAACAGTATATGAAGTGATGTGGAGTTAGCAAACAATACCAAAAAAATGCCTATAATGAGGTAAATAGGCAAAATAAAGTCATGGAATAGAATGTCACATTATTACAATGAAATGTAAACCTCACTCTGCAAAAAGAGCTCTAAAACCTCACTATTTAGAGAGATGGGGAGCTATAAATCTGTGATATTGCATACAGATTTGATTTGTAAAATTTGGTTTTTTTGTGAACTACTCTTTATTTCTTCTTTCTAATTTCATTATTTGCTAAAAAGGTATTGTTAATTGAGTAGGAGTGATAGCAATGTTGAAACAAAAAAAATCATTTTTAAAGATTTGAGGAAGAAAGCATTATACTAACAATTAATATGGGAGAAATATTTTAAAAGTCTTCCTAAAATCATTTAATCTTGATCATCTTTGAAGTAACATAAGAGTGTATTACAGACAAGGAGAATGATTTGTTCAACTTCAAGAAGGCAGCAGGATAGAATTCCAAGAGAATGATCAATAATCCAATTTGACCAGAATGTTGGAATTAATGTGAAATAAACATGAAAAAATAGATAGAAGCCAGTCTGGGTATTAATATAATCAATCAGTGAGCATTTATTAAGTACCTATTATGTGGTAGGCATTGTCCTCTGGAATAGGATTATAAAGACAAAAAAATTAGAGTTAGGTCTGCAGGGAGGTAGCAAGTTTGTATTTAATTCTAGAGATATCAAAGACCCATTGAATATTTTTGAGCTGAGGTCATAGGAATAATGCTCATAGAAACCAGTCCTCTAGATTAATTTTACATATGAGAAAACTAAGACTCTGAAGTTAATAGGAGGATGATAGTGACTTCAACAGAAATAGGGAAGTTTGATAGAGGAGAGGTTAGAGGGCAAAAGGTAATGCGATCAGGTAATGAGATCAGTTTTGGATATTTTTGAGCTTGAAATGCCTATAATTAAACCAAATGAAGATGTCCAAAAAGCAGTTGGTACTGTCAATTTTGCATTTAGGAGTGAGATTAAGACTACATATGTATATTTAAGAGCTATGGTACTCAGAATACATTGTTTTTAGATTATTAATATTGTTACCTATATATAATCCGTTTATATATACATATATCTATCAATATTATGGATACCATAAATGAACAATGAGCTAGTCCTCAGAATTGAGGAAAAGGAAAGATTATATTTGGGAATTTGCAAAATTATTTTAATAATCCTAAATTTTTCCCAGAAACAAAGGCCAACATTTTTTTTTATTATTATAACTTTTTATTGACAGAGCCCATGCCTGGGTAATTTTTTTTTACAACATTATCCCTTGCACTCACTTCTGTTCTGACTTTTCCCCTCCCTCCCTTTACCCCCTCCTCCAGATGGCAAGCAGTCCTATACAAGTTAAATATGTCACAGTGTATCCTAGATACAATATATGTATGCAGAACCGAACAGTTCTCTTGTTGCACAGGGAGAATTGGATTCAGAAGGTAAAAATAACCTGTTTCCAAAACAAAAATGCAAGCAGTTTACATTCATTTCACAGTGTTCTTTCTTTGGGTGTAGCTGCTTCTGTCCATCCTTGATCAATTGAAACTGAGTTAGATCTCTTTGTTGAAGATATCCACTTCCATCAGAATACATAAAGGCCAACATTTTTAATCAATGTTCTTGTGATATACAACTTTGAGTCATGGAACACTTTAATTTCTGAAGGATTGAAACTTACGGTTACCCAAAAGCAACATACAAGTTTATCATGATGGCAGCAATGTACTATCAATTAAGAATCATTAAATATGTGGAATAAAAGGTGGGGAAAAGACAGGCCAATTACATAGCCAAAAATGAGAGTTAACTAATGGATGTCCCACATGCTCCATTGATATGTTCACAATGGAAAAAAGCCTACTTTGTATTATATATCTATACTTTCATTAAGTAACTATATATACATGTAACATTATGCAAACAAATAACATATTTATACATTCATACTTCATACATCACATAATTAGTTATATAGTTTATACTTTATACTGTTTATGCAAACTATATTATATAATATATAACTATATAGTTATATTTTTATATAGTTTATACTTTCATCATATAATTATAATATTGTAGTTATAAACTTTTACATTGTACTTTGTATTATAGTTATTTTTATATATGTTATAACCTTCCTTCTTAAATTGTTATGTTCTTGAGGATAGATGCTGCTGTCATCTTTATTTATCTTCCAGTGCCTAGTACAATGCCTTATATAGAATAGATCTTTCCTAATTAATAAAGCAGAATTCATAGATTCCTACAGAAACTGGTGTTAAATAAAAGAAAAAAGCAAAATTAGACAATATAAATAATAGGTACTCACTCTCTGGTCATCTTCAAGTTATTTTTCTGTATTCCCTTCTCCATCTCTGACCTGATACTCCAACTCCACCCATACAATCCCATGCCAAAAGCTTCCCATGGGGTCCGGAATTTCTGATTGGAAAATTCGATATTTCCAGATTATGTTGCTCCTCAACCATCTTCCTGCCAAGCTGCCACACTTATCTCCTTTCCTAATCCCTTCCACCTCAAGTTTCCATCTCTAGCTCTGGAAAAAGTAATCAAATCCACACTACCATGGAAAGGATGTATCATCTAATTGACCTTTGTTTCTGCTTTCCACCCCTGTGACTGCTAACTTAAAAACCTCTCTCACTTGCCTTTCATTTCCTTTTGTCTTCACCTAATAGCACATAAGCTCCTTATGGAAAGGGATTGTTATGTTTTCCATATTTGTATAACCAGAACATAGCACAGCTTCTAGTAATATTAAATTCTTAATAAAGATTTGTACATTAATCAGTAAATCAATTATCTAATTAATTTAATCAATTAGTTTAAAAATATGCTGAATTACTAGATGCCCAGTGATAATTATGACTTCTGAGAATTAACAAATTTTTATGGAACTCAATCATCAGAGTCAAATTTTTAAACATTTTCCATAATCTGAGTAGTATGATAAATATATTTTAAGTGAGTGTTTTTATCAAGTTTCCTTATTCTTTCTGCTATTGGTTTAGTTTATCATTTTTAGAGAAATTACATGAGGAGAATTAAAAAAGGAGTTGCAACATTGTCTATAGTTAGCCTTTTCAAGAACCTTAGCTACAAGATGGACGACAGATATGGAGTAATGATTAGCAGGAATAGATAGATTTAGTTAGGCTTTTTGAGGGAAGTGGAGATATAGGCATGTTTATAGTAGTAGGAAGCATACAATAGACTGAGAGATTCAAGATAAGTGAAAGTGATAATGATAAGGTGGGTAATTTTCTGGAAAAGATGGGATGGAATACTATCACTTTCTATGAAATAGGTGAAGGAAATAGTAGCTGATAGCATCTAAGAGATTTAAAATGAAGAAGAAAGGAAAAGATAGAGTTCTTTGCAAATGATCTCAATTTTTTGAGATCTGGAAGATTTGGAGAGAGACACAAAGATTTGGAAAAGTTACTCTGGTGATTGTCATAATGAGTCAATTAAAGAGGTGTAGCAGTGAGGTCCATTTGGAGTGGGTCAGTTCAGCATAGTTTCATGACCTTCTCTAGAACCTGAGAAGAAATGAAAGTAGAAAACAGTGAGAATAATCCAAGGCTGGGTTATGGCAGGGCAAGACTGGTGAGAGGATAAAAAGTCAAGAGATTCAAGAAAAGGAGACAATATAAAGTTAACTGTTTCATAGAAGAGTCAAGACAATATCTTAAATGAAAAAGTAAAGTACATAACTGTAAAGGTCTGAAACTCTTGAATTGATGCACTGAGGTCGGACAACTGAGCACTTAAGGCTAATTACTGATTGGGCAATACTCTATAAGCATATGCTTGAAAAATGACCCTTCCCATTATTCTGTGCTGGCTCTATAATTGGTGCATACAGAGAATTGTAGGAGGGACTAAGGGGTGGAGTAAGACTAGCCAGAGTCACTTTTGGGCGGGAGACAAAGAGGAGATGTCGTGGAGATCCTGCATCTACTGCATCTATCCAATTCACTTCTACCCCTAAAGACCAAGAATAAAGACCAAGGACTTTTGCTTGTCCTGACTCTGGCTGATTCTAAGGTATCCAGGATGCTAACTCTTTCTTCACACATAATATTACAAATAAAATCAATATATTGAAATGAGATGTATTTTTATATCTAAAATCAAGGACCCCTTGAAATCTACAAGAACCCCTCCTTTGTAAGACCCCTTCCAAGCAGTCCATTAGCTTTAAACTTCTAGGGATAAGGAACTCTATTGATTTTTGTAAATCTGGGCAAGCTATATAACCTCTTTAAGTTTCAGTTTACCTATCTTTAAAATGAGTTTGATTCAAGGATCTCTAAAATGCCTTCCAGATATAATTTTGTAAGTTTATGAGTTTCTGGAAGGAACCCATTCAATATTTCAACCATTCTAATATTTCAGATTTTTTTTTTCTCTTTCAAACAAAATTAGGTTACAAAAGCTATATAGGCTACCTCTTCCTATTGGAAATGAAGAATTCCTTAGGAAATATGCAAATAGCAATTTCTGGAAAATTAGACTGTAAAACTGAAGCTGATATTGTTGCCTGGAAAATGTCTTGACTATGAATAAACATCCTATACTAAAAACAAAGAAACAAATTGTTATTTATTTTCTTGTTTCTTTATTAATATCCTTTCTGGAAGAAAAGGAAAGTGGTTGGCAATATTGTTCATAACATTTCCAGATCTTGGTTTCTGGGGACAGAGTAGGATATGACTTCATGTAGACCTGCCCTTTAAAAAATGTCAGGATAATAACAAATGCTGTACATAGTAAACTTTCAAGCCCATAGTAGACATGGTCTTTCTTGAATTAATACTAGAATCACAAGATTTAGAACAAAAAGTATCCTTAGAATTATTTTGTCTAATCCCAAAGGACTTGTCTAAATTCAAATAGGTAACACTAGTTACTAACATTTATATAGCATTTTTCATTTGATTTATTTAATTTGCATTATTTAATTTGATCTTAAAAATACCTATGAGATAGGTGCTAGAAGTATTATTATATATATTTTACAAATGAGGAAACTGAATTTAAGAAAATTTAAATGACTTGCCCATGATCACAAAGCTAATGGGGGGCAGAAGTAGGATATGAAATTAAGTCTTCCCAACTCTATTTCCTATGATCACATTGTCATTTTAAGAATTAAACAGAAGAATCAGGATTCAAATCCAGGACCTCTGGAACTGCACTTTTTTTTTTAACCGCACCATGCTATAATCTCCTTAAGAATAGGTGTTCCCAGTGTCTTGTCTATAATATGTGCTTAATAGATGTTTGAATTAAGTTGAATTAAAAATACAGTAAAAATCACATTTGAAATTTACAGACAAAGATCCAAAAAAAAAAAAAAAGTGAAAAGTCCTAGAAGTTACAAACATGAGATCACTTGAGCAATTCCTATGTCCTTATAAGAAGGGCTAAATGATAACAGAGGGGCAAAGTTCAAGTCAAGAAAATGTGTCCACTCCTGAAAATGCTAAATAATGCTTCTGTATAATAGCACTAAGCCTGGCACCATACTTTCCAACATATGTACCTCTACTTTACCCAAAGTATTTAATTCAGGAAATTAGGGGACCTTCTTCTAGATAATGTTTCCATGCTTTTATAAGGGAATTTAATTTTAAAGATCTTACTCTACATTGGACTTTGCTGGAATGTGTCATTTCATATAGATGAAATTTTCTATACTTGATACTTATATAGCAACTTACATTTTAGGGCCTACATATGCTTAGGAAACAAGAATTCAGATTTCTAAGTACAGTCCTCAGATAGGTAAGTAAAAACTATTACTTTCTCTCAGATTGAGAAGCTGGAAGGTTAAGCTTGAGGATACACAGTACATCAATGGAAGAAGAAACTGAATCTCAGGCCTTCTGACTTTCTGCTCATTTCTCTATAACTCTGGCATCAGATATTATCCATTTCAGAACAAAGGCCTTAACCTTGAATTCTTTTCTGAATCCTGGTATTTAAAAGTAGCTATGAGTAATGCTGTATGAGAACAACAGTACAGCAGGTTTGAGTGTGAATTTTACAAAGATGACAAATATTTAACATTTTATTTGAGACATTTTAAAGGGTAATCAATTCTTCCTTGTGATGTTAGACAAATACATATGTATACATAAATAGATAGTAGTGTCATAAAGGAAAGAATACATTCAGAGGATAGTTCTTTGTGCATCTTTCCAGATTGAAATGTCCCACTATCAAAATAGAAATGACTTACAACTTCTATACATTAAAATCATCTAACTAGAAAAAATTAGTACCTATTGAATAATTTGACATTACTATTTATCTGATTCTTTAATTTAAAATGCTTGATATCTTCATCAGAAAAAAAAAAAAAAGAATACATACATACCCACATAGATCTCTATGTGTTTTTGGTAAGTGGATTAGAAGAAAAGGTTAAAATAATTTAAAAGGGAATTTTCAAATTTACCTTTCTTTCAAGGAATAAAATTAATTCTATTTTCATTCTTATTGACTTATTCCTTTCATAGTATAGTAGAGACAAAAGACCCAAGTTTGAATCTTGACTCTATTAATTACTACTATGTTATCTTGGGCAAGACACTTCAGCCTCATGGGTTTTAATTTGCAAAATGATACGTCTGGGTGAAATGAACCTGTGATTTCATTGGTTCAAAGCACCACTATTTCTAGCAATAATATATCTGCTGTGTGAGACAGTGGAATACTTTATAATAGAAAGAATTCTGCAGACAAGGGTAAAGACAAGAATTAATTTCAGTAGTATAGGCAGGCCGTAGGGAATGGAAAATATGCAGAAATTCCCTCTACCAATGCAGGGCAGCACCTTCCCCACAATTTATAGTTTTAGTTACCTAGGAGTTTGTGATTTGCCTTGCCCAAGGTGACATAGCCAATTATGTATTAAAAGCTTGCTCTCTTTCCCTCCCTCTTTCTCTTCTTTCTTCTCTACCTCACTTTTTCCATCCCTCCTTCCCTTTTTCTTTCTGTCTCTCTCTCCTTTACACACACACACACGCACACACACGTGCATACTCACATGCACACGCAATGCACACACTGGTTGAGAAAAACAAAAGAACTGCTATATAAGATACAGCATGTCCTAATATGGTTGACCAGACCAATATGAACTTGGAAGACATTACCACAGATTGAGTATATATGAACATTTAGACAGAGATGTCTCTAAATTTGTACATCTTGCATTTCTCTTGAGCTACTGCAATTCTTCTGTGATTTGGGTATATGATCTTGTGCCAGTGTCTCCCATGTCTCACAATCAGAGTTCTTCAGAGAGACATTAAGGGTGTGCTTGTATTGCTTTTTCTGATCTCCCTGTGTGTACTTTCTTTGTGTGAGTTCTCCATAAGATAGATCTTTAAAAAAAAATACATTTAAGTCTGAATGTTTGGCTCAAGAAGGACCTCAATGTCCTATACCTTATCTACCCCACTTATCTTCAGAATCTTCCTACTTCAATGCAAATGGAAACAATTCCATTTCCTGGCATGGCAGTGGTATAATATCCAGGTTTCACATACATACAGCACAACAGCTCTGTAGACCTTCAGCTTGGTTGACAGCCTAATACACTCTTCGCTCCCACACTTGAATTCAGATCCTCCCAAGCACTGAGCTAGCTCTGGGAATGCATGCATCAACTTCATCCTCTAAGAGAATATGCCTGGAAATTCTATTGCTAAGGTAAGTAAACTTATCCACAGCATTCACAATTTCTCCATTGGCTATAATTTCTGTAATTTCTCCATTTGTATATGTGCGTATGTGTTAGGATTCTTACAAGGTACTAAGTAAGTGGAATTGAGGAGACAGTGGTTAAATCTAGTGTAGCATTGATTTAGTCCTACAACAAATAATCATTTCCTAGTGATATAATGATTGGTGTATACTCAGTGTGGGACATGAAAAGAGGAGCTGTCAGGGCCAGAAAGGACAAGCGCACCAGAAGCGTTCTGAGGCTGAGACAGAGGGAGCTAGAGGCAGAAGCTGACAGAGGCAAAGGACTAGCAGCAGGAGCTCTCAGAACCAAGGAGAGAGATAGGCCTCTAAGAAAGTTAACCAGGCCCCAGGAAAAGAGACAAGACTTCGAAGGAGTCAATAAAGGATTTTGACTTTAATACCTGGCTTCATTTGGGGTGATTACTCTGAACTAAAACTAAAGCTGCCCAGAAGCCCCCCAAGAAACCTGTTCCCAGAGAACAATATATTTTAGAGAAGAATATTACATGTATATACACATATGTTGTATATGCATATATACACGTGTATAATGTACTATCCCTTTCATATGTGAAGTTTGATTACTAAAAGGAGATTACCATGAACTGATGAAGATTGAATTAAGCAGAACCATGAAAACAATACATAAATTACAAGATAACTGGAAAGAACAACCACAAATGAAAGTGAAAGTTGTAAGAATTACAATGAATAAGCAAGACTCCAAAGAAAAGATATGAGAAGAAATCTCACTTATTTGCAGAGTTGGGAAGTCATAGGTATGGAATATTATAAGTCATTTCTGCTATAATGCTTCTTTTGAAAAGTTGAATTTGTTCTAATATGGTTGATATATTACAAAATGATTTAAGCATAAGAAAAATTTTATGTTTGCTTATGCATGATTTCATCCATGGGAAACTGTGAGAAAACATAATAAATTGCACTTCAGTTTATAGGAGTAACTCATAAACTAGAACCCCTCCGCTGCCCTATTCCCCAAGCAGAGCTTAGGTCTTTTTTCAAGATAAAGTGCTATATTTATTGTATGTCTTAGGAGCTGTGAGCTGAATAAGACTGGTTAAATCCCAAACAATACCTTCTTCCATGGCTAAAGCTCCCTAATTTAGAGTAACCAAGCCTTCAGCAGCAACTTGATTTTGCCAAATTGTGTCCTATGGGAACCAAAATGCAGGTGGACATGATCCCAATTTATATATTCCTTAACCATTTAATACATATAAAGCTATGTTACCATTCTTATTATATCACTTTCTTTTTTTCATATGTCACTGAAGTTTTTGAGTGTTATATCCCCAATCGTGGTTTTTTTTTTTTCTTCCCATAAGCTCTCTGGTTTTTATTATGTGATTTTACAGTGTATTGATTTTTAGGAATGCATATGTTGAGTTATAGTAAAAATGATTATATGTGTTTCCAGATTTCTGAAATGTATGTATTGGTTTTGCAGAATTTTTTCTTGTCTTTTACTTTTTAAAAATTATTCTTTGTTATGAGGGAAGATCAGCAAACTGTGCTCTGCAAATCAAATCCTATATGTATGAGCCAATATTAAAAAAAAATTAAATATCATTCCTAGCTCATGTGCCATAAAAATACAAGTTTGTGGACCGTACCAAAATAGATGGCAAGTAGATTTAACTATTAAAGCAAATTTTCCAACCCTTATTATAAAGCAATGGTAGAGAAAACCTGGCCTGTGAGCCTCATTGTTTAGGCAACCTCAAGCACTGATGAGCTAAAAGCTGGATACAACAATCTTTCATTGGTTAAGTTCTATTAAGATGATAATTTTGAATAATCCAGGAATGATAATATAAATATCCAAATGGCCCTTGGCAGAGAAAAGGTTCCCCACCCCTGTTATAAAAGATCCTCTGTGAGAAAGGGAGAGATTCTAGGAAGAATTTAGGTAATATCAAAAGATTTAAATAAAATCATATTTAATAAATTTGACTTCATGATGACTTTTCATAAAAATGGAAATAATAACAATAACTAGCACATAGCTATAGAAGAAAGGAAGAAAAGAAGGAAGGAAGGAAAGAAGGAAGGAAGGAAGGAGGGAAGGAGGGAGGTAAGGAAGAAGGAAGAGAGAGAGAGACAGAGGGACGGAGGGAGAGACGGAGGGAGGGACGGAGGGAGAAAGGGAAACAGACACATACTCTAACAGAAACTAGCACCTTAAATTCAAAGACTAGATAAAAAATAAGAATAACTCCGCCATAAGTTAATATTATCAATTGGATGCTGATTTTGTAATGTGGAAGCTATGTCATTAGTAATTTTGATAGTAGGTCATTTCTGCTTAGAAGTGTAAAAAGAGAGGAGACATATGAAGGCTCTATCATTCATTCCTTATACAATTTTTCTCAAAGTTCCTTAAAGCTTTCACTCTTAGTTTCAATTTGTTGGGGGTGTTTTGTTTGTTTGTTTGTTTGTTTTTCAAGAAGAGCAAATTGATTTTCATTGCTCTATACTCATCCATTTGCTGTTAATGACACCCAGAAGTTGCTAGAGGTAATATAGTCAATTGGTCCAGAGAGAAAATTAAACTACAATCTTGATTTTAGCATCACCAAATAAGTGAACTGGCTAACTCATCTTTCTCTGATCTTAGTTGTAGGATTTCTGACACTATAGATATTCAATAAACTGCTATTAAATGACTTATGGGAATACATCACATCTTCTCTGGTAGTTTAATCAATAGCCTTATGCTAGATTCAAGATGACATTTTCCATTTATCTTACTACTAGTTCTTAATCAGAAAAGTCTGGGAAATTCATCAGTGAGGTATATTCTAATGAGAGTTATAGGTTTATTAATGCCTCTGGAGATTATTTGAAATTCTAAGGAGCATACTATTAAGCCATGCTGGCATCAGTAAGAATTAAAGGTCATTTGAGTTCATAAAAATGTTAAAAATAATCCCAGCCAAATAATATAGAGGTAGATTTGCCAAAAATGTCATTTGGAAAAAAAAATAATAAAAGAACTAAAGACCAATAGAAGGCACACACCAGGCAGAGTTAACTTAAAATATTCATTCATTTTTTAATTCATTTATGAACTGAAAAAATAATAGTTACATCGCAATTTTGTGTTTTCTTAATAAAAACAAATGTTACTGGCAAAGATGGCATATTACACTGTGCTATGAACTGATTTTTTTTAGCAGTACCTTCATTTTCAAAAATTAATTCCCTAATGATTTCAGTCTCACAACAGAATAAAGATGGAATCATTAATACAGCAATTAGGTATGAAATTAAAAATAGAATACCTTTTACATCAACAACTCTAGAGGCCTATACCCTTCTAACTTAATCAGAATGTTTTAAATAGGGCTTTAGGCTTTCCTTCACTTGGACCCTGACATACCGGCCAGTATAACCAATCCACATTTCTTTGCTTTTGACCCTTGCAGGAGTGATGGTGGGGGTATCCCTCATTTATATTTCTTTTGAGAACCGGGTTATTTCATTTTCTCTTTGTTTCTCATTCCATGATTAACATGACAGTGCTGTAGTGGCTCTTGCCTTTGGTTGATGGTGGTAGATCTCACTTTCCATGGCATCTCAAACTTAACATGTCCAAACCAACTCATTGCCTTTTACTCAAATCCTTCATCTTCCAAACTTCCTTTTTACTGAAGAGGACATCATCATCATCAGTTTTTCAGGTTCACTACCTCAGCATTCACCTTGATTTTTAACTCTCACTCTATATATCCATTCACTTACTAAATCTTGTCATTTATCTCCACATCATTTAATGTCTGTTTTTCTCTACTCACATGGCTATTACCCCAGTTCAGGCCCTCATTACCTCTCAAGATTATTACAAAAACCTTCTACTTTGTCTTTTTCCTCAGGCTCTTCCTACTGTAATCTATCTTCCTTATAGGTGCCAAAGTAATTATTATAAATTGTAAGTCTAACTGTCACCCCACTACTCAATAACTGCCAGTGATGTTCTATTTCCTCTGGGATCAAATATAAAATTTGCTATTGGGCATTTAAGGCTCTTCATATCCTGGCTCCTTCCTCCCCTTACAGTTTTTTCCTTCACATTTTACTCTCATTCACACACTCACAATTCTATAATATCTGTCTTTTTTTTCCCTTCCTCACACACAACATTCTGGTTTCTGTTTCCATTGCAATGAACTGGCTATTCCTCATTCCTGGAAGTCCCTATTTATTCATCTGTTGCTTGACATTTCTAGTTTTTTTTTTTTCCAAGACTCATCTAGACTGCTACCTTTTATAGGACTTCTCAGTCTACCCAGAACTTTGAGGGTTCCTATGTCTACTGTTCTATTCTAAATGTGTCTTCTAAGTTCCTACGTATCTGCATGCTATTTGACTCTTAATATGTAAGCTTTTTAAAGCCAGAAACTGTTTTCATTTTGGTCTTTTTGTATACCCAACAGTTTGCAAATAGTCTGGAAGAGAATAAGTATTTAGTAAAGGCTTGTTAATTGATTGATGAATATTTAAAGCACCTTGATCTATAGGAAGATGTTGTAATTCTTCATATGAAAACATGTTTATTATTCTTCACATTGTACTTTAGGATCTGGTGGGAGCACAGTGGAGAGAGTGCTGGCCTTGGAGTCAGGAAGAGGACTCTGAGCAAGTCATTTAATCCTGTTTGCTTCAGTTTCCTCATCTGTAAAATGATCTGGGAAAGATAATGGAAAACCACTCCAGAATTTTTGCCAAGAAAACCCCAAATAGGGTCATTTGAAGAGTCAGACATGCCTGGAAACAACTCAACAAAAATAAAATGTCATATTTTGAGAAAGGACCCAAACCAACCATCTTTCCACCTCTACAATTTGTTACTATTCCTTAGCTTCTTTCTCCCTCAGCTCCTAGAGATTCCTTCTTCCACTGGTAAGTTCCTTTTGGGAATTTCATTTTGAAGAAATATCCAGAGAAGCCATTTTTTATTCTCCATCACTGCAACTCTAGAAGAATTCCCTCCCTCCCCTGCTTGTCAGTTTCTCTTTGTGTGGTATCTTTCCCTATTAGCTTCTTTAAGGTAGTCTTTTTATTTGTTTCCCAAGCACTTTAGCATAGTGCCTGATAAAGTTTAAACACTTAATAACTGTCTAGAACTGACTATATAGAAGATGTTCAGTAGTCTACTGGCAAACTGAATGCTATGATCTATTCTAGCTTGTTCTTTTCTCCCAGATTGCTGATGGATTTCAAGATTCACATTTTAAGGACCTATTAACTCTGTTCACTTCCAAATATCATGTTGGAAGGTCAGGCAGGGAGATATGAGGAAGATTTACTTAAAGATTTATGGAAGCCAGTACAACTGGATATCATTCTGAAACATATAAAGAGGAACAATAATTGATATTTATATGTAGGAAACAATTCAAAACACATTTATTCTACTTTGCTTCTAAATCGAATCCAAACATATTATAAACGCCATCTTGTGCACATTCTGATGAATTACCAAGGACTGATAATCTTCAAAACAGTCTACAAGTAAATAACTTCCTTTGGCACTGAAAATACAGTTTCAGTTGAATGAAAAGTTCCTTCTTGACATGCTAATGAAGGCTTCCAATGAAGGTGAAAATGGCATCATCGAGTTGTAAGATCCTATAAGTTCTCATTAACAAACCAATCTCCAGCCCTGCTTAAGGCAAAAGTCAAAGTGCATTGATTAATCAGATCAGCAGAGATTCTTGATCTTTGTGATCAATAGATATCCTGACTAATGACATATGTTTAACTCATCTTAGAATATCTGAAAATTATTGATTCTGAGCTTCTTACCTATCTGTATTCATAAGTGTGTTTTTTCTAAAGACTGTAATTATTCTAATTTCAGCACTTAAAATTATGGTGAGATGCCCTGGTATACAAAGATCCAACTTTGGAGTCAGGAAGAATTGGATTCAAGTACTATAACTGACATATTATGTGACCATGGACAAGTCATTTAACCTCTCAGTGATATCCAGAAAACTAAGAGTACAATCTCAGATTAGATCTGGGAGGTAGGAATTTCAAATGTTTGAATTTAACAGACTGATGAACAAGTAAGTAGATAGATGATAGATAGATAGACAGACAGACAGATAAATTAAAATGTGAGAACTATAAACCACAAACAGAATAAGTTCAGGAAAGGACAAAGATAAATGCAATATTGTGAATATAGCACTTGGAGCTCTCAAGCCTGCCCCTAAAAGGAAAGAAGGAAGTCTTAGATTGATTTTACTAATTCATGGCTTTTTATGTAAATCACTATGCCTCCACAGTACAATACACATTTGTTAAGCACATATCATGTAGCTTTCACTGTGCTTAGTTTCCCTTCCCACTGAATTGCCCCAAACCCTGGGACGGTTACCAAGCACAGTATCAGATTCCTGGGAGGGAAACACATATGTGTCATAATACTCCTCCAGCTGCTTTCCCAGTGAATAAGCACACTGGCAGGAAACACCAAACATTAAAAGGAAACATTTCCTGAATGACTCCCCCACATACATACCATACACAAAAGTTATAGTTGAACTTTTCTCCTTTGCTAAAGGCTTCTAAGGGTCATTTCTTCTCTCTGCTTCTAAACTAATTCTCTGCAAAAGTAACTGAGTCACTGTAATGAGTCTTACATCTATCATGAAGAATAATTATCTTCCATTCTTCTTAAAATATCTCAGCCAAACATGTCTCCAAGAATAGTGAAAATCCCCCCACACACACACACTTTTCTCATTTTTTTTCCCCATTGGGTGAGAGTTGAATGTAATTCCTTGAATTACCAATGGCAAAAGCAAGCCATTCTGAACCTTTCAATTTCTACCACAAAAAGGTATTCAAGTCTTTTCAAGTTGCTTAGGTAAAATCTAATTAAGGAAGGAAAATAGATATCTTCAACTAATTCTCATATACAACCCTATGGAATGCATCCTTTCTAACACAGGACTATTTGCCAGCATTCTTGCATCTTTTTACCATCCAAAATCATATACATTTCATTTTTCTCTGTAGAGATCCAACATAAAAGTGAGCAATTTTTATTGTTGCTATGGAAGTTTTGAAGAATATACCTGTGTGAGGTATCAAATATGGAAATTTGGGTAAATTTTAAGGTTCAGATTCAGTTTCATTTCAAAGTTTACAGAATTCTACTTCCAGGAGATAATAAATATATTCATATACCTCATCTAAATTTTAGAGATCATACATACAGGAAGCTGTGTGTAATCTAATTGGATATAGTCTACTTATTTAAAAAAGGAATTTTTGTTTTTGTCTATCATTTTGTTGCTTTTATTATTTCTGTGTCTGCATCATTTCATTTAGTCCTGTATATTCACATTTGCAGTTGTCACCAATTTATCAGTATCTAGAGTATCTAGATATCTTTTTAATGAGTATCTAGAGGTTCTTAACTTTTTTCTGTCATGGAGCCCTTAGGAAGTTTAATAAAGCCAATGGACCCATTCTCAGATTGTTTTAAAAATATATAGAATATAATGCATATAATTACAAAGGAAACCAGTTTTATGGAAATACAGTTATCAACAACTTTTTAAAAAATAAATTCATGACTCCCAGGTTAAAAACTCATGCTCTAGAAGATACATTAGACAAATTTATGACAATAGTCATAGGGTACAAAAAAAAAAGAATTCCCAAGAGTAAAGTATAAAAATCTGTTGGCTTTTTTAAACCAAAATTCTATCATTTAAATAATAACAATAGCAATAATAATATCATTATTATAATTAAAATGGCAATAACAGCTAGCATTTATATACTGCTTACTGTGTACCAAGTACTTTGAAAACTAAGGCAAACAGAGTTTCATGTTTGTCCAAGGTCACATAACTAGTAAGGGTCTTCCTGACTCCAGATTCAGTATTCTAACTACTCTTTCACCAAAAATGGTATTGTTTGATTGCTCTGCTGATAAATCAGTTATTAAATGAAGTCCTATTCTACAGTGATTCTGGCTTTACTGAAACTTCTATGAGCTCTTTATAAAATTAGATCATTTGCAATCTTGGACATGCTGCCAGACTTCTTGCACACAATCTGACCACCAATAGTATTAACAGATTAAAGCCTTGGCTTTCAATTCCCCTATGTGTCCAACTAAGAGTCCAAGTAAGCCTTCTCTCAAATGTGTAGTGATATTACTAGTCACATCTAACAAAGGCAAACCTAGTCTTCCATAATGTATATGCCTGGGGAAAAAATAACAGATCTGCTTGGATCTCTCCATTCTCATGTTACATACTTCAAGTCACATTGTCTGTTAATGCTTTTTCTAGATCTGCCATATGGATAATCTTAGGAGGAGGGGAAACTTTTAAAATAACAATACTCATTGGTCATGCACATAAGATCTAATCCCTTATAAACAGAATGTTTTTTTTTTCTGTCATTTAGCTCCATAATTGATAACCTGACCTCATTCCTAAATGATACTATTATGTCTTCCAGGAAGACTTGATGGGCCTTCTGGTCCTTAATAGATATAATCACAGAGATAACTTTATTTAATGATCATGTGATTATCAATATTAAGCAAGGCATAAAAAAGGAGATGGGTAGTCTCCAAATATATTGGAGGATGTAATAGGAATAGGGAATTAAATGGTGAGATATTTCAGATTCTCCTATTTGTGGATGCCATTATGCTAATAATTATCTTCCCTTTGACTTATTCATGGTTGCATGCCTAGATTCACAGGTAGGTTTCAAATCTAAATCTTCCTGATCCAAGTCCAAAATTCTACCTCTTTGTTGTTACACTGCCCTTGAAGGAAGCCATTTATCTTCATGCAGCTACTGCTAGATTTTTGTCAGTAAGAATATAAGATCATAGATTTAGCTCTGGAATCTACCTGGGAAGTTCATCTTCTCAAACTCCCTCATTTTACAAATAAAAAAACTGAGGCCCAGAGAAAAGAAGGGATTTGTTTAAGTCATATAGTTAAGTACCAGAACCAAGCTTTAAACTCGGCTTTCCTAGTTCTTTTCACTGCATCATGCTATCTGTATAGCATCTGAACATATTAATTTCCATGTTGTTTAGCAAGATTTCATTCAATAACATTTTTATTTTAACATTAATATAGCCTGATGATGATTCATGTCTATTAACCAAGGTGTAGCCCCTTTGTGAGTTAATTTCCTACTTTGCCTTAGCATTTGAAGACTTTGTCTTGAGAAGACAACTGATACTTCAGGTTCTAAGGATAACCTTGTGAGTGTATACTGCCCCCAAACTGTCTATTTGAAACCCTGCAAAATCATGTCCGATTTAGGTTATTCAATGAAATTGTTCCCTTTAGTTCTATCAGAGAAAGAGGTTCACACTTTGTATAAGTATATGGGCATTAATTCCTTGTTAAAAGATTAGCATCTCATCATCTTAATTATTACTTTTTTTTTCTATGATTACATCAAGTATGATGGGAGAGAGGAGAACCATATCCTTACCTTCCTTTACAAAGGAACACCATGATATCAGAAGAATCAGGATTATGAATGACTCAGGTGGGAATAAAGAGATGTATAATGTATATAAATGCACTTATACATATTATCTTTTTTTGACCAAATGAAAATTTAATTGTATTAGTTAAAATGAAAATGTGGCATCCAGTGAAAAATGAAAATCAAAGGGTGAAAATGTTGCTGAAAACTCCCTTAGATGGATTAAGATGTCCTAAAAAGATGACTGGAAGAAAGACAAGATCTTGGACACAACCAGCCCGGCTAGAGTCCTGTCCTGTGCAGATCTAAAAGGAAAGAATTTCTTCCAAGGGGATATTGAAATCCGTGTCTGGAGTATACTTGGGTTTCCAAAGCAGGACACTGGCAAAGATCATCTCCCTTGGGTCTTTTCATCTGGAGATCTTTCACTTGAGTCTTCAGATTGGAAAGTTCCTTCTTCATATGATCAATGTGCACTCTGAACTGGACTATCTGTTCCAATAGTAGCTGGTTGCTTAAGGTCTTCTTCATAAGACCAATTTGATAGGGAAGGATGGTTCTCTTGGCCATGACATTTAAGAATTTCTCTGACTTCATCATCAGCTTCTTTGACAATGTCTGAAGCACATTCTTGAATATTTCCTCCAACTCACCTAGTTCATCCTAACTGCTGTCTTTCACATCCTGGATCTGGCATATGAGGTCAGCAATCTGCATAGACTTAATTGGGTATTAATATTCATGTAGGTAATCAGGAAATTCAGCTTCTCCTGGGTATTATTAATTTTAACTTTCAACTTTGTCAACTGCTGCTCCAGTTCATTCACTCTGACCATTATCTCCACTTCCCACTTTTCTAGCTTGCTCTTCATGTTTTGCATTTGTCTATGGTTTGCATATCTGGACTGCCAATGATAGTCCCAAACACATCTTGCTGCCAAAGAAGCTTCTGCACTTTCTCTACAGTCATGACTTCTATGTTCTGGATCTTTTTTGCCAGCTCCTTTCTTGCTGACAGTGAGAGAGGCAACATATTGTTTAAGTTTATCTAGTGAGTTCTTCCTGAACTTAATCATTTCTCCGAACATTTGGGTATTGGTTTGTACCAAAAGTGGAGGATAATAGATGGATAGGCAATATACTCTAGTCATTAAAAATCCTAGAGAAAAACGTCTACTGTGTTGAATAGTGGATTTATGGGAAAACAAAAACAAAAGTCTCACACGGAAGATAAGGCTCAGTAGCAATCCACAGTGAGAGAAGGCTGGGTTGTAATCTATACTAATGGATGGAGCATTGGTTTTGAAAATAATATAGATCCATTAGAGATTTATTTCCCAAGTCATTATATTATGATTCACTTCTACTGAATTAGAAAACATTAAATCTATAGTTCTAACCACTCCCCCTCCATAGATAAGTTTTATTTCAGTGATCTTGATGATGGTTATGATAAAAATGTTGATGATATTAGTAAAAATAAAAATAATTTTACCAGTTTCTCCAAAGCAAGCCTTATTCCACCTTTCCTATAAAAATGTCACCTATCACCAAAAGATTACAAAACATACTCATTTTATTCACATGCACAATAGTTCACAAGACATAAAACATCAAAGAATAAAAGTCAATTAAACAAGTTTTTGCAAGACAGTTTATAAGAACTCAAAAATTAGATGAAGGACATTGATGAGGATAATCTTTCTCAAAGCAGAACTCATCCATCTCCAAGGGAGTGAGGGAAGGGAAGGACAACAGTAAAGTAAGAGAGGTGCCATACTGCCACACACAGAGGGGTACTCTGTGGTACTTGTGGCAATCTGGAAGACAATCTGTAACATCAGCCAATTGGCCTTTGGTCACTCCATTTATTGAGTTACCCACTGAACTGATATGATGTAATGACATTTACAGATCCAAGAAAGAAAAAATAATCAAGCTAGCTTAGGGTTGCAGACTGGTCCTCCTCAGAACTGTCATTATGAACAGTTTGATATGGAAGACAGATAAACAAATGGCACTGAGAATTTTGATATCACAATAAGGAAAGATGCAACAGAAAAAATCAGAAATAAAAAATATTCTATCTGGTAGAAATACTTTATTATAGATAATGATGACCAGTAAAATGGACAAACCCCAAGTGAACATGAGAGAAAGGTAAGAAGAGGGAACACATTTTCCAGTTTCTAGCCACCACAAATACTGAATGTTGGAAGGGATGTGGGAAAACTGGGACATCGATGCATTGTTGGTGGAGTTGTGAACGGATCCAACCATTCTGGAGAGCAATCTGGAATTATGCCCAAAAAGTTATCAAACTGTGCATACCCTTTGATCCAGCAGTGCTACTACTAGGCTTATATCCCAAAGAAATACTAAAGAAGGGAAAGGGACCTGTATGTGCCAAAATGTTTGTGGCAGCCTTGCTTATAGTGGCTAGAAACTGGAAAATGAATGGATACCCATCAATTGGAGAATGGTTGGGTAAATTGTGGTATATGAATGTTATGGAATATTATTGTTCTGTAAGAAATGACCAGCAGGATGAACACAGAGAGGCTTGGAGAGACTTATATGAACTGATGCTAAGTGAAATGAGCAGAACCAGGAGATCATTATATACTTTAACAACGATACTGTATGAGCATGTATTTTGATGGAAGTGGATATCTTCGACAAAGAGAGGATCTAACTCAGTTCCAATTGATCAATGATAGACAGAAGCAGCTATACCCAGAGAAGGAACACTGAGAAATGAATGTAAACTGTTTGCATTTTTTTTTTCTTCCCAGGTTATTTTTACCTTCTGAATCCAATTCTCCCTGTGTAGCAAGAGAATTGTTCGGTTCTGCACACGTATATTGTATCTAGGATATACTGTAACATATTTAACATGTATAAGACTGCTTGCCATCTAGGGGAGGGGATGGAGGGAGGGAAGGGAAAAGTCAGAACAGGAGTGCAAGGGATAATGTTGTAAAAAATTACCCAGGCATATATTCTGTCAATAAAAAGTTATTCAAAACAAAACAAAACAAAACAATAAAATGGGGTGGAGGTGAATAGGAGGAGAACAGGCTAAATTACAAGTCTCCTCTAATGAAATCAGGCTTCCCATGAAAAGAAAGCTCATCTTTTTAATATTAAAACTCTTTGTCATATATATGGCAGTAAGACATTGGATATATTTTTTAGAGAAATAACTATGAATATCACTAAAAGTCAATAAAAATAATACTTTATAGTATTAATAATAACTAGCAATTATATATCACTTTAGAGTTTTACAAAACACTTGCACAAAAATTATGTCATTTACCCTCACAACTACCCTGGAAGGGTGTTGTGCTATTATTATCTTCATTTTGCAGGTGAGGAAATTGAGGCAGACAGATTAAATGACTTGCTCAGTGTCAGTTAGTAAGTGTCTGAGGCTAGATTTAAACTCAAGCCTTCCTTACTCTAGTCCACTATTATACACTGTGCCACATTGCTGCCTAAAGATCAGGGTAGATAGAACTGGCTAAAACACCTAATCACAGAGAAAGCTCAAAGAAGAATAGAAGATCTCATCAAGAACTGTATGAAAGAAGAGAAGATGAAATAAGCACATTTTGAGAATAAGTAATGTTAAATGGATAATCAGAATAGTTCACTTATGACTCAAAAGTGACAAAAGTCTTTAATATGTCAGGTAAATTTCCCGTGGCTGATTTATAGATGCCATAGGCAAAAATAGCATTGAATGGATAATCATGAATGAGTTATGATCTACATTCTTGAAAAGAACTTCTAAAACATTAGTCTTGTGTATCTACTTGAGTCTGTAAATATTCTACATCAAAATAAAGGTAGATAGAGACCTTACCTCTTAAAAACAAAAGCTTTTTGTTTTTCAACAATATCTCAGCTCCAATTTACACAACACTATTGCTGATGATAGCAGGGCAATTATTAGTAATAATCACATTGCTAATCTGAAATAGACAAAAGTAGAAATATAGGGGCGACTAAATGTGAAAACATAAATGGTGAAGACACTGAAATTTCACATTTAATACAAAACTCCAGAAGTCCTGCATAATAATGAAAACAGATGGCAAGAATAATGTCATTCTTAAGTGAGTGAAAAGGCAATGGATATACTTAGACTAGAATTTTAAAAAGCCTTTTTTTTCAGTATGATATAATGAATACAACTAATTGACCAACTATAAAAAGAATAATTCAGAAAAAGCTAGAAACTGCTATAATCTTCATGAATGAGCACATTCTCCCACATTATTTGACAGAGAATACAAAACCATTTCAGGACCTGTGTATAATAATATAAGACTCCATCTATTACCTTAATAAGAGTCATAAGAGAGAAGGTGTAGCTATTTAGGAATAATTCTAAAATCAGCTAGTAAATAAGACCATGGAGAAACAACCTGAGAAAATTACTAAAAATCTAGGCAAAGAACCTTGAAGGCTACATCAATATCTGGTCAGAATATACAACAAAAAAATCAAGCTCAACCTTGCCTGACTAAAGACAACCAAAAAGAAATATATGGAATGGAATTTGTGGGGAGGGGAAAGAATCTCATAAATTCAAATCAAATTGTTAAGGTGACAAAAGGAATAAAAGCAGTACAAAGAATAAACTAATTAAACGTAAGCCAAAAACTATACTATTTTTAACTATTTTTTGTGTGGCTATCTTTGGAAGTCTATTAAACCCCATGGATCCTTTTTCAAAATAATGTTTTCAAGTGCATAAAATTATAAGTAATTACAAAATAACCAATTATATGAAATTTAGCTATTAATTTTTTTTTAATTTATGGACCCTAAATCAAGAAGTTAAATTAGAATCCCTATATTAGAAGTGTAGGAAAGAAAGGAAATAAAGGTGGGAGAATACCCAAAGAAAAATGTTTGGAAAATTATAAATTGGATAAAGTACTAAACAGAGAGTCTGTGTACTATCAATTGTATGATTGATGGAATAATTATGTTATGTGTGACAACTAAAATGTTGGTTTCTCTGTTAACCTGGAAAGTGGCAGGGCCAAATAAGAATGAAAATTATTGGCTCAAGAGTCTCACAATGGTGCATGAAAGTACCTTATTAACTTTTTTTTATTTAGGCCTAACTATATTTCTTTTTTTTTATTAAAGCTTTTTATTTTAAAAACATACATAGATAATTTTCAACATTCTCCTTTGCAAAACCTTGTGTTCTATTTTTTTTTCCTTCCTTTCCTCCCATCCCCTTCTCTAGACAGTAGGTAATCCAACATATGTTAACCATCTGACTATATTTTTTAACAAAAAAAATATCAAGAGAAATAAATAAGTTATAAGTTGGGAAAGGAGAAGAAAAAAAGTTATGTAGAAATAGAAGATCTTAAAATTTTGATCCTGGAGGTAAGAGGGGAGCCATTGAAGGTTATTGAATTGTGGGGTAAAATGATCAGATCTATGCTTCACAAAGTTCTATAATCCTATATATTTTATTTATGCATTTAAAGAATTTTTCTGGTGTATCACAAGTCCCCAAAGCCCATTGGTATGGAACTGTCTCTTCCTTGATGGAGATCAATGCTTAGAGCCTACTTGAGGGACAAGATGGAGTTGGGGAAAGGGCTAGAAGAGAATTCATTTTCTTCTTCTTGTCAGTCTTTTGAGTTTCTTTGCATTCTGCAGTTACTTTGGAAACTTTTCACTCTAGCTTTAATGGAAAACATGGACAATATCCATCTACTTCAGGTTGCTAAAAGGGTAATAAGGCTCTAGGAAGAAGCCAACATGAGAAGAGCCAGTGGTCTGCTTCATGTTCATATTCCTGGGAATTGTTCCTTGAGTGAAATCTGAAACTCACTATTGATTGAACTGAGTAGCCTTTTAACAATGGGAGAACTCCTTCACTATGCATTGTTTGGTATATATTCTTCTATGTATATTTATAATTAATTTTTTACCATTGTGTTAAGACACTGTCTGAAATCCTGAAATCAAAATTTAGTGAGGAGAGCACATTTTGAGCAATAAACACTTATGTAATACCAGACATAATAAAATGAATGACAATGGATCTAGGTGTCCAAACAAAAATCAATAACATTTTAATAAAAAACAGGATTGATCAGTCCAAGACAGCTACAGAAAAATTAGCATTTCCTTGTCCAAAAAAAAAAAAAAGATACTTGAAAGACATTAGAATTCATGATAAAACAATTCGAAATTTAGCAAAAATGCTTTTGGAACAAACACATCTTACTTCAAAAAGCAATAGTAAAGATTTATATCATATACCATATATATATATATTAGTGACTTTATCTAAGGTTATTGAAAGTGATTTGTCTCTAGATATAACCTGTGAAACAAACTAAAACCTAAGAGTTGCCTCAAAAAGTCTTGCCTGGGATATATGCACATAAATTTAACAAATGACTGATTCATGAATATTTGTTTATAATAATAGAATAGAATGATGGTGATTCAAAATTAGATCATTGTCAACAGAAATTATAGAAAGGTTCTTTTAAAGAGCCTAGGTTTATTGTTTGAATTAGGTTATGCAATGAAATGGTAGAAAATGCAAAATATTGGTGAACAAGGCAAAAGTTTAGCATCTGCCAGATTTCTAGAAAGAAATGATTAGGTAACTAGAATTATATGTGAATGAACAAACAAAATAATCCCTTTTACTATGAGTACAAACCCTAAAATATCATTGAGGATTTATCAAATAAATGTATTGGAAGGGTAACACCATGTTATTCAGAACTGTGTCTATAGTGTCCTGGACACATTAATATTGATCCACAAGCAATGGAAGCATTTAGAAAGAAAAAGTATTTGTTGCCCCCAAAAAATTAAGTGCAGAATTTTAAATAAATACTGTTGTATAAAATAATCAACTCTTAAATTACACACATGAAAAAATTTCAAAATATTTATGACTAGTAAAAGAAATCAAAACCATGCGTGACTCATTTTAGAAAAAGAAAGAGAATAGCTATTAATTAACTCCCCCCAAAAAACAAAATCCCTAGGACCAGATGGATTTACATGCTAATTCTACCAAACATTTAAAGAACAATTAACTTCAATGCTATATAAACTATTTGAAAAAATAGGGATAGAAGGAGTCCTACCAAATTCCTTTTATGCTACAGACATGGTACTGATACCTTAACCAGGCAGGAAGAAAACAGAAAAAGAAAATTATAGACCAATCTCCCTAATGAATATCGATGCAAAAATCTTTAATAAAATCTTAGCAAAAAAATTGCCAAAAATCATCTCTAGGATAATACACCATGACCAAGTAAGATTTACAACAGGAATATAGGACTGGTTCAATATTAGGAAAACTACTAGCATAATTGATTATATCAATAACCAAATTAACAAAAACTATATGATCATCTCAATAGATGCAGAAAAAGCATTTGATAAAATCCAACACCCATTCCTACTAAAAACACTAGGGAGTATAGGAATAAATGGGCTTTTCATTAAAATAGTAGCATCTATTTAAAACCATCCCTAAGCATCATATGTAATGGTGATGAACTGGAACCATTCCCAATAAAATCAAAAGTGAAACAAGGTTGCCCACTATCACCATTACTATTTAATATTGAATTGGAAAAGCTAGCTTCAGCAATAAGAGATGCCACTCTCTACACACTTAATTTTCTTCAATTTTCAGCTCTCAATATCCTTACACCAGCTTTATGCTTCTTTGCTATGCCACAGGTCAAGGATTCATAGCTTTCACCCCATACCAGGACAGCTCCAACACAATGGCGAGCAATGTGGAAAGACATATCAGACGGGTCATGGAGGAGGCTGGGAGTGGTGCAAAAATGGGGGATGGGGTATACTTATATCATAAGCCAGACAGTGGGTGCCAACCTGCTCCTTATGACTCCTGGGACCTCAAGAACAAGAAGAAAAGCAAAAGGAGGTGGAAAAGGAGAACTAGGATACGCCAGTCAACAGAAAAGAGATAGCAGAAGAGAAGACTGAAATGGCTGTGTTTTGGACTTGCTCTAATCAAATCCAAGAATTAGCAAAGCTTATTGCTGACATTAATGTATTAGCAAACAATTTTAGCCTCCCTAACGATGCTTCTCATGAACTTATTGATTGGATATATCAACATACAATGCCAATACCCTCATGGTTGTCTCACATTTTATTGTTAATTGCTTTTTTATTGTATTGCTGTTGCTTTTACCTTGTATTTTCCGATGCTTTCTCTCTCTCTTACAACAATCCCTTGCAGGACTGGTGGCCGAGTGTCACCCCCTTCATAGAAAACAAAAAGGGGGAGATGCTAGGGAACCTAGCAACAAGAATGCTAGGGAACAGAATAACAAGAGTCTGCATTAATCTTGTGCTTATGCTTCTCTAACTGCATAAGTGGTGTCAGACTACTCTGTCTTATCCAGAGACATTTGAAGGTCACAGAGGTGATAATAATTGTGGGTAAGTGCTCAGACTCCAGCTAGTGCCAGCAGTTTGCACTAGCTGAGGACCCCAACACTAGTTGATCAGTGCAATAGGTTAGGTTCACAGGACAAAATAGTCAATAACTATAGCAATCTAGTATTTGACAAGCCCAAAGACCCCAGCTTTGGGGATAAGAATTCATTATTTGACAAAAATTGCTGGGAAAATTGAAAATTAGTATGGCAGAAACTTGGCATTGACCCATACTTAACACTGTACATCAAGATAAAATCAGAATGGGTTCATGATCTAGACATAAAAAATGAGATTAAAAATAAATTAGAAGAACATAGGATTCTCAGATCTGTAGAGGAGGAAGGAATTTGTGACCAAAGAAGAACTAGAGGTCATTATTGATTACAAAATAGAAAATTTCTATTATATTAAGTTAAAAAGCTTTTGTACAAATAAAACTAATGTGGACAGGATTAGAAGGGAAGCAATAAACTGGAAAAACATTTTTATAGCTAAAGATTCTGATAAAAGCCTCATCTCCAAAATAAATAGAGAATTGACTCTAATTTATTTATTTTTTTAAATAGCTTTTTATTTACAAATTATATGCATGAGTAATTTTACAGCATTGACAATTGCCGAACCTTTTGTTCCTATTTTTCCCCTCTTTCCTCCCACCCCTTCCCCTAGATGGCAGGATGACCAGTAGATATAGTAAAGTATAAATTAAATACAAAATAACTATATGTGACCAAACTGTTATTTTGCTGTACAAAAAGAATAGGACTCTGAAATATTGTACAATTAGCCTGTGAATGAAATCCAAAATGCAGGCAGGCAAAAATATAGGGATTGGGAATTCAATGTAATGGTTCTTAGTCATCTCCCAGAGTTCTTTCGCTGGGTGTAGCTGGTTCAATTCATTACTGCTCCATTGGAACTGATTTGGTTCATCTCATTGCTGAAGATGGCCAGTCCATCAGAATTGATCATCATATAGTATTGTTGTTGAAGTATATAGTGATCTCCTGGCCCTTCTCATTTCACTCAGCATCATGTAAGTCCCTCCAGGCCTTTCTGAAATCATCCTGTTGGTCATTTCTTACCAAACAATAATATTCCATAATATTCATATACCACAATTTATTCAGCCAAGGGAATTGCCTCTAATTTATAAGAAATCAAGCCATTCACCAATTAATAAATGGTCAAAGGACATGAACAATTTTCAGATGATGAAATTGAAACTATTCCACTCATATGAAAGTGTTCCAAATCACTATTGATCAGAGAAATGCAAATTAAGAGAACTCTGAGATACCACTACACACCTGTCAGATTGGCTAAGATGACAGGAAAAAATAATAATAAATGTTTGAGGTGATGTGGGAAAACTGGGACACTGATGCATTATGGAGTTGTGAATGAATCCAACCATTCTGGAGAGCAATTTGGAACTATACTCAAAAAGTTATCAAACTGTGTATAACCCTTTGATCCAGCAATGTTATTACTAGACATATCCCAAAGAGATATTAAAGAAGGAAAAGGGACCAGTATGTGCAAAAATGTTTGTGGCAGCCCTTTTCATAGTGGCAAGAAACTGAAAATTGAAGGGATACCCACCAATTGGAGAATGACTGAATAAATCGTGGTATATGTTATAGAATAGTATTGTTCTATAAGAAATGACCAGCAAGATGGGTACAGAGAGGCTTGGAGAGACATACATGAACTGATGCTAAATGAAATAAGTAGAACCATGAGATCACTATATACTTCAACAACAATACTACATGACGATCAATTCTGATGGACATGGCTCTCTTCAACAATGAGAGGATCCAAATCAGTTCCAAATGATCTGTAATGAATAGAACTAGCTAGACCCAGAGAAAGAAATGAGTATAGACCACAACATAATATTTCCACTCTTTCTGTTATTGTTTGCTTGCATTTTTGTTTTTTTCTTTTCAGGTTATTTTTACCTTCTTTCTAAATCCAGTCTTTCTTGTGCAACAAGATTCCTGTATAAATATGTATACATATATTGTATTTAACATATATTTTAACATATTCAACATGTATGGGATTATCTGCTATCTAGGGGAGAGAGTGTAATGAAGGAGGGGAAAAGTTGAAACAGAAGTTTTTGCAAGGGTCAATGTTGAAAAATTACCCATGCATATGTTTTGTATATAAAAAGCTATAATGTAAATAAAACACGCATGAACATAATGGACAGAATAAAGTACTGAGTATTGCAGGCAGGATGTCAGGAAGGACTCTGTAAGTATCTTAGGGAATCTTCCTTTTTTAAGGTATTTTGTATGTTCTGTTGAGTACACTGACCTAATAGGAAGGTAAAATTGAGATGGGATAAGATGACATTTTTGCTATTTATTTATATCATTCTAGGTCCCGATGAAGCTGGACAGTGGGTACCAACCTGCTCCTTACAACTCTGGGCCCTCAAGAACAAGAAGAAAAGCAAAAGGAGGTGGGAAAGGAGGACCAGAACATGCCAGTCAACAGAAAAGAGAGAGCAGAAGAGAAGTCCTATGACACTGCTATGGAGAATCTATAAAAAATAAACTCACATCAAATATTTTTATCTAATTACCAAAAGAAATCATTTCATCCACCTGTGCAATAACTGATATAATATTAAATATAAAACAATACTAGTAGGATGGATTTTTTGTATAGACTATTTCTATTTAAACTTCATTCATAAATATGAGAGAGGAGAAATAGAATCAAAGACAAACAGAGGGAGATGATAGGTACATAGAACATTTATTGAGCACATATAGATAGCAACAATGTACTAAGCACTGTATATATAAATACAATTTTAAAAGACTCTGGACTTAAAAAAGCTTACATTCAAATAAGGAAAATGACAAACAAGGAGGCTGAAAAGTTGACAGATAAAGGGAAGATCTGCATGAAGATCTGGTAAGGACATAGCCAGTAAGTGGTGAGATAATGCAAAAACCCACCTATTAGGGCTATGTGACTGAGAAACAGACGTCAAGATTCTAGGAGTCGGGGATGGGGATTATAGTAACATAATAATGAGGAATTGAAAATAACTTTAAAGCTATTATCCCAGGCTACTGGAAAGATGTTTTTGTCCTTCATAACAATAGTTCATTAAAAAAGGTGAGTTTATAGATCAAGAAAAGCATTTTCTTTTGAGGAATAAAATCTATCCTTGGCCAATTTTTCTGTGTAATTCATTATATTCCAACATATGTGAAAAGAGGAGGATAAGAACTTACTGGCTATTATCCTGGAACAGGCCCAATTAAGAAGCATTTTCTATGGCCACAAAGTGGTCTAAGAAGCATAGTATAAATAAGCTGGGGGAGAAAGTAGATTTTTTTAATAGCATCTATACATGAGTTTCTGATCCTTGGGTTCCATTTAAATTATAACTTCCTCCAAAGGGGAGACATCAGGTACAAAAGGAAAATTGAGGAATTCTGCCAGAGAATGGAATGAGTGAGTTTGGTTGATTTTAAGTGAACATTGTGATAGGATTATGTTGGGAAAATACTCTGCAATTAATTCTTGTGGGGAAGGTGAAGTATGGTCCATTTTCCCACCCTAAATTAATTATGCAATTCCATAGGTCATCCCACATCCCTATTTTGGAGGCAACTGATCTAGGAAAATGATCATTCTGATATTCATTGTTTCCTTAATAACAAAATTATAATATTTGGATTTCTTAATTAGATCCCCAGAAGTTCAGATAGGGCTTCAACATTACTTTCACAAATAAGCATCCTAAGTTCTAAGTCATAGTGTCATCTTGGACTCACAAGTCTCGGAAGTTACAAAGCATAGCCGTAATATTCAAGATTTCAAAGAAGGAAGAACAGATAAAGCAAAAATGTCATTTTATCCCATCTCCATTCCACCTTCCTACTAGGTCAGTATACTCAACAGAGTATACAAAATACCTTAAAAAAGGAAGATTCCCTAAAATACTTACAGAGGCCTTTCAGAGGCATACTGCCTGCAAAACTCAGTACTTTATTCTCTCTGCTTCTAAACCAATTATATCCAAAGGTCATAGAGTTACAAAATTTTATATTCACTGGCACTTATTAGCAATTTCCCTTCCTCTTAAGTACTTCTGACAAAATTTCAGCCCTGGAATTGCAATACAATTGTTCATATTTTATTTGCTCCCCTAACTTCTATGGCTTTTATGGGTTACTATAGATAGATAGATAGACTAGAGAGAAAAATTAAAACCATTAAAGCCAATGGAAGAGAATGATTCTTTTGGGAGGGAAGAAAGAATTAAAACAACTTGAGACAAAATAAAGGGAATAAAAAGCCTTGAGAAGAAATTGTGCTCTACAGATTGACTTCCTCCAAAAATAAGTTAGTTTACTATTTTGATGAAGTCCATTTTAAACATTTTTCAAACCTGGACTTTTTAATGAATAACACTTGTCTTCTGGGGTAAGGAAAGAAAAGATTTTGTTATGTGAGGGGAAAATGTGGCTTTCTGGTTATTTTAATTAGAAATAATGAACAATTTCAGTGTACTTTTTCCCTTTAAGGAACATTTTGCAACTGAATACAACTGGTAGACAGGAAGTCAATATTTCAGGTACAGGTAAAAATGTTGCCTATTCATCTTGAACTGCTTTCAAACATCATTTGTGGTCTCTATCTACAGAGCTACTTTTATTGTTTTAGAAGCTTTCAAACATCATTTGTGGTCTCTATCTACAGAGCTACTTTTATTGTTTTAGAAGATTTGTCTATATTATATATACTAGTAGATATCAACCTAATCACTGAGATATATGGAAAAAGTGTTAGAGAATCAAAAAAAATTACATATTTCAAACACCAACTACTCTGATCTTTGACAAATGAATATCCAAAGGGATTCAAGAAATAAGAAAGTTATTTGTAGGATTTCAGTAGATATGTAGAGATAAAAAGTATAAATCATACATATATAAGATATGCAATATGTACATATATGTATATGTATGTATATTTATCTTATATATTTATATGCATATCAATCACAATTAACTAAAACTAAAATGAGCTTAATATGCTCTGACTTTGCCTTTTATTGCAATCTAAATGCAGTAAAAATTATACATGTGTATACACATACCAGATGCTATATATTACTTTGTATGTTTTAGATTTTATGATATGTATACTATATACAAATATACACATAAATAGTGTGTGTATATGTGTGTGTGTATTAAGGACCACATCTAAGTGTGAAAGGGCAGATCAGTTCTCCAAAAGCTCCCACATCTGTGAATCATAACAATCCCAAAGGAATTGCAAATCAGCCTTTACTAACAAAGAAATTGGAGGCAAGAGGGAAGAGGAGAGAGGTCAGAAAATGCAATTGCCTCTCAGTCTCCTTGTATCATTATCCTCTCATATGAAGAGATCCATTTTGCTTGTCTGAGTTGAATCCCCACACAAACACCAACATAGGTAGGTAGGTAGGTAGGTAGATGGATAGATAGATAGATAGATAGATAGATAGATAGATAGATGTATGGATGAATAGATAGATAGATAGATAGATAGATAGATAGATGATGGAAAAAAGGAAGAAAGGAAGGAAGGAAGGAAGGAAGGAAGGAAGGAAGGAAGGAAGGAAGGAAGGAAGGAAGGAAAGGAGGGAGGGAGGAAAGGAAGGAAGGAAGGAAGGAAAGGAGGGAGGGAGGGAAGGAAGGAAGGAAGGAAGGATGAAGGAAGGAAGGAAAGGAGGGAGGGAGGGAAGGAAGGAAGGAAGGAAGGATGAAGGAAGGAAGGAAGGAAGGAAAGGAGGGAGGGAAGGAAGGAAGGAAGGAAGAATGAAGGAAGGAAGGAAGGGAGGAAGGGAGGGAGGGATGAAGGAAAGAAGGAAGGGAGGGAGGGAAGAAGAAACAGAAACAAAAAAGGAAAAATAAAGAACATAAAATTCTTTATTTCGCCTCCCTTGTTTTATCTTTTATCATGTTGTTATGGTTAATGTGGATATCATGATTAAAAACTACTACTCTTATGTTACTAGGGAAAAATAAAGTTTTTTTTTAAGTTTAAAAACTGAATGGTTCTTGAAAAATTTATTCCAGAAAAATATAAGTTCAACCAAGTTGTTACCCCATTTCCATTCTACAGGGAATTCTACAGGATTAGAAAGACATCCTCTGTCCAGGGGCTAAAGTTGCTAAATATAAAAAGACTCAACATCAATATCCAGATTAATAGACTTCTTTAGCAATGCAAACCAAAACATAAAGAAAAATATAAACTAAGCTTTAGTCACATAAAACCTTTGTCTATGTCTTCAGCAAAGGTAACAGAAGAATAGAAAAGGGGGAAAGATGATTAGAATTAGAAATGCGTTAAATCTACAATTTCTCTTTTTCTATTAACATTTTAAATGTGAAATTCTTATCAAATGATTGAGAGATTAAGATGTTATTTGAGTAACTTATACCCATCATAATATTATTGCTTTAAATTAATGTAGAAAATATAAAGGATTTTAGCAAAAAAAAAAAAAAAAAAAAAAAAAGGATATGCTTACAGTTTTTCCTTGAAGAGTAAAATAATGAAGTTGTAGACTTGGTTTCAGTGTGTATGTATGTATATGTGTATACATGCATGCATACATATATATGTACATATATGTATGTATGTATATATGTGTATATATATTAAAACAAGAAATATATCATTGCATGAGAAACTTGATCATCTTACCTTTCAAATTATTGAAGCAAAAAATTAACCAAAAAGATAATTATAGGATATTAAGCTATATCTATTATAGATCAGGAGGAAATGCAGAATTTCTATTAAGAACAAAACAAGATTTTCCAAATTATAGTGACACTTATTTTAATACTTGGTAAAATTTAATGGAAAAGTGGACATAGTTAAATGATGAAAACTAAGTTGGAAAATGTGATTCAGTTTAATCAAGAAATGAAAGAGGCCAAGTTTATGTATATAAAATATATTTATATTATATATACATATATGTTATATATATACATATATAATTGGTATTCTTTTCCAGAAAAGTTGGAAGAAAATAGTCAACACCAAATAAAATAGCAAAAAATAAAACTGAGGAAGAGAATAAGAATTTAGACAGAGCAGAAGACCTGGGTTCAAGTATTAATTCTGTTATTTACTTATATAATCTTGGGTAAGACATTCAACCCCTTTGTTTCTTAACTACTTTATATGAAAAATTATGAAGTTTGGGTAGATGACCTCTAATGTCCCTTTGTCCTGTCTGTGATTGATAATCCTAAACCTTTTAACAGACAAGAAATGATTGGTTACCATTGTATCATATCTATGTCAGCTTTCTGTAAATAGTCAAACCAATAGCTTTTTAGAGCACAAATAAAAATCAATGTCAAATTATAAGAAAGCACAAAGATAAGATATGGGATATAATTAAAACAGCTGAAAACTTCACTTTTCAGTGTTACTATAACAAACCTATGAGTGAGGATGAAAATTGAATAATAAGTCACTGAATTAGAATATAAAATTCGGAAGGATCTCAGAGGCTTTCTAGTCTGAACAAGAATCCCTTCTATGATGTCCTTTGAAGTGCTCATCCAGTTTTCCACCTGAATACATTCAATAATAGGGAACTGTCTAAGACAGATAGTTTAGATAACTTCAATTATTGGTAAATTTTTTCCTAAAATTAGCTGAAAATATGCCTCCAAAACTTTTATTCTTTGTTCCTAATTCTGTCACTTGACAGAGCCTGTAGAAGAACAAAATTTTTGCCATGATGAGATCTCCTGGAAGATCCATGGGGAATAGATAACATGAAGCTCTGTCCTACAATTGACCAGAAAGAGTGATGGCATTTGCAGAACATCCAAGAATTTCCATTCTTTTTCTTTGGGCTATGAGAGCAATGTCTATGTCTAATATGTCAGATGTTTTTGATCCCTATTAAAGTAATTAAGTCCATGTTTTGTCTGAAGGAATACTGGCCTCCATATAAGTACTTAAGCCAAAATTTGTAGCACTGACTCTTATCTCACTGAATGAATGGCCCTGGCAGTTCTCCACATCCCTTCACATTTTCCCAAAAGGTTCCTGGAGAAGCTCCTCTTAAGGAAAAAGGTCTAACTAGTACCAGTAAGTGCCATGAAGTAGTTTTCCTAGGAATAGTTCCAAGATTGTGACTGGGAAAAGGGCAACTGTTTGCTACAGCAGTCATATTTAAGAATTATGATCATCAATTCTGATGGAATCAACGGCAATAAGAGAATCCAATTCACTTCCATTTGATCTATGATGAACAGAACCAGCTATACTCAGTGAAAGAACACTGGGAAGTGAGTGTGGACCACAACATAGCATTACACTCAACTTCTATTGTTGTTTACTTGGATTTTTTGTTTTTCTTCCCAGATTATTTTTATTTCTAAATCCATTTTTTGCCTTGTGCCACAAGAGAACTATATAAATATGTACACATATATTGTATTTAAGATATACTTTAACATGTATAAGACTGCCTGCCATCTAAGGGAGGGAGTGGAGCGAAGGAAGGGAAAAGTTAGAACAGAAGTATTTGCAAGGGTCAATGTTGAAAAGATACCCATGGATATGTTCTGTAAATAAAAAGCTATAAAAAAAAGAGTTATGATCATGTCTGTTGGACCATTTATATATAATGACACAACATGAAAATTCTTTTCTTAAAGTTCACTAGCTAGGAAAAAAAGCTTAAGGCAGGAAAAACTTGATGTGTAGAAATACAAAGGGATATAAGGAATTATTGACAGTGTCATGACAGCAAACAGTTATTTGGATTTACTGCTACTTTACAGAGTTCAAATGAAATAAAGTTCATAAAGTCCTTTTTAAGCACTTATATTTTTATAATGTAAATTGATTATTTTAGTGATTATTAAATTCTATTTAGTGATACTCATTATTATTATTCTGCCTCAACTTTGCTCCATACAGTAACATAGAGAAACTTCCAAAAAGTCAAAATATGCACATCTAAATTAAATGACTAATTTTATTATTTTGACTGAATTGAGCAATCCGTTTGAAAAGCAAACATTGTAATTGTTTGACTAAAATTTTTAATTGCCCAATTGTTCTGATATTCTGTAGATATAATCTTAGCATTTTTGTTTTGCATAGCTAAATTGATGAATATTTACATTGCAACTCCACCACTAATACTTACTAGCTGTATACTATTGACAAATCCCTTAATTTTACTGATCCTCTATTTCCTCTGCTGTAAAATGAGAACAATAATACCTATAGTGTATGCCTCATGTATTCAAAACACTTTGAAAACCTTAAAGTGTTGTCTTTTGTTCTTATTATGAGAAACAAAATTATAAGTAATTCCCATAAAAATATGACAAATATCAGAAATGGTAAATTGGCAGAATTTTATGACTTTACAGTGACGTCTGGTAATAATGTACAATATTAAGAATACTGTATCCCCAGATGTGCTGGTGTTATTACCAAGGGAAGCAGAGACTTTTATGTTGCTTGAACTTGGAAGTTCTGGATTACAGTGGCTAAGCAGATCTAGTATCCTTCCTAAATCTGAGGAGCACCCAGGATTGGTAGAAAGGAGAATGAGGGCAAGATATCCAAGATAGCTAAGGAAGGATGAGCCAGCCTTGCACAAAAATGAAGCAGGTCAAAACTCCTGTGCTGATTAATAGTGGAATCAGTCATGAATAACCACTGCACTTCCTGGTTGGGTGAAATAGGGAGTAATTCAGTATCAGTATATTTAGTATACTGATATCCTTGATCATCACTCTCCCCCCATTTTGTACTTATGAAGGTTTTTTTTTTATTTTAGCACGTTTATATAATTATTTTTAATAAATTTCATTATTGGGATGCAACCAACATTCTAGCCTATTAAAATCATTTTTGGATCCCCTACTTTTGTCATCCAATATATCTATAAGCATATCATATGCTCACTTATCCAAGTCATGGAAAAATATATATTAAATACTCAAGGACCAAGAACATAACCCTAGGGTACGACACTATAGAATTCCTTTCAAACTGACATTTTGAATTTGGCACTTCAAACAGTACTGAATTTATGTAAGTCTACTATCATGTGGCCCATATTTTTTTTTCCATTTTATCTGCAAGCACAACCTGAAGGACTTTATCAAATGTTTTGCTAAAGTCTAGAAAAGTATAATTACAACATTATTCTACTTTACAAATATAATAACCTCGTTCCCCACCCCAAAAGAGAACACAAGGTGTGGTATCTTCTTGTAATCCCTGCTTCATCTTCTATGGATTCATTAACAATCCCTTTGATAATAATAGATTCTAAAACTTTGCCAGGAATTTAAGTCAAGCTCACTTGAATATACTACTTTTTCCTCACCTGTTGTGTCCTGTTTTCTAAAGCCCCAAGTTGGGGTGACAAAACGTACCATTGCTTTCTAGACCCCTCACACACACCAGGGTGGTTAAAATATAATTTCCTGGTGAAGAAGTAATGAGGTGGGACTCCCGAGGATGGTGGGAAAATGGAGTCCATTTATTTCAAGGGCTTTCCCCTTTTTTATAATGTAACAAAAACAACTCTGAGCACATAGGACCACATAAACAACTTGCTATATAGTGTGCCACCTGGTATCACTCTTCCATCTGCTATCACTCTGCTTCAATCTCAGCACAGGTTGTCACTACCCCCTGACTTCTCAGGAAGGCCGAGAGCCCTTAGAGGAGATGGGGAGCTGAACCAGATACTGTTAGCAGGTTCCCTCTGGGCTGAAGAGTCTTATACCTTACCCAGAGTTTCCCCACTGACTGTGACCCTCTACACTCACCAATCTTGAAAATTGCTACATTTTCCCTTCTCCATTGGAACATGCAACCAATGTGATAAAGAACTGATATAGGATTAAAGCAGACAAATATAGGCAGCTATGGTGAATCTCAGACATCTACTTATGAATATGTGCATTTAAAATGTGGTATTCCATGTCTAGAGCATTTGAATATCTTTGGCTACTGGAAAAACAAATAAAGTGTGTGCTGTAAGCAAACATACAACATTTCTGAAAAAATTATCTTGTAGTTTCATTCCTTCTAAAAAGTAAGTGGACCAGAATATCAAGTCAAAACAGAAGTACTCTAAATAATGTTTTAAAATTTTCTAAGCTGGTAACCTTGAAATGTCAGGTCTCCTAAATAAAAATGTGAGCTATTTTTTTCAATGCAAACCTCATTTACCTTTTTAAAAGTGCATTATCAGGATAGTTTTGCATAGAAAATCTCATAGCAGAAAACAGCTCATTAGGAGAATAAAGCTCAGAATTAAGATCATTTGCCTATGTTTGCAAAACTTTTTGGTTTTACCCTCAGATTTTCACAGAGGAAATTATAGTATTCTGATGATCCCTTTTAGCCATCCAGATATGTTTGCCAGAATACCTCTTCCATTATTTCAGGATCATTATTGCCTTTATGAATAAACACAAATCTCTTTATGAATGTTCAATCAGTCAAAATGGAAAATCAAGTATTTTTTTTGTTGTTTAAAAATTACTAGCCCATACTGTGTGATGTGTGTTGTATATGTGATATATGTGATTTATACTAATACCTTTTATTTTCCCTCATTTTAATTCCTCAATATAATTTTCCCTTTTCCCCCTACATAGAGAATTATCTCTAGAAAAATAAAAGAATTAAATACAAAAAAAGAATTAAAACCCAATGGTATGTTCTATATTTTATGTTTATAGTTCCCCATCTCTGCAAAAAAGTAAGGGAGGTATATTCTCATTTCTTTTATTTGGCTTCCAATTTAATCATTTTAAAAATATTTTATGAGATCTTCCAAGAAAGCTTTTTGTAATTTAGATCAATTCATATCTCTTTTTTGAAATTTCACGTGTGAGCATTTTGCTCTCTTCTGCATTGGTATTTCCTTGTCACCATAGTAGCTATCTATAGTTAAGATTTTTTTCTATTCATTGCTCATTTTCTTTTTTCTTTTTCCTATTTCATGACTTTTAAAGTCAAGCTCTGCTCCTGGGGTACAAGGATGATACCCCAAAGCTTCTTGTGCAGTTTTGATCCTTGACTTTGAGCACAAAACCCCTCATGTTTGCAGTAGCACTGTTTGCTATATAGGATGTTTACATCACTGGAGGTAGCTCAATCTAATCCCATCTGTGGTTGCCTGGTTTCTTGGGCTGACAATTTGTCTTCTTCAATGGGAATGGAGGCTGCCCCATGTATCTGATCTGTTCCTGTTTTACTGAGCCAGAACTGAGGGTCTTGGTTACTGATCTACTATGATTAAGAGCCTCCCATTGGCTTTCCTAAACACTGTTTGAGCTGAGCTGCACACCCCTTTCACTCCAGCGAGACTGACCTTTCTTAAAATCCTTCCAAACAATCTTGAGCTGGAAAATTGTTTCATTCTGTCTCTTCATAGGCTCTGTCATTTCAGAGGCTGTTTAGAGGCTTAGTTTCATGTGGTTTTTGAGGGAAATGGGGATAACTTAAGGAAGTTTCTGGCTTCACTCTGTCATCTTGGCTCTGTCCCTGGAACTCCCAAAGTAATCATTATACTTATACAGCATTCAATTTTGTTATTCTTTCCACTTAGATTCTTATAATTTTTATCTTGTTTCTTGGTTCTAATTCATTTTGCATAAATACATATGAATCTTTAAATACTTCCCTATAGTCTTCATATCCATTACTTCTTATAGTCTAGTAATATTTCAGTATAATAACATATCATTGTGTATTTAATCATTATCCAAATAATGGATATATATATATATATATATATATATATATTTTTTTTTTACATTGTTTTCAGTTCTTTGCTACTACAAAAAAATTCTAATATAAGTATTTTAATATATGTACTACATTTCTTTCCATCTTAACATTCTTAAAGTATATGATTAAACAAGAGGAATTCTGTGTCAAAAATATGTACATTTCAGTTACTTTCCAGGTATAATTACAAATTGATTTCCAAAGTGATTAGATCAATTTACAGCTACCCCCAAATTTACCCATAATTTATCCAACATTTACTATTCCTGACTACTATCATCTTTATGAAGGGATTTCTTGGGGCAAGATGAAACATCAAAGGTATTGTGATTCCCATTTTCATTATCATTAGTGATAATGAAACAATCTTTTATATGGTGAATAGTTTGCAAATTTTTTGAAAAATATTTCTTATCTTTTGATCATTATGCATGTTAAGGAATGACTTTTGGTCATGTATTTGTATTAGTTTCTTATTGTCTTTTATATCAGCTCTTCATCAATGCTATTTGCTGCAATGATTTTTTGGTACTCAACTTCTTCCCTTATCCCAAATGAATTGATTGTGCTAGTACAAAAGGTGTTTAATTTCATGTAATTGAAATTATATGTTGTCTTTTGCAAGCCCTTCTATCCTTGAGTATAAAAGATATTACATGTTAGTATAAAGCATAATATATTAATATAAACCTAGTTTCTGCTAAAACTACTTTCCATTTTCATAGCTGTAATTCTCAAATAGATAATTCTTTATCAAGTAAATTTGTTTTCAGGTTTATTGAACATTGAATTATTAATTTCAATTGTTTCTGAAGTATCCTTATCTACTCTAATGACTGCTGCCTTATAATTTAATCAGACATATGCAAAAATTGCATATTATAGAAGAATAACACTGTACTTGAATTTAGTATGCCTTAGTTTGAATTATGACTATGCTACTTATTAGTTGTGTGACATTGGGTATTATTTTATTTCTCAGGACTTTAATTCTTTCATTTGTAAAAAATGAGAATTTCAAGTATTCCAAAATTAGATCCAAAAGAATTACTAAAAGCTTCTGGAGCAAAGAAATATCCCTCCCTTTTTTACATTTCTTAAAAGCACTTAACAGACTTACAAAATCATTATGACATTTTTGTGATGGATGAGCTATTGTTCTTGTCGATCACAGAGTGTTATGCAAAAAGAATCTGTTCCAAAGACCCATTCCATTGTCAAAAAATGTCATTCTTAAAGAGAAAATGTTATATGAGAAATAGATTGATCCACTTGGAAGACTGGTGACTTTTGATTGAGAGGTCTTTGGTTCAATTCTTGCCTTTAATCTTTACTACCTATTTGTACTTACTACCTATGTCACTTAAGCTCCCTTGGCACCAGTTTCCTTACCTGAAAAACAAAGAGGTTAACCTGGAGTTCCTTCACGCTAGAAACCTACGATCCAATTAGATAGGAGATTTAAGGATGTATTTTGGACATGGTGTGCCTTTGATGGGTCTGTACCCTTCACAACAGGCACACTGCTGTGTAGTCACAAATGAAAATCTATGAATTGAATGCTGCTGACATAAAAGAATTCTGTCTCAAGCCAGTTCTCTGCATAGAAGTCATCAGTCACCCATACTTTATGCTTCACTCCTCCATGGTGATTTCTTGACCTTACTCTGTGCATATATCCACCTGGCTTTTGCTGTCAGACTCAGCTCATTATTCTCTGTCTAAATCCCTGCCTTGTTTGCTTTTGTAACAGAGTTTTACTTTAACCAGATATTTTATTTGCCATCAAAGTTACAGACTGTAACAAAGTCACAGATATGCTTTTCCTGACCATCAAATTTATTCTCTCCCTCTGATCTCCAACATTCATCAGTGCCTTCTTTTACCTCCCCTCCTCTCTAACTCCCCTCTTAAGAATCAGGCTTTTATAATCTGGTTTCCTGATGTAACATGAAAAAAGAATTCATTAAAATGATAAAAATTATAATAGTGAGCCAATGAAAATGTAGTTGTAACCATATCTCTATGAATGATACCCTGGTTAGAATAACTAGTTCAAAAAATCTTCAAATAAAATGCTGCTGTGATATCTTATCTCTGCTCTTCGGTTCTCAAAAGAACTTATGATAAATTGGAATTTAATACACATTTTTAAAAGGAAATATTACTTAAAACTTCAAAGGTACTTTGGGATCACTTAGTTACACCCCATTATTTTGTAAACAAACAAACAAAAAGAAAAAACAACTCTGGAAATTGAAATGACATATCCAAGATCACATAGCAGTAGGTAGCAAAGCTAATATTCAAACCAAAATCTTATGTTTTAAAAATTATTTTTCTATTTAAATTATTATGTTATTTTTCTACCAGTTGAAAACACCTATGATACTCTTTTACTTGAAAAGACTTCAAGGATGAGCATGTTTCTTTCATCTGAAGAAAAGAGTGTCAAAGTTCAAAGAATCTTCTCACTAGAGAAGATTGGCTTCTAAATGATATGCAAAATCAGCATGATATAATAGATATATATCCAATTTGGAGTAAGAAGGACCTGGGTTCCAATTCTCCCTCAGTCATTAGTGATGTGTCCCTAGGTAAATCTGTTAATCTTTCTCTGATTTTATTTCTTCATTCTTAAAAGGAAAGGCTTGAATTAGGTACTCTTTAAGAAACTTTGCAAGTTTAGACCTATGATTAATTATTACCACAATACATGATATTGTTTATTATGGTGTTAGAAGGGTCATAAGCTATATTATATAAAGAAACACAGTGATCACATTCAAATTGCCTGTAGGTGAAGTTGTCAAATTGAACCATAACCCTCTCTGATAACTTCAAGGAAAATGGGAGTAGGAGCTTCCTCACTGACTGGACCCAAGTCAAGGAGATTCCTGATAGAGTTCTTGTGAAGGAATATGGGTTGGAGTTTGGCAAGATTAAGATCATCACTGAACACCATAAACAGTTCTCTTAGTATTTCTAGGAAGCCCAGGAACTTACCTCCTCCTACTGATTTTAAGATGCTTCAAAAAGGCACAAAATTGAGAGATTGTAATAGCAAAGCCTCTAATGATTAGGGTACCTACTACCATTGCCTCTGCAATGAGCCTTCTATTTGAGATTTGGACAGTGTTATAGAGAAGAGAAAACTTATGGGAACCCAAACCCTATACCTCCTCAATTCCCCTTCCACCTCTCAGCTTCAGGGAAGCTGGGGTGATTTGAACTACTTCAAAGAAAAGGAAGAGGGTAACTATGACATCTTTCATTGTGAAGAATCAGAACCTTAAGCATAAATGCTCAATATCTCTTAAGGCACCCCAGAAAGATTGCACCACAGTTACTGCCCAATATTTCCATAGCTACTTTGATAGCTTCTAAGGCCCAAATGCCCAATTCTGGTTATGGATTTGAATTTCAGGTACACTTACTTTCTATTTAAATCTGCTTTCCTCATCCAAAATCATTTATATTCCTTACTTTATTCTGTTCCCTAAGGTTTGGATGTCCCTAGTAAATTGACTTGTCTTCTCAGCATCATTAACCCAGACTTCTATCCACTTTATCTTGTTTCCAGTGGCTGTTTCTCTCCAGCACCAGAACTGAAATTTTAAATTCTACCCCCCATTCATCCTTATTGCACATCGCCTGTCACAGAAAGTCAATCATTTGTCCTAGTTTCTCCTATTATTGCTTTGTTTTATGTTATACGTACTACATTTATATCCATATCTATATTTATCTATTTTAGATAAATATATAAATATATCCACATACATAAATATATAACCATATACAATTATATATAGATATTTATATTGAGGACACAGTCACAGGGACTAAGGAAAGTATTAATAATGCAGTAACATATAAATGACAAGAATGGAAAAATACAGTTCCTTTGTCCATCCTGAGTTGCCCTTGAAGAAATGACAGGATTAATACTTCCCTGTGTCCTTGTCCATTATATAACTCTTTGACTGGGATTTTTAACTTGTCCTGATTTCTGAATGATTCTTCTCAGTATTTTTAACTCCAGAGTTTTATTCCTTTATTTTATAATAATCAGTGAATAATGGCACAAGCTTTGTTTTTGCTTTCCATAGTTTTTATATCCTAGAAGATCTTTGGGCAATCAGATCACATTTAAAGAATGCCTGGGGAGTTTATCATGTCAAAAAACATTCCTGTATGTTTTGTAACTTGAATATCTAAATTCTTGTTTATTTCGAGAATATCTAAATTTTATTTATTTTATTTACTAAATTTATTTACCCCAATGGGGGTATTGAACTTGAAATCCAAAGAATCAAAATCAAGTTCCACATTCAATTTTTCTTCAAAATGAGATTTTAGGAAAGGCAACATGGAATAGGAGACAAAATGTTGACTTAAAGTCAGGAAAACCAGAGTTCAAATATGGTTTCAGGTAGCAAGTCAGTTAAACTCTGAGCCACAGATTCTTCATCTATAAAATAGGGATAATCCCAATTCCCTGGAAATAGAACACACAAATTAAGAAAAAGGTAAAATTTGCTTTTCAGTTTGATTTTTTGTCATATGCCTAAACACAGGTCCAACTTTGTATTTCTTCTACTCAGCAAATACCATTAATTCCCTATTACTTCTAGAATCACATAGAAACTCTTCTAATTGTTAATTTTAGCATTTCACAATTCAACTCCAACTACCTTTCCAAACTTATTATCAATTATTCCTCCTCATGTATTTTATGATCCAAGCCAACTGACAATCTTACTGTTCCCTACATGTGACATTCCATTTTAATCCCCAGGGCTTAGCATTGTTCCTAGCATATAAGAGGCATTTATAAATGATTTTTGATTCATTGATTAATAGCAACTACTTTCTAGGATAATTTTGAAGATCAAAAAATCATGAATTTAGAAAATCAAGTAGTCCCAGAAATCATCAAATCCAACCTCCTTATTTTATAGATAAGAAAACTGAGGTTTCTACAGTGTATGTGACTTACCCAGGGTTACATAAATAATAAATATCTGAGTAGGATTTGAACTCAGTCAAGTGCAGTATTTTATTTATTACACTATGGGCCTCAAATGTGGTAATGCATATAAAGTGCTTTGTAAAACAAGTTATTATATACATATGAATTATCCTACTCCTAATTCCCTTCCTCCTCATCTACATGTTTTTCTTCATCATCATCATCTCATTAGATTTCTCCAAATCTCAGAGATTTAGAGATGGTAGATTTAGAAATATTTCTTCTTCCTTAAATGAAAATAATCATACTTACACCACCTAATTCATGAAGTTGGTGTGAAGAAATCACTTTGTAATTCACAAAAGTGTATTATTATAATTATTTGTTGTTGTTCAGCCATTCAGTCATTTCCAACTTTCCCTCAGGTTGTTTTGTCTATGATAAAGATTCTTCTTGATGAAGATCCTGAAAGTTTGGCATTTCCTTCTCCAATGAGTCCACTTTGCAAATGAGAAACTGAAGTAAATAGAGGTTTAATTGACTTGTCCAGAGTTACACAGTTAATAAGTGTGTGAGATCACATTTGAAGTCAGACCTTCCCAATTCCTTTTCCAGGTATTTATCTACCTAACTGCTCCTATTTATTATTATTTTTGTGCAGTTATTTATTGTGTTATTATTTTTGTAATTCAATTCTACAAATCTGGTGATATCAACATAAGTACAAAGAAAAATGGTCCATCCCCATAAGTTGTTTACATTCGAATGGGGGAAGACAAGCATATAAAAAGGTATTGAAGAGAACAGGGAAGATATAGGAGAATGAGATAACTATACATGGTGTTGAGATCTGGAGAGGCAGAAGCAGAGACAGGAAAGGAATGAAGAATGGTAGATCTAGAACATTCCTCAAAATGGAGATTCCAGGAGGAACTTTCCAATAAGAGAAGGGGGAAGGGATATTCCAGGATGAGAAAGGCTGAAGGAACTTCGAGGGTAAGAAGGCAATTAGGCATGGTAGAAAAATCCAGAATTGAAGGAAAGTTAAGAGAGGAAAGAAAATAGTTGGCCTGAGATCTTCCTCAAAATAGAGATTTATATAAATTGATGTTATTAAAAGCAGAGTACAATATTAATTTATTATTGTTAAGAAAGTATGGTATTACCAACAAGTTTGTGCTGTGGAAAAATTAAAAAAAATTGATGTGAGCAAAGACATTCACTAATTCCTAAAATATTTCCATAATGGTGCAGTCAATTGTATTTAAAAAAAAAAAAGTTAGGCTCTTTCCTCATTATCAAAGTATAAGACAGAGAGAGATATCCAGCATTCACAGACTTAATTAATTTCACAAAATCATAAACTCTTAGGGACTTTGAAGGTCATCTATTTCCAGCTTTACCTGAATAGAAGGAATTTCCTCCTGAAAATCCCTGACAAGGAAAGCTGATATAAAGTTTCCATTAGAAGACATCCAGTACTGGAAACTTACTTCCCCTTAAGGAATACCTTTTCACTTTTAGACAGCTTTAAGAGTCAGAAAGATTTTTCTAACATAGAGTCAAATTCTGTCTGCAAATTCTTCTCACTGTTCCTAATTCTGCCTTTTGGGGGCCAAGCAAAGCAAGTGTAATCCTTTTATGTGAAAACCTTTCAGTGCTATCAGGCTCAGGGACCTTGAGCAATTTAAATCATTTTCTATACCGCAGTTCAGAGAGGCAGACAACCAGAGGGAAAAACTGATAGTATTTTGTAAATAGTACTCAATGTACTTGCAAGGTACCCTTTAGAAGAGTAATATGCATCTTCAGACATGAAGGCACAGTCTTCTTTTTGACCCAAAACAAAATATTCCATGGGGGAAAGGCTTTTATTTAAGATTAGATAGTAACCCATAGAAAATATTTGGCCATATTTAAATTATGTTCATATGTAAGAATTGCATATCCTAGATCACTATATAAAAGAACCATAAGGATTTAGGGTCCTAATGAAGGAGAGTATCTCCCCCCAGGTTATGGCATATTATACAATTCTTCATGCAGAGAATGTCTACATTTTTATACTGACTACTATTTACAAGACAATTCTTTATTGGGTGAGAATTTGGCATATATACCATTTGCAGCTGGTGACATAATTAATTTGGGGGGAGGAATTTGTTTATGTTCAAATTAAAGAAATATGATTTACTGTGTGTAACCTGGAACATTTTCATAAGACTCTTTCCATTGATGGAGAAAATAATGACTTCATTCTGCACCTCCTTGCTGAGTTAGCGTAAGAGCATCAACATTTCTTTTTTAACTTTCTTCTTTGAGAGAGAACACACTTGTTTTTGATATTTTCCCAGGAGAGATCTACAAAGAGAACAAAGCTTGGAAACATGTAGGAGAAAACCAGATCCTCAGCATGTGCCTAATTTCCAGTTTATTTCTGTAAAAGCTTCAGGGAATTTCCTTTTGGGTGAGAGTAGGTCCTTCCTCTTGGGGTTAATTGAAGCATCTCTCCCAGTAGCAGAGTTCATTCATTCTCTGTATTGTCTATTGCATTCTAATCTATATAATTTAACTGATTTCTGTTTGCTGTCTGCTTGGGTAAATAGGTTTTTATTCACTATCCATGATTTGGTTTTGGTTTTGGTTTCTACTGTTGGACTTTTATATATCAAGCATTTTGTGGCAAAGAATCAAGCTTCTGGATATGGTTTGGAATACTCTTTTCTCCTTACAGGATAATGAGCAGAAAAGTAGTTTGAATCTAAAATTTAAAAAAACACAATACAACATTCTCCAAAGCTTGAACTATTTAGGGGAACAGAGAAATATAACTGTTGTCAGGTACTGAGGAAAATAGAGTGGCTAGCTTTATAGTCAATTCTCATTCCCCGCCAGGCAGGAATTCCCAAGATATCTCTCAAAGCCTCCTTACTAGCTAGCTATATTTAGAGTCATGTTGATATACAAATAACCTAAATATTCCTTCACTGATATTGATGTAATCTTATCAATGGATATTCTTCTATTTTTAACTATAAAACCATGATTCACCTCTCAAATAAACCAATTGTCCAAAAATAACAAAAAACAAAATTTAAAGGGTAGAAAGGACAATAATGTTGTTAAGATTCAAAGGCATTTTGAACACAACCACATAGAAATTTGAAATCATATTCAAGTTAGGAAAAGGTATTCAATTTTTAAAAAGAAAATTTTGATTTTTGAATTTTACACTATAATTATATTAATTCATTTTATAGTGGCATCTTTTTCTGTTTTGTAATTAGATATGTACTTTATTGAAGTCAATATTACAAAATTCTAAAACTAAATTGAAAGTAAAATAGTTCTGAAACAGAATAGTTATTTTCAAAAGTGATTCCCTAGTAAAATTTTTCACAAAACCTACTCCTTCCTACTGTTTTGTGTGGAAAATGTAATCTAGCTTCTGTCAAGATATTTGAAAACATTCTGTTTCCCAGAACTAAGGCCCAGCAAGCAGTCGGTGCTCTGAACTTGATATAACAACAATCCTTTTTTGCTCTGGATGATCTCACCCTTTGGCAAAGTGTATTACTTTGTGTTACAGTATTACTTTGGCCAGCATAGATGTTCACTGAGGGATTTATGATTTTCATATTAATAACAGTTTAAATTTGTTAGAGCTCCCCCTATTTCCTAAGGACCTAAAAGCCACACATTATATCCCTTGAAATGCTCACAATCCCTTTTTTTAACTATCAAGTTACTGCACTTCTGTTCCCACCATGCTAGCTCTGGTTCTGTTATCTTGCTGAATGATCACAAAGCTCAACAACTCTTATACAACTAGAGAGAGACCCAAGAACAACTGTGTTGTCCAAGAAACCCCAATCACAAGAACTGCTACTCAAGACCTAAGAATGATTGTGTTGTGTCCAGTCCACTTGAATTTTTTAATGTATATAAGCCCTGCTTTTGCCCCAGCATGTTAAGCTCTTCTTTTCAGAAAGAGATCTATTTTGCAAGCATTTTCCTCACTCTGAAATTAATTAAACTTCTGTTTGATCCCTGATTCTTCTATCTCTACCTGCTCTGTTCAACTCCAGGCATTTACAGGTTAAAGACCTGTTCTCATCTGGTTGACTTCTTAATGCAATGAATAAGCTAATAAAATAATACAAGGTCATAGGTTAATGTTTATTCATTCACTGAAATGATTGGTTTTTTACTTTATTTTTTGAGCGGTTACTCTACTGGAAAACAAGAATAGCTATAAAACCATTTTTATGTTATAGTAAAACTATATATATAAATAAACATAAAGGATATAGCTCTTAACAAGCATTCTATAACCTACAAAATTCATAACTGAAGACATTAGCAAATCAATAGAAAATTAGAGAGTGAGAGTTTTTATGAATTTTATGTTAAAAGATATTCAAACAAAATGCTATAAGATAAGCAGTACTAAGTCCTTGGCTTACAAGTTCTATTGATAGAGACTGGGCCTATTATTTCATTGGTATAAGGAACTCCCAGATTAGAAAACTCCTTCTATAAATACAGCAACTTTATCTTCCAGAACTGTCTAGAGTACTAAGAGGCAGAGAGAGTACTAAGAGGCAAAGTCACATAGTCAATAGGGATCAGACTCCTTTAAAAATTATAAGTAATCCCTGCTTCTAATTACCTTAATCAAGTTCTGTAAAATTCAACAGATCTTAGAATATGAGTTTTGTTTTAAAGGAAAGGAACACCAGGATTTAAAGGAAAGGAAACATGAAGCAGGGAATTTTTGGAATTCAAACATTCATTTGCCCTTATTCATGCATGTATTATAACTTAAAAGTCTGTAGTTTGAGATTAAATGTTCCAGTCTGCCTCCTCTCTTTGCATTCTGCAAAAGGTCTTTTTTGATCTTCCAGAGTGCTAGTGCCTTCCTTTTGAGATCCAATATATTCTCTGTATGTCCTGTGTGTACATAGACATTTGTAAATTGTGTCCTTCATTGGAATATGAGTTCCTTGATTGTAGGGACAAACTTTTTAAACCTTTTTTTTTTGTATCCTTAGTATTTATTCTGGTATATGATGAGTACTTTTTAATTAATTGATTATACATGAGTGCACAATCTCTTCCTAATAGGCACAATTGAAATATCCCATTTTTAGCTATATCTACCAATAAAGGCTGCTAGGTGCATAATGGATAGAATGATGGAACTATATTCAAGAACACTTGAAGCAGCTTTAGACACTTTCTATAATGTGATTTTGAGAAAGTCAATTGCCCACTGTCTTAGTTTTCTCTCAGCTTAGTTTTCTCAAAATCAGAGATAAAAATAGCTATTATTTTCCAGGTTTGCTGTGAAAATCAAATGAGATATTTATAAAATCCTTAACATAGTGCTTGTCCCATAATATGCACTATATAAATGCTAGCTATATTTATTATATTATTATTATGATTATCAATATCATTTTAAAATTTTCAGGATTTTTTGTACCAAAATCATTTCTACAACATTAAATGTGACTAAGGATCATTTTAGCTATTTTGTAACTTTTTTCTTATTGAAAGTCATAAAATTATTTTTTTAATCTTATGCATGAAATGTTACCCCCAATTTTATCTGTTTTGTTCCTAAGAGACTTGGTCAAATACTGCACTGACAGTCAGACATATAATGTCTATCTCAATCTCCTGTTCTAACAGTTCAGCAGTTCTGTTTTGTTGTTGTTGTTGTTGTTGTTGTTGTTGTTGTTGTTGTTTTAAGAGAAATGGGCTTAATACACTTTGCTTTGTGAATCATCTTGGAAGAGAAAAATCAGAACAAAAGCGAAAAACCATGGGAGAGAAAAAAAATCAGAAAAAGAAGTGAACATAGCATGTGTTGATTTACATTCAATCTCCATAGTTCTCTTTCTGGATGTAGATGGCATTTTCTATCCAAAGTCTATTGGGATTACTGAACCACTGAGAATAACCAAGTCTTTCATAGTTGATCATTACACATTCTCGCTGTTATTGAGTACAATATAGTCCTGGTTCTGCTTGTTTTGCTCAAAATCAAATCTTCCCAGGCCTTTCTAAAATCAGTTTGTTCATCATTTTTATAGATCAGTAGTATTCTATTATCTTCATATAACACAACTTATTCAGCCATTCCCGATTTTTTGGATATCTACTCATTTTTCAATTCTTTACTATCACAAAAAGAGCTGCTACAAACATTTTTGCACATGTGGGTCTTTTCCCCTTCTTCATGATTTCCTTGGGATACAGACTCAGTAATGGCACTGCTGGGTCAAAGGGTATGCACGGTTTGGTAGTCCTTTGGACATAGTTCCAAATTGCTATCTACAATGGTTGGATCATTTCACAACTCGGCCAACAACAATGTCCCAGTTTTCCCACATCTCCTCCAGCATTTATCATTATCTTTTCCTGTCATCTCAACCAATCTGAGAAGTAGTATAGCACAGTTGTTTTAAATTGCACTTCTCTAATCAATGCTTCAGATCATTATTTTTTTTCATATGACTATAGATGGCTTTAATTTTGTCATCTGGAAGTTGTCTGTTCATCCTTTGACTATTTATCAATTGGGGAATGGAATAATATTTTCTTGAGCTCATTTTGATTATTCCATAGTATAGTTTCAAGAAAAACTGGCTCTGAGGACATGAATTCAAATATAAACTGCTACTTAATTTTTCTGTGAACTTAAACAAGACACAAAAGATATTTAGGTTTAAATTTCTTCTTCAGTTAAATTTGGGGACAAAGTTGAATCATCTAACTCAAAATCATAAAGCTATGATTATTAAGCCTCTGAGAAATGATAAGGTAATTAAGCTGATGGCATCTGAGAATGGGTTTTAGATTTCCAAAAATAGCATAAGTATACCTAGCTAGGGATAGAGTAAACCCATAGAAGACTGCTAAGATCATCTTTTTATAAAGCATCATAAATCCAGTTAGGATGGGGATCTGTTACACAGCAGACCTAACCAACTGATGAGATATCCTCCACATGGGATATATCACAGCAGTTTCCAGGAAAATTTTGATGACATATGAGTGAAATTAATATTCCGTCTGGTTCCAACTGGCCTACAATATGGCTGGGAGGATCTTTTTTGGATTGGCTATGTAGATATTCATATATTCAAAAAAAAAAAAAACCTTTGCCATCTCTTTACTGCGTATAGAGTTGGGAAGTGAAGTGATTCCCTCACTCATAGAATCCAATGAGATAATCATGATATAAGAGGGACAAGCTTTGAAGACCTCAAGAAAACCAATGGGCTGCCAACCAGATGGTAGCCAAATGTAACCAGTCATAGGAATTATGTAATTCCTTCACAATATCAATGAGAGTGTTCTCTCAGTAGCTCTACACCTTCCATGTGGAGATGCCATTTTAACAATATGACAGGGTCTGTGCATGTACCAGACTCTTGTTAGAATTATATTTGCAATTCTCCAGGTTAAGAGATTCTTACCAATTCCCTATAGCAAGATGGAATTTGCACAATCAAATTCTCATTACATAATCAAAAAGTCTTAAAAATGAAAAAGAAGAAGGTGGGGAAAACTATATATTTCCCGAACTATAGGAAAAGAATTAGTAGATGAGACACTCAAAAGTACAAAGACAAAAATTCAGGATGGGACAATAAAATCCATGGATTCAATTTACATAAATGCAAAATATAGTTAAGAAGCAAGGAGAATTATAGATACTAATAGCAGAAAACAATTATGACAACATAGATATAACACCTTCATGGGAAGAAACCTGTTGCTGGAGTATGACTCTGGAAGATGAAACCTTGTTCAAAGAAAAAAGAGGATAGAAAAAAAGAAACTGGTGTTAATATTGTATATCAATATACTATCATTTTTATTTCATTGACAAATTTTATTTTTATATTATACATATAAATTATTCTCACTTCATGAGAAGTCATCTCTAACAAAGTAAATTAAGTAAAAACTGATAATACTGACTTCCACTAAAAGTCTGTGTGGCATTTCATGTTTATAACACTATTTATTCTTCAAAAATTAATAGAAATCTAATTTTTCTCTATTTTACCCTCCTTCATTCCACTGGGAAAAATAAGAAAAAAGAAAAACAAGATTCTTTTTAACAAATAGTCAAGCAAAACACATATTTTTGATTCTTTATTCTAAATCCATCACCTTTATGGAATGGGGTAGCATGTTTCATCATTAGTCCTTTGGTAGATTGAGAGGTCATTATATTGATCATAGTTCTTCAATTTTCAAAGATTTTATTTTCTTTTTTACCATGTTGTTATTGGATAAATTATTCTCTAACTCATTTCATTCTTCATCACTTCCTAAATCCTCACACCTCTTCATTTGTATAATGTTCATGTTATTGAATAAGTTATTATTTTAATTCTGCTCATTTTTAGAATAATCTTTTCCTCATTTCCTTCACCACAATAGTACTGCACCATTTCCTATATTACAATTTATTCATCTACTTCTCAATCAATGGGCATCCCCTTAATTTCAACATTTTTTTCTGCTATTATTGCTGCTACAAAAACAGCTGCTACAGGCCTAGCAATGGCATGACTGAGTTAAAAGGTATTAACTATTTCATAATTTTTTTTTTTTTAGGAACTCAATTCCCAACCAATTTCTTTCCTGAATTGAGATGACCATGTTAGCACCCTGGATACTTTAAAATCAGCCAGAGTCAGGATAAGCAAAAGTCCTCGATCTTTATTCTTTGTAGAAGGGACAGGAGAGAGTATAGATACCAGAATCTCCTCTTTCATCTACCACCCAGAGTCACCTCGATAGTCCTACTCCACCTTTTTTTCCCTCCTCCAGATCTTTCTATAGGCCAACAGGATGGAGCCAGCACAGAATGATGGGGTGGGCCATTTTCCAAGCAAATGCTAATAGAGTATTGTCCAATTGGTAATTAGCCTAAAGTGCTCGGTTATCCAAGTGAATCTACTCAGTTCATCCCTTTAAACTGAATAGTTACACCCTTTCATAGGGTTATCAAAGGTATATCAATGGGCCAATTTTCCTATGGCATTTCAAATATTTATTATCTTTCTTTTATATTACCTTTGCCATTCTGGCAGGTATGAATTAGAATCTCAGAATTTCTTTAATTTGCATTTCTAATAAATAAATAATAAACCTGGGTTTCTTTCCCTGAGAACTATCTGTTCAAATTCTTAGATAATTTATAATTGGGAAAATGTCTCTTTTTCTTATAAATTTGCATTATTTCTCATATATCTTAAAAGTGAGTGTCTTATCTTGCTACAAATATGTTATATATATATTGTATATGTATGTGTGTGTGTATGTGTATACATATATATACATATATATATCCTAGTTAATCATTTCCCTTTTATATTTAGTTTTATTGGATTTTTTCTGTAAAATATTTTCACTTTAATGTAATGAAAACTATATACTATCATTTGTAATCCTTTCTATTCTTTACTTGAAATAAACACTTTTCTTATATGCATAGATCTTATCATTAACTTTTTCCATGTCTCTCAAATTTGTTTATGACATAGATCACAAATATATAGGTCACATATTTTTGGATCTTATTTTTGTGTAAGATGTAAGGTATTGGGGACAGTTAGATGGCCCAGTGGACAGAGAACTGGCCCTGGAGTCAGGAGGACTTAATACTGCCTAGCTGTGTGACTCTGAGCAACTCATTTAACCCCAATCGCCTCTGCAAAAAAAAAAAAAAAAAAAAAAAAAAGTAAGGTATTTGTCTAAATCTACTTTTTTCCATAGTGTTATACAATTTTCCCAGCAGTTTGTATCAAATAGTGAGATCCTAGCTGCTGGTATTTTTGTATTTACTGAATATCAAGTCTCTAGATATATTTGCTTCTGTATGTTGGATCTAATTTGTTCCTTCAATTGGTCTCTCTAAATTTAACCAGTCCAATTTGTTTTCATAATTTCTACTTTATAGTATGGTTTCAAATTTAACATTGTTAGATCTCCTTAGTTCCCATTTGTTCCAATTAATCCTCTTGAGATTTTTTGACCTTTTTGTTTTCTGCCATATGATTTTCATCATTATTTTTTCTAGTTTTGTAAAATAATCCTTTGATAATTTGTTATGGACACTGTTCTTACATAAGAAAACTCAGGAACTAAAGTAGAAAAGCATGGTACAAGGCATTTTAGTAAATATCAACTCAGAAGCAGAGACAATATTGGATTGGAGTTTACTAGATTTGTTCAGGAAATAGATTCTAAGCCTGGAAGAGTAGGAGAAGGGAATAAGTATTTATACAGTGCCTTCTATGTGGCAGGTACTTGCTAACTGCTTTTCACAAAAATGATCTCCTCTGATCCTCAAAACAGGCCTCTGAAGTAGATTTTATTATTATCCTCATTTTGCAGTTTAAAAAACAGAAGCAAACAGAGATAGAGTGTTCAAGATCAAACAGCTAATAAATATGTGAAGCTGGATTTAAACTCAGTTCTTCCCAACTCCCAGTCCTTCACTCTATCTATCACACTATCAGAAGCCTCTGTGGTATAGGAAACTTCATTTTCCCAGAAAACTATAGGAAATATGTCTTCCAAAACCAAGATGATCAATAGGATCTAAAAATATATTCTTTAAAGGTGAAGGATCCAGCATGGGGAGATATTATTTTTTTTTATCTGATTCCCATAATAATAAAGAACTCACTGCTGTGGCAATATAATGGGAACAATAAATAGAAATGACTATTCATTCTTGGAGTTTGTGATCAAGGAGGAAAGAAATGGTGAAATATCATATGAAACCTAATTTTTAGGAAAGGACATTTCAGAAGTCCAGAAAAAAAGATTCTATAGCACAAATGAATCCTGAAGAAATGGCAAATCATGGAGAATGAAATTCTTAAAAAAACAAACAAACAAAAACAAAAAAACAAACAAAACAAAAAACCCTAAGTCTTTCTTAATTTGACCAAGTTGAAAGTGACTCTGTCGTCCCTATCTCATTATTGATCAGCATTGTGTCTTTGACTAGCTCCATTTCTAACTTGGGACAGTTGTACCCTCCTTAGGCCGCCTTATGGTCTCTTGTTTCCAAATATTCACCATTTAGGTACAAAATAGTATAGATACTTAATGTAGATATTTAACCTACTGCAATTCAAAACTTTCAAGCTCAACTGTCAGTCTTAGCCTGCTTAATTGCAGGGAATACTGATATGTTCTTCCATGAAAATTAAAATTTTAATACAAAAGGAGAAGGAATTCTGAGGAAGAAAAAAAGAAAATGTCAAAAAATATTGATTAAGTTTGATACACAAGATATAAAAATATTTAATAGAAATATATGTGCCAAGAACCATTACCTATAAATAGTCAAAAGATATGAATAGTTCTCAAAATAATAAGTTAAATTTATTAGGAAACATATACGTTGCTAATAATATAAAACACAGATTAAAACCAATCTAATGTTTTGCTTTATACCTAAAATATGGGCAGAGATGACAAAAGAAAAACATGTAAAAATAGGAGTGTGCAAAGAGAGCAATAATAATACAAATGCAAATTAATCCAAAATTTTCAGAAAGGAATTTGGAGCTCTCCTATTTAAAAAGTGATCAAAATGTCCAAATCTTTTGATTTAGAGAAGCCAACAACTTCATATATATCCTCCAAAGAGGCAAGATAGAGAGATTACATGGATTCCAGAAAAGTAATAGCAGCATTTTTTGTGGTAGCAACTGAAATTGAAATAGATGATCATCAATTTGGAAATGAGCAAGTAAATTGCATTGCATGAATATAATGGAATGTTGCTGAATCCTCATAAATTACAAATATGATAATACAGAGAAGTATAAGACTGATAACAAAGTGAAATAATCAGTACCAAGAAAACAAGTTACAAAATGATAACAAAAATATAAATGGAAAAAACAACAAGTATATTTATATCAACCAAGCTTCAAAAGCATCTCTTTTTCATCAAACAATAGATAGAGGACTATGGGTATGGAATTTTGCCCATGTTGTTGAGCAATGTGTTGTCAGACACAGGTAATATGTTTTGAGTCTTGCTGCAAGTTTTAATTCATATTTACTTTTCATTTTTTCAGAAATTGCTGGATTTCAGAATGAGATAAAACTTACCAAAAAAAAAAAAAAAAAGCTAAAGGCAACAAAAAAGATTTTTATTTACATTTTTAAAAAGTATATTAGACAAAAGTTGGAGACTCTGGAGAAGACCCTGATAAATGTTTTCCAAAAGCCTTTGAATGATCCTAAAAAAAAAAAAAAAAAAAAAAAAGCTGTTGAGATAAATTTTAAAAACTTTAGAAGTGCCAAAAGAGACCTTGAGGGAGGCGCTAAGGAAGATGTTATGGAATCCCTGAGAAAGTATATACTGCTTCAAATAAAACAATTATAAGAACAATAGGTCATAAGAACTTATAAAAAGAAGGAAGGATATCAAAGATATAAGAAAAAAAACAAATAGATCTTATTGCTTTTTAACAAATCACATATTTATAGTCACACAATTCACTGATAGGTAGAATTGTAAGATACTATTGTTCATATTGCTTATTACCTAAAAACAAACAAAAAAACATTTTAATAACAAAATACCAACTCATATTTAAAATCAAGCAAAATTTCTTGAAAGATCTAGCAAAAGAGATAATTTTGTTCAATCCTTCTCAGATTATTAATATTCATATCATAATGAACAACCTAAGAAGTAACAGACCAATAGAACAAAAGAAGTTTTTCCTCAGCTTTGTCCTACCCCTCCATTGCCCAGTTCTCATCAGATGCTAGATGCTCCCTCCTGACATCTTGGTTCCCTTTCTCCATTCTTACTTTTGCTACAGGTAATTCTAAAGTCCAGGCCTTAGTATACAATATTCCCCTTTTCTAGTCATTGATTAGGGGCATGGCCACTCATATCACTTGAATGAGTAGGTAAACACCAATTATAATTCTTCTAATGAAACAGTGGACCATAAGGTCTTACCATTTAGGCTCTCCAAATTAGTGATTTTTGATATCTATCCTTCAGGAGCACTTGAATGATCATGTCAAACTGTTTTTTTTTTTTTAATTTTAACACTTTTATTGATTTTAAATTTTATCCTAAAATCCAACCAGAATACAGTGTCTACCTTTTACAAAGCTGTGCATAATGACTATCTTCTATTTTTCAGTTACTTAAATTAGCTAATAGCATAGTATTCATTTTAATCTAAACTTCCAGTATCCATTCCCAAATTTCAGTTACTTGGATGTTTTCTTTTATAATACAGTAAGAAAAGCAAATACTTGCATTTTTGAAAGAACTCAAAGGGAAATTTCAGGATGGTCTACTTTTATTTTTTTTAATTAAAGCATTTTATTTTCAAAACACATGCATGGATAATTTTTCAATATTGACCCTTGCAAAACCTTGTGTTCCAAATTCCCGGTTTTACTTAGAGGCTAGAGAGAAGGAAAACAGACAATTAAAGGTTCTGCACATCATAGATAACAGAACAATCTCTGCTAAAATAAATAGCCAAGTTGATGCCCTCTCAAAACCAGAAGACTTTAGTGATTAGATTCACCATCAGTCTGGATATGGGTACTATGATGCTATGTCTCTAGATGGCAAGTAATCCAATATATGTTAAATATGTTTTTAAAAATGTGTTAAGTCCAATATATGCATACATAGTTATACAGTTATCTTGTTGCACAAGAAAAATCAGATCATAAAAGAAAAAAAATGAGGAAGAAAATAAAATGTAAGCAAACAACAACAAAAAGAGTGAAAATGCTATGTTGTGATCCACCCTCAGTTCCCACAGTCCTCTTTCTGGATTTAGATGGTTCTCTTTTTCACAAGATTATTGGAACTGGCCTGAATCATCTCATAATGGTTTACTTTTAGATATAGTCACAGTTGATATTCTACACTCTTTCCCTATTTTTTTCTTCTTTTAGGACCACTTAATCTCAAAGTACCTGCCCCTTTAGAAGGATCCATGCAACTCAGGGAAATGATTTCAGCACCTACCATTTAGCAGATTTTCTTTCTCTTAGGGTTAGTTTGGACAGTTCTTTCCCATAAAATGAAGCTCAAGGGTAACTTTATTGAAAGGGACCTTTCTTTATAATCTTGTAAGGAAGGCAAAATTATATTTTTATAATCATGGTAATGAGGAATTTACTTAGAGAAAAATTTACATTTAAATCAATAGTAAACTCAAATCACTGTATGAATGAGAAGGGAAGTCATTATCCAGCCCTAATGATAGAATAGGCCCTTAGCAGAAGTCAAAATCTGGGATCCTTCCCTTGACTTATTAGCCTAGGGAGAAAGAGATTTTTAGCAGGTAGGCCTAGGGTGGCAGTTTGAGTGAGTCCCAGTATCAACTATATTATTTTAAAAAATAATATTACTAAGTTGCATTTATACAGAAATACAAAGGTAATTTATTGGATCATAGATGTAATGTTATAAAAACCCTCAGAGTACATCTAATCCAACCTCCTAATTTTATAGATGAAGAAACTGAGGCTCAAGAAATTTTAATGCTTTATTCAAGGTCACATGGGTAATAAATAGTGGAGGAAAAATTTAAACCTGAAAAAGTAAAAATGTTATATCAATAGATACAGAAAAAAGCAATTAAAATATATGATTTATTATGGCTAAAAATTATCTGACACTATAATAATAAAAGGACTATCTTTGTATATATATTTATATATATACTTATATAATATATATTTTTATATGTATATAGATATATATTTACTCACATACACACACACACACATATAAAATCTATTATCCCAGGGCAAACACTCACAAGGTAGTCAGAAAAAGCAATAATACAAGGATATTCTCAAGGTCTCTCTTAAGAACTTTCAAAATGATTTATGACAAGGGAGACATAGGACTGCCCAGCATGGTGTGCCCTCATCAGAGAAGGTGCTGTGTTCCATGAGCAAAGCAGAATTTAATTAGCTCAGAAGAAACATGAGATGGGCAAAATTAGAGAGTCCATCCCAAATGTTCATGGGGACTATTTGTGTCCTACCTGTGGCAGAGCATTCCAAACATGTATTGGTCTGATCAGCCACATTCAGCCACACTGTAAATCAACTCTAACAAGTGATGTCATTTTGGTTCTCTTCAAGAACAAAAGACAATCACCAATAAGAAGCTAAGAACTAGTATAATGTGTAATGCAGAAATAGTAGACGCTTTCTCAGTAAGAAGTGGGGTAGAGCAAAGACATCCCCTATCTCTGTATATTATTATTTGACAATGCTAGAAATGTTAGCTCTAGCAAGAAGACAAGAAAAATAGACTGCATAACTGTTTACTTAGAGAACTTATTAAAATTATTGGAGATAATTATTCATTTGCTTTAGAAAAGTAGTATGATGCAAAAAATCCACAATATCATTAACATTCTTGTGTATCATTAACAAAACCCAGGAGGAGAATGGAGGGATAACAACTCTTAAAGTAACTACAATATTTAATTTAAATAGCAGAATACATTAAGTATACCTACTGAGGCAAAGACAGGGCTTATATAAATACAACTACATAAAATCAACCTTAAAAAAGGAAGAAACCTTTCATCTTATGGCTGAAAATCATCAATGTAATTAAAATGATGAAACTATCCAAATCACTTTTTGGGTTTTGTTTCATACCAAATTACCAAAGGTAATTTTTTTTTGGTAGGGGAAGTAAGAGGTCTTGGTATGTCACTTTATTCTGTGGGGAAATCTCATTATGGAAATCCCTACCACTGATGTAACATCAATTTGTATAGAATTCTTTTGAGTAGCAAGAGATTAAATGACTTTCCCTGAGACACATAGCAAAATATGGACTTAAACATAGGATTTCCTGACTTCATAACTGACCCTTTATTCATTACATTATTCTGTCTCTCACCAAAGATTTGCTTTGTAGAATTAAACAAAATTATTTGGAGGAATAAAAAGTGATGGATAGTAATGAAATGAAGTAGGGGAAAGAATATATAGCACTACCCATTTTCAGATTATTTTTGGTTCTACCTAGTATTCAACTAAAAAAATACGAAAGTTGGTCAATGGAACAGAATAAATGAGCAACACCTAGAAAAAATGCACATGCCAGTCTAGTGTTAATAGAGTCAAGAACAACAAATTACTAGGGAAGGAATTTCTAATTCAATAAGAAGTGGAAATTAGTTTAAGAAAACATAGAACTATGGTAGCAATTTTTGCCATACTCCACTGTTAACTCCAAATGGATAAGTTATCTAAACTTTGAAACTTATGTGTTCAAAATGTTTTAATATAAAAAAGTTGTGTTCATATGCACAAATACATGCACATAGATACCAATTTAGAAGAGAGTAGAAGTTTATATGTTTCACAACTGTGAAAAGATTTAGAAAGTAGCAATTGGCTTTTTTGGAAGTGGACCACAAGTAACAGTCTATTTTAGTGTTCTCTATTTTGTGATCTGCATGGACAATGATTATTATAATGGTAGTGGGAAAAAGTTTAAAATTCTTTCCTACTCTAAGTCAAATTAAATTTTAGATAAAGAAATTCTGAGGAACAGTAGAAAACCAGTTCTTATGGTAAAAAAAAAAAAATGCCTTAGACCTTTTTATAACTGTCTATGCATAGGTCACTAGCATCAGCATCTCAAAAGAGCTGTCCACTTTGATAGATCATAACTAGAATCTTTGTACCTGAAGTTGCCACATTTTAATAAATGTCACACCTAGGGGCCAGTAACTGATAGCAGAGAGCAGCAACTCAATTTCAAACATTTCAGAATAAATGCCAAACAGAAAACAGGACTGTCATCACATCATTAGAGCACTTCAGCAGCTCTGTATCTGTGAAGAGGTTTATTGGCCACAAGAGGTCTCTGGTCATATATATTCCTTCTATGTATCCCCTCCCTTACAAATGGTATTAGTGATATAAGTTTGGATGGATCTATCTTATCATTTATATTATTTTAAATATCTTTTTAAATTGTCTTCTGATTGGATTGCTGAATGGAAATATATGTCTAAGGATTCTAAGTGGACAGTGTTGAAGGAATTCTAACTCATAAAGTGCCTTGAACCTGAGGTATTTCTCTTGAAGGGGGAAGAGGAGAGGGAAGAAGTAAGGAATTAGCCAAGGGAAAGTAAAGAGAAATATAAAAGACAAGGATGTCTTTTTCATCATATAATATTTATAAACAATAAAATCAACAAAATCAGAATCATAAGAAAAGATGTGGGATGAAAAAGTTTGTATATAAATATTTCTGCTTCAAGTCTGAAATCTAAACTATACTGGAAATGAATACAAATATGTAAACATGAAAAGCACGCCACAATACACAAGTAATCAAAGGTTCTACTCAAAGTGTTTTTAAAAGGAGAAATGCAACCTATCAACAAGTACAGAAAAACTTTTTCAAAATTACAGAATTTGAAGGCTAAAAGGACTGCTAGCAACCATCTAGTCCAACATACGCTTGAAAGAAATCTCCGCTATAAAATAGATAGATAGATAGATAGATAGATAGATAGATGATAGAAGAAACATTTATTAAGCATTTACTTATCATGTGCCACATTAAGCACTGGAGCATGTGAATACTAGCTAAAGAAAAATTATTGCTCATGGATGCCTATCAATTGGAGAATGGTTGGGTAAATTGTGGTATATGAATGTTATGGAATATTATTGTTCTGTAAGAAATGACCAGCAGGATGAATACAGAGAAGTTTGGAGAGACTTACATGAACTGATGCTAAGTGAAATAAGCAGAATCAGGAGATCATTATATACCTCAACAACAATACTGTATGAGGATGTATTCTGATGGAAGTGGATTTCTTCGACAAAGAGAAAATCTAATTCAGTTCCAATTGAACAATGATGGACAGAATCAGCTACACCCAGAGAAGGAACACTGGGAAATGAATGTGGACTAGTTGCATTTTTGTTTTTCTTCCCAGGTTATTTTTACCTTCTGAATCCAATTCTTCTTGTGCAACAAGAGAACTGTACAGTTCTGCACACATATATTGTATCTAGGATATATTATAGCATATTTAACATGTATAAGACTGCCTGCTATCTAGGGAAGGGGGTGGAGAGAGGGAAGAGGAAAGTCGGAACAGAAGTGAGTGCAAGGGTTAATGTTGTAAAAAAAAAAATTACCCAGGCATATGTTCTGTCAATAAAAAGTTATAATAAAAAAAAGAAAAATTATTCCTCAAGGAATATGGACTTCTTATGAGAGAAGGCAACATTTAAAAGTGAAAAGTAGAGCAGAGGAGAATATCTGCATGTTGGCAAAAACGGTTGGCAAAGATATGGAAAAATCCAAAGAATGAGGAGTAGAGATGGAAGTGAAACAAGCATGACCCAGGGCACTTTATGAAAAGGTAGCCCAAACGAGGGACTCAATAATCAAAAGAGAAGGCCCAAAGTAGAGACATTTCCAGGTTGAGAAAGCTGCTATAATAAAAGTGGAGAATTCATTCCTGATAAACTACTGCCAAAGCTCTGTGTAAAAATCTCCAAGAAAGGGAGATAATAGGTTAATAATAGATAATAGGTTTCTATTACGTCTGCAGGCAGTCAATTTCATTTGTATACAGTTCTCATTGGTAGAAAGTTTTTTCTTTTAAACAGAATAAATTGGCCTCTTTTCAACTTTCCATTGCTTCTAGTTCAGCCTTTAAAGACCAACAGAACAAGTCTAATCCTTGTTTGACAGAATAGCCCTTAGAAATTTTTGAAGAGAAGTATCATGTTTTTGCTTAGTTGTTTTTCTTTATCATAAAGGAGAGTTCAATATGTGAGGGATAACTGATGCAGAGACAAAATACATCAACAAAATACATAATTTTTTTTAAGAAGTAAGAATAGTGAGCTTTCCCCCCATCTCTATTTTTAAAACTTTGTTATAAGCGGTGATTTACTTGATAAGGGAAGGATATATCCAATATCCAAAAAAGATAAAAAATTAAATAAATCAATTAAAATGTCAAAAAGAATATGAGGAAATTATAACTTATAGAACTATAGAACTCAGAACAGCAACATCTTTCAGAGCTTCCTGGCTTTTTCCTTAATAACTGATCTAAGGGAAAAATTGGACCAGACTATCTAGTCCCATATTGCAGACCATCAATATAATTGGGTCCCTTCACTACTCACCTTCACTATTCACTACTCTTACAAAACTACTGACCCATGCCTCCAGAATATGATCTTTTGTACAAACTAACACTTATAGAAAACTTTCATCAATACTATTCCCTAGGGAAACAAGTGTGAACCACTACACAGAATTTCCAATCCCTCTATTTTTGTCTGCCTGCATTTTTTATTTCCTTCACAGATTAATTATATATTATTTCAAAGTCTGATTCTTCTTGTGCAGCAAAACAATTGTATGGATATGTATACATCTATTTTATTTATCATATACTTTAACATATTTAACATGTATTGGTCTACCTGCCATCTGGGGGAGAAGGTGGGGGTAAGGAAGGGAAAAATTGGAACAAAAGGTTTTGCAAATGTCAATACTAAAAAATTACCTATGCATATATCTTGTAAATAAAAAGCTATAAATTAAAAAAATACTATTCCCTAGGAACTATAGTCTTGAGAGCCAGCGGAAGATACTATTTTAGTTCTTCCATTTCAGTGAGTCAGAAAGGGGCACATAGACCTGGCTTCTGATCATATCAACAATTCAGAGTACAAGGTGAGCATTTTAGGGATGCATACATAGGGATGTCAACATGTTATATTTCTAGAAGTATATCTCTTGACCCCATACAGTTCTTACTACTTCAAAATCCCTACTCTGGATCCCCACTTTCCTTTTTGAATTCAAGAATATCAGAAGCTCTGGTTTCTCACCTAGCTCCTGTTTTATGCTAATTTAGGTCCCAATTTGGAACCTAATTCTATCAGGAATGAGGTTTTCTCTCAGATCCATTATGGCTGCCCTGATCACTGGCATATGTTGCCCCTCCTCCCCCCCACAAGGGATATCAAGTAACATAGTCCTTCACTTCTTTCTTTTTTTTAGTTTTTAAATTTATTTTAAACAAATACAAAATAAGAAAAAAATTTAATAGTCATGGATACAGCAGAGCATAAAAGAGGATTTAATAAAAAGCAATAAACTTCCATTTCAAGAAAACATATAATCACTATTACACATTGTTTTTATAACTATGTAACTTTTCTTTGCTTCCTTTTAGGTTTTCTTTTATCCTCTGCTGTACAATTTTTACTTTATTTTTTCCACTCCTTTTTACCCCAAGAAGGCTACATTTAGGTTTGGAGAGAGAGAGATTCACATATTGCATTTATACATGTACATATATCTATATATCTACACATACATATACATATATGCACACATATACACATATTTATAGATATACATTGATATCTATAAGCATACATGTATATACCATACACACATACATATAAGTCCACAATATGCTTATTTCCACTTATCATCTATTTCACTAGAAGTGGATGGCATCTTTTTTCATAAATCCAAGTCTTTCCATGTTTTTTTCTAAATCAACCAGCTCATTATTCCCTAGACCACAGCAATAGTCTAGCCCAATCACATTCTGAGAGATTGTCTTACCCTGCCATGTTTCTACATTCCTTCTATTCTTGGTTATACGGGTTTTATTTATATAAGAAAATTTTAATCAAAAGTATCCATTCTTGATGCCCATCAATTGGAGAATGGCTGGGTAAATTGTGGTATATGAACGTTATGGAATATTATTGTTCTGTAAGAAATGACCAGCAGGATGAATACAGAGAGGTTTGGAGAGACTTACATGAACTGATGCTAAGTGAAATGAGCAGAACCAGGAAATCATTATACACTTCAACAACGATACTATATGAGGATGTATTCTGATGGAAATGAATTTCTTCGACAAAGAGAAGATCTAACTCAGTTTCAATTGATTAATGATGGGCAATAGCAGCTACACCTAAAGAAAGAACACTGGGAAATGAGTATAAACTGCTTGCATTTTTGTTTTTCTTCCCAGGTTATTTTTACCTTCTGAATCAAATTCTTCCTCTGCAACAAGAGAACTGGTCAGTTCTACAAACATACATTGTATCTAGGATATAGTGTGACATATTTAACATGTATAGGACTGCTTGCCATCTGGGGGATGGGGTGGAGGGAGGGAAGGGGAAAATCGGAACAGAAGTGAATGCAAGGGATAATGTTGTAAAAAAAAATTACCCAGGCATGGATTCTGTCAATAAAAAGTTATAATTATTAAAAAAAAAAAAAAGACAGCTCAAATGATTAAAAAAAAGTATCCATTCTCCATTCAACAAAACTCTTACCTTACAATATGGTATAAACCTACTTCCTTATATATTTTCCCATCAATTTCTTTGAAGTTCTTGACCTTTTGTTCTTTTCACTGAACTTTGTTATTACTTTTTCTAACTCGATAAAATAATTTTTAGTAATTTAATTGGAATGGCAGTACATAGTAGATTAGTTGGGTAAAATTGTTTTTTTTTTGTTATATTAACTTTGTCTATCCATGAATAATAAACATTATTTCAATTATATAGATCTAATTTTATTTGTATAAAGTGTTTCATAATTATATTCCTAAGTGGGTAAGCTTATCCCATTCACATTCTAAATTATAATTATTTGTATATTTTCATCTTTCCTATTTAAATATTTCTCTACACTTTTTACTCTATTCCTATCCCACCTCACTCCTCTGATTTACTTCTACTTACTACCTTGTTCTCCCCTATTCCTTAACCTATTCACCCTTTCAGGAATCCTCTCCCTTATCATCTCTCCTAACTCTATCCCATTGTCTTCTTATTTTTTTCTGAATTTAGAAGACATGCCTTATGTCCTTCTTTATGTATATACATTGCTGTGATCGAGGAAATAATGGGCTGGTTGATTTAGAAAGACATGGAAAGACTTGGATTTATGAAAGAAGATGCCATCCACTTCTAGCAAAATAGATAAGTAGGATAAGCATATTATGGACATATGTATATGTCTGTATGGTACATATATATGCTTATAGATAACAATGTATATCTATAAATATTTGCGTGTGTGTGTGTGTGTGTGTGTGTGTATAGGTATGTATATATAGATGCATACCCAATAAGAATAAGGTTTCAGCATTATCCCTTCTACTATCTTCTTTTATATTTTTTACATTTTTTGCCTCATTCTTACATTATTTCTCCTGTAACTTCTCCAAATCAGTTATTTTTCTAATGTTTTATATTCTCTTTGTTTTTTTCATTCTCTTTGTTTTTGTTTTGTTATTTCATTGTGTCTTAGAATGCCATTAACTTTCCTTCATCCAATTCTAGTTTTCAGGAATTTTTTTCTTCTTTAAGATTTTTGTTCTCTATTTCAAATTGGTTGACTTTTTCTTATAATTTTCTTGATTTCCTTATATTGTTTTTTCCCCTAATTTTTCCTTGATCTCTGTTATTTGGTTTTTAAAGTTCTTTTTGAGTTCTTCTAAGAAATCTTTCTGTGCTTTTTCAAGCACAAAATTTGACATTTCTCAAAATGTGGAATGGCTTTTTTAGCTCCATTATTTTAGGAATCTATTCCATAGTAATTTGTCTCCATAGTAATTATCTGTTGTTGGGTTGTTGTACCATATGGTCCCAGTAAATCTCTCCCTTTCAAATAAAATATTAAAAACTTTCTAATCTTTATCTTGCCTCAGTTTTTCTGGCATTACAAGGTTCTTTCTCCTTTGCTCATTTTTTATCACTTTTTAAAAATTTTGTAGTCTTTTATTTTTGGTAGCTATTATTGTTATCAAATTCTAATCCCAAAAGATGGGGAATTATGCCTTTTTACCATTATTTTCTGCCCCAAGGCTTAAAAATAGGCTCTCCTCTCTACTTCTAAGTATGGGCTTGAACCTCAGTCAAGTTATTCCACAAATGATCTTACTTTCTGGAGTCCTTCCAGTGGCTACCAACTACAAGTCCCCCTTTCCCTGGTACTGAAATCAGGAATTCTGTTTTGTAGCTAGTACCCATAGCTACTCCTCTACTCCTGGACTCACTCGGTGTGCATTGATTCCTTCTTCCCAGCACTGGCATCTTAGGCTGGGACAGTTCTGTTCAGTATCCCTTGCTTTGCTTGTCATCTCTCCACAATGGAAAGTCCTTCGATCTTTCTGCTCAGCCAGCAGACCACCACACTGTCTATGAAATAAAAAAGCTGTCTTGCTCCCAACCCCAGCTTCCTCCAGGGCTTGTTGTTCGCTGATTCCTCAGACTCGGCCTGAAGGTATTTATACTTCATTCAGACTGGACTTTTGCTATTGGAGATCAGGTCTTTCCTGAGTCTTCTTGGGTTGTCTTAGGAGAACAACTGCTTTAACTTCACTTTTGTTTATTTCCACTGTTCTATATTTCTTCTTCTTTTTCTATGGAGGAAATTTGGAGAGCAGAACATTTTCTGACTTGCTCTGACATTGTCCTAAAATCCTTGCCACCTCCCCACCACCCTTTTCATTACTTTATTAAAGAAAGGACTTATACTATTTAGGAAATGAAAAAGAGGAAGCCCTTAAGGCTTTGAAAATAGCATTCACAAAAATCCTGTTTTGCAATACACAGAACCAATCTAAACTTTTTTTTTTGCACTTGACAATTGGCACATTACAAATATTATAGCATTAATGTACCCTTTGCCAAGGAATAAAGAAGGCCTGGTCACCTGTTTCCTAACAAAAACAAACAAACAAAAAATCTATTAACTAATTTATATCTGCAGAATATTATTTTCATGAGTTAAGAACATCACTACTGCCATCACTCCCATCCCACCCCCCCAAAAAAACAACACTATGTTGAAAACAGATTTAGTGGTAAATAAGATTGTCCTAGGAAAGCTTCATTGCAAAGTTTATAAAGAACCAATTGCAAAATCTAGATCCTTGATTCAAGTTCAGGCTCTGATAAGGTATTGACTATGCAACCTGAACAAATCCTTTATTCCTTCAATGCCTTCAGAAAACTCTGAGATTGTGAATTTCAAAACTATTGCTGATAAACATTGATAAATGGAGTTTTCTCAGCAGCAATTCTCTAACCAAATGTAAACAGAGAGAGGGGCAAAGAGGAAAGAGAGTTGAGTTCTATAAATACTCTAAAGGTACCATCTTAAAGGAATACAATATCTAGTTAAAATCTCAGTAGACCACAGGACAAGTGTCTATACTATTGGTGACATATATATTATGAACATTATTATAGTGTTTCCCATTCTTTTCCATGTGATACACCTCTTTAGAGATAAGAACACATTGACTGTCCAAAAATTTTATCTCTGTCCAAAATTTTGAGATCAAAAGTACCAAGAGATAAGACAACAGCAAAGTCATTTTGTGGTACAGAGATTCTGCATAACTTTAATAAGGAATAATTTGAAATTGTTATGCCAAAATAATATCTAGAAGAATCTGTGAAATCACACAATGAAATCTAAGATTGATTATTGACCAAAACTCTCATGTTCTAATACTATCTAGTGGCCAGATTGGATCAAACTGGGCAGAACTCTTTGAGTTTTACACAATAGGATATGGAAAGCCTCATAAAATTCTTTAATCAGATGGTGACAAAGTCAATCTTAAAGACCTTCAGTGACTTATGCAGTCACTGATTATATCCTTATTATCCTGATATCATGTACCATTAGACTTTCTAATGATTCTTCCTTATTCATAGGGCTATGCTACTATCACTTTAACCATTAATCTCTTTCCACAAATATATCATATAATCCCCTATCTGAATTTACCTTCTATGTCATAGATGGCCTGATATTTTCTTTTTTTAACATTCTTTTTTTAAATTTTTATTAAAGGTTTTTAATTTTCAAAAGATATACATGGAGAATTTTTCAACATTAACCCTTGCAAAACCTTGTGTTCCGATTTCTGCCCTTTTCCTCCCACCTCCTTCATTAGACAGCAAATATATGTTAAACATGGTAAAATGTATGTTAAATCTAATATATGCATACATACTTATACAATTATCTTGCTGCATAAGAAAAATCAGATCAAAAAGAAAAAAATGAGAAAAAATAAAATGCAAACAAACAACCAAAAAAAAAAAAAGAGTGAAAATGCTATGTTGTGGTCCACACTCAGTCCCCACAGTCCTCTCTCTTGATATAGATGGCTCTCTTATCACAAGATTATTGGAACTGGTATGAATCATCTCATTGTTGAAAAGAGTCATGTGATGGCCTGATATTTTCAAAGAAAAGTGATATAATTCTTATGGATTCTCAGTACAAATTGTCTTGGAATGGTTCTTTTTATAAAGGGTGGAATTCTTTCCACTGAAGAGGAAGGAGCCTGTCATGCTATGTGCAAAAATGACAAAATCCAAAAGTATCAGGAGAGGGAGCATCAATTATTGACCATGGTCAGTAATTGTTCAGATGATTCAATCAATTTTCAGATCTACCTCTATCTACTCCTCAAAGATTATGTAACTGGCCATATGATAACCAATAATGATGATGATAGCAACAATAACTAAATTTATATAACACTTTAAGATTTTCAAAGAGCTTTATGTAGATTAACTCATTTGAAGAGTTATGAGAATTGATATAAAAAATTAATTATCAGACATTATTTTTATCATCCTTAAGATTTGCTCATTTTAATAATTAATGTGCATATTAAACCTATATACACTTCTAACAATCTATCTGTGGCCAAACAAAATCTTTTGATGGAACTGAGAAAATATTAGTAAGAGTTATGAAATCCTAAGAAGTAAGCTGAATATACATATATATACATATATACTTATCTTACATATATTGGGGGGTGTTTCTTGGAGATGAATTTAAGTTGAAAATTGGTGATGGAAAAAACTGCCAACATAAACTGCAAAGCTAGCTTCTACAGAGAAAATTTATATCAGGTGTAACATGGTGACAATAGAAGTGAAGAGTCCCAGTAATCTCCAAATTCAGTATGAATGAAAAAGATCAGTATGCATTCTTGTAGCCTCTGACATCCATACATAAATATATGGTTTATGCCATAAACAAAGTGAACTAGAAATCTCTTAATTCCAGGTTGTAAATTTGGGAACAATGCTTTCACCAAAATGTAGTGGGATGTAGCTCATAATAGTAGTAGAACATCAAAAGGGAAGTATTTCAAAAGGAGAATAAAATAACAGCAAAGCAATATTATATATCAAAAAGAAGGTTTTTTATTATGAAGAAATACATGAATCTGGGTGGGGAGAAGCAAAAAAGACACCATTTCTGGTGAAGATAAAGAGAGGGAAAAACAGAAAAGTCCTTATGGTAGGAATTGATTCTTAATTGATAATTAATTCATTAATCAATGGATCAATTAGAGGAAGCAAATCATGGGTTTCTTATGAAGATCAAAAATATAACCAGAAGGGAAGATATGATAAACATGGAGAGCTTTGACTTTGCAGATCTCTCTTAAGATTGTTAAAAGCACAGAAACTGATTAACTAATAAGTTAAATATTTTGAAAGTAGAGAGGAAGCAATAAGGAGCATTTATAGGATCAGATTATAAGCAATAAGAAAAAACTAGTTGCTGGGATAAAAGTATAAGAATTATAAGAAGAAACTATGTTATGCTAGAATTTGTCATTGACAAAAAGGAACATTCTGG